>NC_089227.1:2195576-2509230 GCF_963924675.1 Phocoena phocoena | reverse complement strand
CGTGTAGATGGTCCTGCAGGAGAGGCTGGCAAGGCAGTGGCCTGTGATCTGAAGCTCCCGAGTGTCAGCTCCAGGAATCTCGCTGACTCCCAGGCCCTACCCCCTTTCCTCCGTGTGGATGACCGTTAGGCAGGACCTGTAAACCCAAGCCGGCGGGGCAGCCTCAGGATCTCCCGGGTCACACCCCAAACTGGAAGGCAGGCGGGCAGCGTCCTCCTTGGGGCTCAGAAGGAAGCATCAGGGGATTCATTGAGGGCTCAGGTGAGGAAACACAGCCCCAGCTTCTCCTCCGGGAAGATTGAGCCCTGCCCACCCCCAGGTTTCTGCTAGTGAAACACTCGGAGAAAAGGGCGCAGACTGGGAGGCGCAGACGCGCAGCCCTGCCCAGGAGAGGAGCTGGCCCTCTCGTCTTCCTGCCCTCGGGCTCCGCCGACGCCGAGCGGATCACACAGGGGCCCGGCTCCAGCTCCGAGGCCCCATGTCTCCCGCCCGCCTGGCCCAGCAGTGCAGTTGCATCCCGGTTCACACCTCCAAGGTGTGTCCTGCAAAATGCTATCAAAGAGGGGCTGGTATGTAATAAAAGATGCTGTAAAGAGTCAGGTAAGGTAGGAAAACTCATGCTGGGGCCCTAAGGGAGTCGGGATGACTATCTACGTTCTAAAGCCTCCAAGACGTCCTGTAGTAAAATAAACCGTTTTTACCTTTTATAACGTGGGATTTCCCAGGCTTATGTAACTGCCTTCCCTCTGACATTACAATCTAGAAACTGATGGTTTAGCTGATTACCGCCATTTGGTGTCTAATACCTTTAAAGTATGTTTCCTCTCAGGCCATTTCTACTTTGTCTCTGGGATCAGGACCTCTTCCTTTCTAAAGAATAACTTGGTCTTCCCGTCTCCATAGTGGCTGCACCAATTTACATTCCCACCAACAGTGCAGGAGGCTTCCCTTCTCTCCACAGCCTGGCCATCACTTGTTATGTGTAGACTTTCCGATGTAATTTCAAAATGTAGAAAATTTGCAAGAATCGTATAATGGATTCTCCTGTATACGTGTTACCCAGGCACCTGAATCGTGAACATTGTAGCACCTTTGCTTTGTCATGTTCTCTCTTTTTTTCTCAGAACCGTTTAGGAGTCAGTTGTAATTATTTCAATATAAAATTTCTAAAAACAAGGACTTCTCTTAGGCAGCCACAGTATCATTATAAAACATGGGAAATTAACGTGAATGTGGTTCGGTCACCTGACATGCCACTTAGATTTTACCAGGGGTCCCTGCTGCATCCTTCATCACCAAGGAGAAGAACTTCTTGGCCTCAGCACCGCCCTGGACCCGCACGTGTCCTGTCTTCCTTTGTGTCTTGACACTTGGAGGGGCGAGTGAGGACAGAACGTGCCGGGTTTGGTCGTCTGCTCACTCCCTGGAGGTGACGCTGGGTCACCTTTAGTGCATCCCATCAGGAGGTGCTGGGGTGGATTGTCTCATTCCTGGTGGTGGTAACGTGAATACCTGAAGGTGGTATCCACCGGGTTTCTCTATTGGAAGGTTACTGTGTGTCCCTCTGTCATGAATGTTAGGCGGTAGATGCTGAGACTATGAAAATATTCTGTTTCTCATCAAACTTTGATGCTGGTTTCAGCATCTATTAAAGATCTCCTTAATCAAATGGCCAAATAGTGGTTTTCTAATTCATCATCCGTCTCTGTTTATTTAGCTGGCTTTCTGCTCTTAGGAAGAGCTTTTATTCCTCCCCTATGATTCATTTATCACACCATTGTGGACTCATGGATTCTTGTTTTGGTCTATGGGTTATAATCCGTCCCTTCTGTTAATGTACTTGGTGCCCAGATTGGGCCACATTGCCTCTTGGACCAGCTTCCTTATTTTCTGGCACAAAGTATACCAGCGTCACCTTGTACCTTCCCTGCCTCAGCCCTAGAGGTGCCATGTCCCCAAGGAGCCCTGGTTCCTTTCAGTGGAGAGGGACAGAAAGCACGGTCTGGATGAGGAGGGTGGCCTTGCTCTACAGCTCACTCAGCTCCCGAAACCTCCTGAAGCATCATATATACATATATATTCATATATATATTCAGTCTGGACTTTCTGAATTAACAGTCAATTGACTCTTTCCATTCCCAGGCTTTTTCTCCTCCGTGACAGCCAGAGTAATCCAAAGGCATTTGTCCTCACGTTGTGTCATCATCAGAAAATTAAAAATTTCCAGATCTTACCTGTAAGTATTGATGTTTTTCACACTACTTCGTATTCTTCTGTGTGCCGGTTTTGTTCTTAGCGCGATTTTCAAGGTCTCGACTAAGCAGACTGTGAAACAGTAAACGTCAGACAGTTTCAAGCTCACCGGTGAGATCCTTTCAGGAGTTTCTTGAGAGGTTGGTTCTTTGAACTTGGGAACGGTGTTTCCCTAGAAGAACACTGAAAGTAGTGGCATTGTACTGTGGCCCCGACACGCCCGTGTAGCTCATAGGTGCCCCCGAGACAGCACCTGATGGGAAGAGCAAGGTCGGGTGATGGGCAGACACAGAGCAGAGCTGTTAGCCCAGGACCTGGTGCAGGAACGATCACGTGTGGCTGTGCAGACGCGCGCCGTTGGCCACTTAATCTCAGGATTTGTCTGATTTGTGCTGGTATGGACCAGGGGGACTCAGGAAGCCTGTAGAAAACTGACCCGTGGCCCCCAAAGAGAAGTGTTAATCCTTCCACTGGGTCCTTGGATCAGAAAACAGATTCTCCCTTTGAACAGTTTCAAAAGCCTCATCATTGAAATGATGTATTTTTCAACACCACCCTCTTTAAGAATGATGGTTAGATTTGCCAAATGTAACTGACCTCTTCCATGTACCCAAGTTCAGATTCTAGTTCACGATTTGGGTGTTGCGTGGGAGACAGTTGTCAGCACCTCCGAGAATGCGTAGTCCCGTTGGGGCTGAGATACACAAAATGAATACCAAATGTGTTACGTACGCTGTACGTACAGATGTGGTGGTATAGAAGTGGTCAATTCTGCAGGTAATAACAACTCCCGTGAAATGTTTCCTCTGGAACCCCGACCTGGGAAATACGCTGCTGAAAGAGGGTGGCCAGATATAACTCTGTCGTTTACAAAGTGAAGGCCTGAGAAGGCTTGAACCAAATGCATCCGTTTCACATAGTGGGACCTGGCGTTTTTCAAGGGTGCTTGAGCCCAGGACTTCATACCGACTGTCTGGAGAGTCGTGCAGACACAGGAGGTGTGAACGAGAGTGGGAAGGGCAGGCAGGACTGGCTTTGGTGACCTGGGGGCAAGCAGCCTGCCTGGCACTGTCTGTCGAAGTCGCTTCCTGCTGTGCCCGATGCCCTCACTGTATAAACGAGGAAAATGAGACCCTCCCAGCTCTCAGTGGCCTGTCCTGGACCACCGGGAGGGACAGACTGTGGGTTACAGCCCAGGCTTCACAGATTCCACAAAACCTGGTAATAAGCAAACGTGGTGACTGTTTTTCACGGGAAAGTGCCTCATCCACAGTCCTTTTTGTTTTCCTGCTGCGTTATATTATTGACCAGATGTTACTCTCTTAGCCTCAAATATGAAATAAAATGAAAAAGTACTGGTCAGCAGAATATGTAATACCATTGTCCCAAATAACCCCAAATCCTAGAATTATCAGACGGACAGGAACTTGAGAAGTGTAGCAACGAGAATGCAACCTCAGGGCTTAAAGACAGGGTATGGATGTGCTTGGGGCTGCCGAGTTTGTGGATTAAGAAGTGGTTCTTAGTTTATGCGTCGACACAGGTTTAAGGCTCACTTCCTCGATGTGAACAGTGCAGGGCAACTTTCCTGACCGCAGTGTATTGCAGTCATTGATCTCAAAATTCATTCAGTCAAAATCGATGTGAATTCATTTCTGGGAGATACTGTAGATGTCCTCCATTTTAAGAAAACTAGCTACCAGATATTCCATGACCTGGGCCAGGTTCTTCTCCTACATGATCTCGTCAATCCCTTAGAGTAATCCAACATTTGCTTTGGAATAGAGCAAAGTGAACGTCAGAGGGGTGAAGGAGGTTGCCTGGGGTCCTACTGTGAGAGCCCAGGGCTGTGTACTCTTACACGAGCATGCTGTATGCGTGGATACCCACAGGTTAACTGGTCAACCTCACCCTCCTCCATGGGGTGTGCTGAGTGCGTGGACACTCACAGGCTAACTGGTCAACCTCACCCTCATGAGCACGTGAGCCAGGAGGAGCTTGGGGTTCTTGCCCATGACCAGCTCAGGAGCAGGGGACCTTCTCTGCCCGGCCGCTTAGGGACCTGGCAGCACCCAGCACAAACCCCTCGCCCCCTCACCTCCTGCCCTGAGGTTTTCTAGCTCACCTCGCCAGCTCCATGTGTGTCCCTTAGAGCCTCGCTACGGGTGGACAGCACTAATCCTGACTCTGGGGACTGTTTTGTCCCAGAGCTGTGGCCTCTGACTTGGCAGGTCTTCTTGTGTCTCTCTAGTGCGAGGATGATGGGCAGACCTTCTTCAGCCTTGACGACGGGAACACCAAATTCTCTGACCTGATCCAGCTTGTTGACTTTTACCAGCTGAACAAAGGGGTCCTGCCTTGCAGACTGAAGCACCACTGCATCCGCGTAGCCTTATGACCTCAGGTCTACCCTGGCTGCAGGCTGGAGGACGCTGACACTGGAGTGAAGAGGTCTGTGCATCGTTCAGAACACACGTCTGTCTGCACCTTGGGGCTCGGAGCAAGTTGGGTGCGTTCGGCGCTGACCGACCACGATCGACTGGTTTGTTGGACTTGACGATGATTTGCTGCTGCAGATCCAGCAGGGCCGCGCCCCTCTCGCTGGCCTCATCGGGGAGGTCGGAAGACAGCAGACTCGAGAGTAAACTGGAATGATGGTCTTGGCTGGGCCATGGAGGCACACAAGCTGGAGAGAAGTGATTGGAAATGAACTCTCGCCCTGGAATAATCTTGACAATTAAAACTGACATGTTTACTTTTTTGTATTGATCCCTTTTTTGCACTCCTTGTTTTCAATATTGTATTCAGCTTATGGCAAGAGGGGCCGTGGCTTTTCAGTCTGCGCAAGATGCAAAGACAGTTGCGAAGGGGTAGCCCCAGAGGCTGTTTGCAGAGGGTGGTGCCCACCTTCTGCAGGTCACTCCCAGGCAGCCGGCACCCTAGCCCTCCCCAGTTTCCTTGGAAGCTTTTTTGATACAAAAGGTGTTCCTGTGGTAGGCACGTGGCATGCTCTGTGGCCAGGCAGACGGCCCTTCTCATGCGGTCGCCTGACTCCACGTGCTGTGCCCTGCACACTGCAGGTGGCTTGTTCCTTGGAAAACACCACGTAGTTGGCCGCAGGCCCGCCTGCCTGAGACACAGTGGGTACCCACCACCCACCCATGGTGGACACCAGACCGCCTGGCCCAGCTGCAGCCCTTCCAGCCTGTTCTAGGACCATCACTGCCTTACCCGCTCTGCAGTGGTGCTGGCCTGGCAGGGCTGCCCTCCCTCCTCCAGTGGATCAGAGGACCTAAGAGGAAGTGGCACCTGATTGGTCTGCTTCCGTGTCGAGTGGGTTTCCATGGTGACAGAGATGGAGACATTGGAGAGGGCAGCCCCGCAGCCCAGTAGGGGAAGGTCTTGCTTGGTGGCCTCCGTCCTGCCGATGGCCCCGAGCCAGCCCGTGCAAGGCGGTGGGTGGCCCGTCGGCTGGCCCAGGTCAGGAATCCCTCACGGCAGTATCGGCTGAGGACAGGTTACCAAGACAACTCTGCATCCCGCTCCAGGAGCTGAGTCAGACGGTGGCTTGCGTTGTCCCCGTCTCCGCCCTGTCCCCTTAGCCGAGTCTTCCGGTGTGAGGGTAGCCTTGTCTCTGCAGAGCAGGAAAGGCTCCCCTGACAGGCAGGCAGACCACTTGGTGAAGGACGGTTTCTTTTCCCCAGATCACGGTTGCCACGCTTCCCTGGCCCCTCTGGCCTGCTGGCCACTGGATCCCCTGGACCCCGCCCAGTGCAGCACTTCCCAAGGGGCACACATGGCTTAGGACACAGTGACACATACCCGCTGTACCTCAGTCTGTGGTATAGACACTGTATGTTAGTTGACTGGCCACACTCTACTTGTTTTCCGTGAAGTGTCTACTTAGACAAATGAAGCATTTTTAGTAAAACATGTTTGTAACCATGAATGCTCAATTGCGTTGTTTTTTTTTTTTGGTTTTTCACTTTTTTTGGTTTTTCTGTAGCCTGTTAATCTTTCCAACTGTTGACAATTAGGTCATTCTCCAAGTCATACCTGGCAGCCTCCTTCCATTGGAGGGACTGATGCTCCAGTTACACCATTAGACATTTTTCTCTTCACCGATTGGAGGTAAAACCTTTAAAAAAACAAAAGTCAAGCACACACACACACAAAAAAAAAACAAAAAAAAACACCTCTCCAATTTCTTTTTTCTGTTTACATAGACCAGTCTCCACCAGTGAGATGACTCACTCCCCCCTCCAATAGACAGCTAGTATCGGCAGTATTGCATATTTATAAATATACGTTTTATTTAAAAGCAGAACTAAAGCTTGACTCTGACGCACAGTTCTGTGTGTACTTCCTGGCCACAGTGAACTGTCACAGAGAGTGACCCTCCCGGGGCCCCAGCCACCTCCCTTGTACCGGGCAGCTGGGGATCCACCTGCAAACAGGCAGCCCCTGCACGAAGCAGGCATCCAGCCAGGCCAGCCAGGGGCTGAAGGACATTCGACTATTATTTTTGTATTTAAATGACATGAATGTAAACGGGACAGCTCAGGGTCGTTTTGGAGCCTGTTGACTTTTTAATCTCTGCCTGTGATTTTTTGTTCTAAATGGAAACTCCGTGTAGCAACCTGGTCTGAATTGAGAAGGAAAACGCCAAATGCTTTGGGGATTCGCGCTAAGTAGGAGAGCTCTGTGACCTTATGCGTTAGAGTTCCAGAACGTTCTTCCGTCTGCTAAACCTTGAAGAAGTATGTGCCTCAGTCTAGATGTTTTGTCTTCTCTTTTCTGCACTTAAAACCTGAGGGTTTGACCCATTGGCACACCTTTGAGGGAGTGGGGCTGGCTCGCCGGGGGCTATGATGTCTCAGTGCCACCTGCAGTGACCATAGGATGGCCTGATGTGTAGGCGTTTTCAGGGATTGCAGAAGGGATTAACTGAAGAGACAAAACCTTTATTCCATGTGCTTTGCTCCTTTCTGTACATAGCTGTTCGGCTCATGAACCTAATTGTAAACGTTCAGGTATTTTTGTACAAATAAGGGACTGATGTTCTGTTTCTTGTCATTAGAAATAAACATAAATACAGTGTTCTTCATTTTCTATTGCTTGTAATGTCTGTTTCTGTACTTAAAAGCCCTCGGGCTGGTCAGCCAACGAAAATCTTGGGAAGTGATTTAGGATATGTTAACAGCGTGCTTCTAACCTGGCCGAAAACTAGTTACAGAGGAACGGATGGGATGTGCAGGCTGGCGTGGCCCTGCCGGGTGGGCCCCTCCTCGCATCTCCTCTGCAAGAACAGAGCCCGCTGAACGCTCCAGGAGGAATCAGCTCCCCATTCAGGTGTAGCAAACACCTCAGGAAACTCGGAAAACTCATATTTGTTCACTCCAATGGCACGTTTCCCACCGCAGTGAGACAGTGACGGTGCGAGAACCTGGATTTTGCAGTCACACAAGAAATGGGCAGAGAGAGTAAGGGAAGGGATGCCCTGCATCTCTGCTCCCACAGGGCCTCACCTGGGGGTCCGAGGGCATCGTCACATAAGCCACCCTTGGGCCTGACTCGCCTCCTGGCACCCCACCCGAGGCAGAGAGTCTCTTGTCGTGAGCCAGCCTATGGCATTTTGAACTCTCCCATCACTTGTTTTCAGAATGTGGGTCCTCGGTTTCAGGGAGCTCATCCCTCTAAGGCAGGCTGCCCTTAGAGCGGGAACAATAATTCGTAACTCCCTCCTCGTGAAAGGTGTGGGTGGGGGTGCTGGTGTGCGAATGTGTGTAGGGTGTGTGGCAAGGGCTGTGTGTGTCCGCGGCGTGGGAGAGGAGAAGCCAGCGTGCCGTGTGGGGCGCAGGTGGAGGGGCATGAGGAAGGTTGGACGTGGGCAGGGCAGGTGCGGAGGCCTGTGAGAGTCTGTGTGGCGAGAGCGCACGGTGGCGGGATGTGCAGTGTACAGAGATGCGTGACAAGGAAGAACCCGCCGTTTCCGTCCTCCCCGGGGAGGAAACGCTGGGCCAGGGTCCAAAACGTAGCAAAGGCACGACTTTAAACTTGATCTCGCTGCCTTGATCACATTTTTTATTGGTTTTTTAGAACCCATTTTGAGTGATTTGTAAAATTATAAGAATTTTTTATGATAAAAGCGTTCACTTGGGAAATGTAAACAGGAAAATATCCTACGGCCTTGGGTTTTAGAACGGTAAACTCATAGCCACTCCTCTCATCTTGGGAATTATACAGCATTAACAAGAAGGACAGGAAACAAGTGGGAAATCCATCCTTGGCAGAACTGGGAACGTGGAAGAGGGGCTGCTCACCAAGGTGGGTTAAGACCAACCCAGGGCAGGAGATGCTGGTGGAAAATCTGACTGCAGAGCTCAGCCAGGCCCGCAGGGGGCACTCTAGGAAGAAGGACACAGCTGGAAGGGGCACTACAGACCCTTTTGGGAAACAGCGAGACAGGCATGGGGTCCATGTTGAATTACTGGTGACATTCCCCCCTCCACCACCCCGGGGATACTGTGTGTACTTTCAATCTATAAATAGATCCAAGTCCTGTTTGATCTCTGAAAGGTTTCTTGAATTACATCTAAATATATTTGTGTTACATCACTGCAGGTCTTTTTTTTAAAGACAGCAATTATATGTGTGTTAGGTCTCTGTCATCTGCCTTTCATAAGCTTTCCCTTTGCTCAGAACTTCTAATTCTCATTTCCATTTGGTGTGCGTGACCATCTGTCCCGTCGTCCAGGTCACTCCCAGTGTCCAGGCAGGAGGGTTCCTCCCTGAGCTGCTTCCAGCATGGACCCACTACCAGGGTGTTTCTTTCTCTCTCCCATTTCTCTTCGGAGCCATGCTGGCTTTCCTTGCATATATTCCTTCATCTCCTGTATCACTGCTTTGAGCTTTGGTGAACTCATTGTTGATTTTTAATTCATGATACTAGGTTTGGTTGCCGTTTTAATCTATTCCATGGCAATATATTTCTACTAAATGCTCTTTACCATTTTTTTTCCTACCCTTTTCTCCTTTTGTCTTGGGCAGCTTCACAGAAGATCAGTGCTGGTTCCGTGAGGAAGGTGAGTTCTTCTTGGCCGAGTCATTTATAGGAAGTTTGTGTGGGAAAGAAGACAGGGGTCGTGTCTGATGCTAGCAGGACATAAATAAATAAACGCTATTTATTTATAAATAAGCACAAAGGGTCACGGATGTGAACTCCAAGACCTTGACAACATAAGCCATCAAGATTGGGCTTCCCCGGTGGCGCAGTGGTTGAGAGTCCACCTGCCGATGCAGGGGACGCGGGTTCGTGCCCCGGTCGGGGAAGATCCCACGTGCCGTGGAGCGGCTGGGCCCGTGAGCCATGGCCGCCGAGCCTGCGCGTCCGGAGCCCGTGCTCCGCAACGGGAGAGGCCACAACGGTGAGAGGTCCGCGTACCGCAAAAACAAAAAAAGATTGATCTTCCGATCTTCCAACCAGCTCCTCTTCCCATTCAGCCTCCCACACCTTCCAGACAAATCTCCCCAAACGATTGCGTATTAATTTGCAGTAGAACAACTTTTTCCCCTCAGTTGTTCTATGGCAAGTTATGCAATGTCATTTTTATAACTATGGAGTTTTGTTATTTGAAATAAAAATTATGACGGAGTTTCTTAGAACATAAAAAATTCCATTGTAATTCTACACTCACACACACACACACACACACACGTGCACACACACGCACACACGCATAGATGTCTACGAGGGCTGTAGCATAAGATTCCCAGGGAAGCACTGAGCCCAGCTGGGGGATTCGTCTGGAAGGTGTGTGAAGGATGAAGGCGAAAGCGGGTCTGAGCACAGGTGGACAGAGAGTGTGCCCTTATCCAGGTGTGTGGTGTCCAGTACGATACCACTAGGCACACGTGACTATTATTTAAGTTGTAATAAAAAATAAAATGAAAAATTCAGCTCCTTGGTTGCACTATCCACGTTTGAAGTCCTCGATAGCCACGAGTGGTAGTGGCTACCGTACTGGACAGTGCAGTGACAGGACATCCCCACCATCACAGGAAGTCTTACTGGGCAGGGTTGGGCTAGGTGACCCATAATGAGAGGCTAAGTTACAGAAGTGGGAACCGTACAGCTGGAAGGAGGAGGGTTGCCTTGAGAGTCAGCCTCCCTGTGCCTGGGTGATGTTCTGAATTAGCAAAGCACGCCTCCAGATCCAAGGCTAAGGGTACCTTCCCGTAAGGGACACCTCTGCCCCACCCCACAGGTAAGACACACTAATTTCACGTTTGCTACAACAAGGCAACACCATCCACTGTCTCCAGTTTGCTTGGGTCCGCTTTGCTTTCCGATTATAACTGAACCGCAGCGGTTTCACATCATACGCATACACTGTATACAAGACTCGAGGATGTCGGCTTAGCCCTCCCCCACACAGCTCCCCTGGGAAAAAACACACTTCCCAATTTGATATCAACCTATCCCATGGATAGATTTCCTGGAGTGAGCCAGAGGTAGGAAGCGCACCTCCTCTCTTTCCCAGATTAGTCACCATTACTGTGAGCATCTCCCCGGACTAAATGTAGTTTTAGTGTCTAAAGCGTGTGTGTTCGCACACGGACCCTAAGTGTAAGCAGGATTGTATTGCTATGCGTTGAAGAAACAGCCACCTCTGTCTCTGCAAGAGCAGGAACAAGCTGTGTGGGACGTCTTGGGAGATACTTTGGTCCAGATGCAGTTGCACGGGAGACAGGGCTGGTTCTTGACACTCTGAATTCACAGCCAACCTGGACGAAGAGCGCTGGCGTTTCTGTGGGTGCACCGAGGCACAGTGCAGGGTTCATCCAGCCAACCGGCTCCAAACATGCACAGTTCTTGGCATAGTTTTTAATTGGAGGGAGGAGACTTACATTATTTTTTATGTTGTACAAAAAGTGAAATGATATTAATATTTTATTATTGCAGTATTTCTATTGGACAGAAACTGTGACTGCACTGCACTTTCTGGGATGATCGAGGTATTTTCTAGGGTCATTTGGAACACTGACAGTTTTCTGCTGCAGTGCCGAGTTGACAGCTGAGCCCTGCTGTAAGGGTGGACCGCACGGGCTGTACCAAACCTGTGTTTCTGACACTTCCTCTCCAGAATGGACACCTTCAAGATGATGCAGGGCAGGCGTCCTCCTGGCCTTACTCCCAGGGGTCCTGACTCGGAAGGTTGGGTCGGAGACAGAAACGTGCCTCTGTACCAGGCCCAGCGTGATTCGATGCAGCTCCCACCAGGAAGGAGAATTCCAGAAGCTGCCCAGAGAACCAGGTGTGCCTTCTGCCTGCTCTTAGCAACGCGTCCTGGGGAATCACTTAACACACCTGTGAAAGGACACTACTGGCTCAGAGCCATGGATTTCACCCCATCCATTCATCAGAGTCCCCTGTGGAGCTTTGAACCTGCATATCTTCAGGCCCCTCGTAACCCTACAGAATTAAAATCTCCGACTTGGCAATAAAAACATTTGCCCGTAGACCAGCACAGGTGGACGGGACAGTCCCCCACTTACCATGAGCCCCGGGAATTTAGGGTCCATGCACCTGCCGCGTTTTCATCCCCCCCAAGCCACCAGGGACTTTTTAGCTTCTAAGGTAGTGGTCTTGGTAGAATGTGGCGGGAAAGGCTGGGGAGTACATTCAAAAAGGCTTGAGCTGTCCCGTGGAGCACCCAGTGAGCACACGGCCAGCGTACCCGGGAAGGTTGTGGCGGACTCTGGCCCTGGGAGGACTCGTGTGCCTCCGGCCCCTCACTGCCCACTGACAGGCTCTGTTTGGCCTCACGTGGTGGAGGTGATGCAGCCTCCGCTGTGCCCTTTCCCTGCACCCCACATGCCAGCCCAAACGCCGCCCAGGTGGGCTTGTTCAGGTGTACACGGCCGTTCCCGGCATGGCCAGGCCTGGCCTCTCATCTCTTGATTCTCTGACTGGGGTTCCTCCGGCGCCCTCCGGCCACTCTCTTTGTATTGAGTCACTCCAGAGCCTGACAATGGCCTTCATTACATTTCACGGAATCCACGACTGGGTCTGTGGTCAGGTAACTGGGCAAAGTTAGGGCTTCTCAAAAGACTGAACTGTGCTCTCTCCCACCTGCCCACCTGTGTACCCAGCAGGGACCTCTTGTGGCCTCTACCCACCCCTCTCCTCCTTTGCCAAACCAGTCCACTCACACCATGTCTGCCCCCCTCCTAGGTGAGGCTCAAAAAGACAATGCGGGTGGTTAAGAATCCACCTGCCAATGCAGGAAGACACAGGTTCGAGCCCTGGTCCGGGAAGATCCCACATGCCACAGAGCAACCAAGCCTGTGCACCACAACTACTGAGCCTGCTCTCTAGAGCCCACGTGCCACAACTACTGAAGCCCACGTGCCACAACTACTGAAGCCCACATGCCTAGAGTCCGTGCTCCGCAACAAGAGAAGCCACCGCAACAAGAAGCCTGTGCACTGCAACGAAGAGTAGCCCCTGCTCGCCGCAACTAGAGAAAGGCCGCACACAGTAACAAAGACCCAACACAGCCAAAAATAACAAATTAAAAAAAAAAAAAAAAAGACAATGCAATAGGGAATTCCCTGGCGGTCTAGTGGTTAGGACTCAGCGCTGTCACTGCTGGGCCCAAGCTCGATCCCTGATCCTGCAAGATCCTGCAAGCCGCACAGCTCAGCCAAAAAAAAAAAAAAAAAAAAAACATACAATGCGATGAAACCCACTGGACCGCATTAACTTAATTATAATTAGAGCAGCTGAACTGGTGGCTCTGTCTCCAATCAGCCGAGCTGACTGGCCCCCACAGAGAGCTCCGCCATGGCCCTCGGGCCCCACCGGCCCGCCAGCCCTGGCCCCCTCCCAGCCCCAGTCCTGGTCACTCGTGAGCTACAAATAATACAGTAAATGGAAGCCCAGAATTCACAGAAGAAGACTGCAAATAGCTAAGGAACATAAGAGCGTCAATTTTTAAGTGAAATGAACAACAATTACAGGAACAGCTGCGTCCTCCAGCTTGTGTGGTCACTGTTGAATCCTTACCTGCACATATTTTACAAATCTCCATCTCCTTTATTTCTCTAGAGAGAGCGTATGATCCTTAGTGGCGTCTGCCGTCTTTAATCGTAACCGACGGTAAGAAACGCTGTCATCTTGCGGCCCAGCGCACATACGCCCATACATCATCGAAACAGAAATTTCAGGAAACACGATTTCTCTTGTTAGGTGTGATGGCCCCTCTTTCCTTTTCTGTTCTGTTCTGTTTGCTTTCCTTTTTAAAGATGCTGGTCACGAGATCTCTAAACTGGTTTCATGACCCAGTGACAGGTGGATCCCAGTGATTTGAAAAACATATGAATTGGAGAAGAACTGGGTTGGAGGTATGACACCCCCGATTTCAGACTTCCTCTGAAGCTGCAGTAACCGAGGCTGAGTGGAGTTGATGAAAGCAGAGAGAAATGGATCCGCGGAACAGAGTGGAGAGGCCAGAAACAAACCCACAGGAATAGTCAAGTCTCTCTGACAAAGGAGCAAACGCAAGACAACGGAGCAGAGACAGTCTTTCCAACAGACGGTGCTGAAACAACTGACATCCCCTTGCAAAAGACAAATCTAGACACAGACCTCACACCTGCACGAAAACTAACTCAAAATGGATCACAGACCTGAACGTAAATGCAAAACTATAAAACCTCCAGAATATGACACAGGAGACAATCTAGATGGATAGAGGGTTTGGTGATGACTTCTTAGCTACAACACCAAAGGCACGATCCACAGAAGAAAAAATAAGCTGGACTTCATTAAAATTTCAAAACACTGCTCTGCAAATAGTATGGAATTGACCTTCTCATCTGCTCCTACGCAAAGTGGCTTTTCCAAGAAAATTTGATTCCAAGGACATTTCTCCTCTGCAGATCGGTCACAAGGCAGGCCTAAGCAGGTGTGTGACTCATGGCTTTTCACCCCCGACTTCACCGAAGTCTGCGGGGCCCCGCTTTGCTCCAGTCTCCACAAAGTGGGAATACTGAAGTCCCTACACCTGCCTCCAGACCAGATGATGTGGCTTTGACACTGTAGAGAGCTGCTCAGTGTAACCGAGACGTACAACTCACTGGGAGAGGAAGAGGCTTCCTAAGACCCGTGCGGTGGGGCAGCTTCACTGGCTCTGCCCACCAGACAGACCCAGATCCTCCTCCCGGGGACGCCTGGGTGTCCACATGTGACATCGCTAGAAGGGGTTCTTTAACTCCAAGCTGCATTCAGTTGAAAATGTGTTCTGTTGAAAAGCTCGAGTCCACATGGTGTAGTGAAAAGTACCGAGAACTTCCACTCTTGCGTCAACAAGACTCCAACGCAGACCTGCAGACGCAGGACTTGGTTAAGTGGCCTCGGCCGGCGCCATCCACGATCCATCGCTTCTGTGCACCAGCCGCGGGGTCTGGTGACTCTGCCCACAGCCGTCCCCGGGCACCAGAGCTTGCTGTGTCTGAGTGAGGGGTGTGAGGGGGAATAACCAGCCCTCTCAGGTGGACCCCCCCCATCCCAGCTCCCAAAGTCCTGCCGCAGGGTCCCTGCCCACCAGGCCACCAGGGGGGTAACTGGCTTGGAAACAAGCCTGGTACTGCCTAACAACTAACAAAACAAGCAGCTGGCACGTGAGTCTTTGTCTCAGGGGAAGCTCTGGGGGAGCCCAAGCTAAGACGAGGACATGACCAGAGTTAAACGGTGGGGTTGTAGACGGGAAAACTCACTTCCTAAGAGGCCAGCTCCCCACAGCTTAACTCTGCATCAGTGTGCTTGCAACCCAGACCTCAGCAGAATTTTTGAATGTAGGAACAAATGATTTTAAAGTTGCTCTTGAAAGAGAAACATGTGAAAGCAGCAAGGATTTTTATTAAAAGAAAACTGATAAGGGAACACTTGCCCTTTCCAAGCACCCCAATGCATTAGAAAGTGATCAAAGTTTACAGATGGCTGTACACCTGAAACTAACACAACATTGTAAATCAATTTTACTTCAATAAGAAAATAAAAAATAACAAAAAAAATTTTTTTTAAAAAAAGGAAAGAGATAAAGTTTAAATGCCGTAGCCCTGGCACAGAAATGAAAGAACAATTCCACAGGACCACAACAAGCTCAAGAAACAGAAATATTTTTCAAAGATACTGTTGGAAGAATTAGCTTACTCTATGGGGAGAAACTTAGAACTTTACCCTAAAATAAATTTCAGATGGAGGAAAGCTCTAAAGGTAAATATCTCAAAGTATAAAATGCTAAAAGCAAATAGAAGTAAATGTGTATACATTTTGAGTAGAGGATAGTTTCCTAAATTCCCTGAGATAGTTTCCTAAATACCCTGAGATGATCTGTTCTCTGTAGGCTTCTCAAGATATCCTCGACCTTTATCACCATTAGAAATTAATATTTAACCAGCATATGTGGCTGAACAAGCTGGGCCTTGTGGATCTGAAGTGGCAATAAGACTGCAGGGCTAAGCCCACCTCCTCAGCTGCTCTCTCACGTTCTCCTCAATCCCCAGAGCTGGCAAATCTCAGAAAGGAGCCGAGACCCAGCGGGGCCCAAGTTCCCAGCAAGTAAGTCCTGGCTTTCTACTTAATCGATTATGATTGTTGGAAACGGCATACCGTCTGGACCTTGACTCTGCTGCCCCAGTGCCGGGTGTTGGCGTGAAGGTCAGCTCCCTTGGAAACTGGAGAAAACAGGGTCTATCTACATGCTGTCTGTGGGGCTACAGGCACCACGCTGTGGGGAGGGATGCTGGCGCTCACAGTTGCTCACACTTACCCATGTGTGATAAGGCGGGGTCGGGGGACCATCTCGGGGCCACCGCCAAGACCGCAAACACAGGACACACGTGTGGATTCCTCCGCTCTCTACCACTTGCCACCTGCGTGGTGGGGGCCTCTGAGCCGCTGTTTCTTCCTCTCTAAAATGGGGATTTTAATAGTACCCACCTTGTCAGGTTCTGGTGAGCCCCGACTCTCATAACATATGGAAAATACCCGGCACATGGGAGACGCTGAATAAATATCAACTCTTCCCTTACCTTCTTAACATCTGTGACTCTGCAAATGCTCTCCCTTCGTGACACGTGTAGTCTCCCCACAGGTAAATTCAGAGTCTACCTGTGCAGTGGGATTTGAGAGAATTAAAGGATCCCTCCTGCCAATCTAGCAGGCTCATTACAATCCCATCAGAAGATACAATTCTTGAGAAGGAACCTTTGCTTCTCCATCAGGCTGGAGTTAAAGCAATAACTTTTGGTTGTTTGCTATGTGTTGGGATTCACATGCTTGGCCTCTATTGTATCCTCATCTCACAAGGGAGAAAACTGGGACGGAGGAGGTGAGGAAGGTGGTCCAAGACCTCACAGCTCGTGACCACGGAGGTAGGACTTGGATCGTTCTTGCTGTACCACCTGGCGCTTTCCGCCCTGCCATTCTGGGAAAGTGGTGCCCATTTCAAGCACCTACCCTGTCCCTGGCCCTGTAGTGAGCACCACAGGAAGGGTTAAGCTGAGCCCCTTGGAGATCAGGGAGCAGGCTGTGGAGGGAGCAGACAGGAGGTGCAGGGCAGCTGATGGGGTCGAGGCGGGGATGGAGAGGGTGGGAGGTGGAAAGTGCAGGGCTGCACACAGGGAAGGGGGCTCTGGGCTCCCGCAGTGGGTGAGGGCTCAGAGGGGGTGGTCTTCTAGGGAAGCCTGAGCAGGCAAGCCCCTGATGGCCTTCTGCCCTGAGGACCTTGGATGGCTCCTGGTCAGCCGAGCGACAGTGTCATGGGGCCAGATGACAGGTCTGGAAGAGTTCATCCTTGGATGCAGGTGTGGGACAGAGACGCCCCAGAGGACTGCCACTCTGCATGTCCTCAGAGTGGATTTATGACATTTGAAACCAGGAAAATGTTGGTGTTGCTGAACATTTAAATCATGACTTCCAGACCTTTAAAAATGCCTAAATAATGTGCAAAGAAATAGATCCCTGAGCTTCACTGCACCCCCAGCCTCCGACAGCTGAGGGAGAACAGGGGTGATTGACACTGCAACAAGGGAACGAACAAGTAATCTGTTACGTAACATTACTTTATAAAATGATAAAAGGTTCAGTCCACCAAGAAGCAATGCCGTTCTAAACACATACAGACCTAACAGAAAAGCCTTAAATGTATAAAGCAAACCTCGGTACGGCTATGGGGAGAAATTGCCAAATTCACCAGCATAATAAAAGGTTTCAACACGTCTTCAGCAATGGCAGTAGGCTGGGCGGTAGAGCAAGCTAACAGAAGCATCAGTGAAGATTTAAAGCATTTCAACAAGTGACAATCTTGGTTTATTGGATGTATGCGGAACCCTCCACCTAGTAATTAGAAAATCCACTTCCTTCTCAAGAGCACATGGAATGTTTATAAAAATTCAGGATGTAGCAGGCTGTAATGCAAGTCTCAATGTCGATCAGAGAACTGCTATAATACTAGCTGCTCTCTGACCACAATTCAATTCAATTAATTAAATTATAATTCAAGAAAAAGATAAGTAAAAATTGCTATATGTGTCTGGAAAGTTTTGGAAAGGTACTACACAGCTCATGGATCAATTTAAAAATGTAATAGAAGTTAAATAATACTTAGAAAAAAATGATAATGAAATATGCTAATTTAAAAACTTGAGCTATGTATTGAAAGAAGTACATAGAAGAAAGTAAATAGTTTTAAATGCTTATATTAGAAAGTAAAAAGGGCCAAAAAGTAATGAGACAATCACTCAACTAAAGATGTTAGGAAAAGAACAACAGGATAAAGATCACTGAATGCAGTCAATAATAAAGACAAAGAGGATAAATTAGTGAAAAAGAAAATAAAGGTAGATGAGGGAGGATCAAAGAAGCCCAAGGGCTATTTTTTTTTTTTAAGACTAATAAAATAGACACAGTTCTGGCAATATTAACTAAAGACAAAAAGAGAGCAGAACAGGTAAAAAAAATATGATAATAAAAGGGAATATAATTATAGATCCAACAAACTAAAGAGGTAATGAGTATATCATAAAAAACATTCTTGTCATTAAATCTAAAAAAATGGATGAAATAATATCAAATTGGGTTCCAGGAGAAATAGAAATCTTAAATAGTCCTATAGTAATAAAAAATTGATTTGTTAGTATCAAATATTCCCTCAAAAATGATAGGAAGGGACAAACGATTTTATGTATGATTTCTTATACTTTTAGTGACTGGACAATTCCAAATTTCAAAATTATATGACTGTTTCAGAGAATCAAAAAAGAAGAAATTACCCTCAGAGCAGTCTGTGATACCATAGAACCTGACACTAAAACCAGAGAAAAAATTCTATTCAAAATGTTAATACACCATAGTTTTATCCCAAGAATTAAAGGATACTTGAAAATTAGAAAATTTAATGTGATTCATCACATTAACAGTTCAGAGGAGGAAAACCATAAGATTTTCTCCTTTGATGAAGAAAATCTTTCGACAAAATTGAACATCTATTTATTATACAAATAGGAATAGAAGAAACTTTTTAATAAAGAGTACCCAATAAAACCCTGTTGTGAATAGTGAGTGTTGGAAGATCCCTTCTACAGTCAATGAGATGAGACTTTCACTACCTCCATCACCACTGTCCCAGAGGCCCTAGAACAGTGCCGGGCACGTACAGAATTTTAAATGCTAAGTTTTCTAGCAGCCACGTTAACAAAATCAAAAATACATGTGCACTACAATAGCCTATATTGTGTCATACAACAAAGTAAAATGTAGTCCTGCGCTCAAATTATGTAATGGGGAAGATTTCCACACTGCTTCAGTTTTTAGATTTAAAGTTAAATTATTAAATAACATTAACTGACGTATTCATTTCCTCAGTAGCACTAGCTGCATCTCAAGGGCTCAATAGTCAGATGTGGTTCATGGCTCTGATGCTGGACCGCACAGTCCTAGACAGTGCAATAAGGCAAGAAAAATAAATAAGTAAAGGGACTAGAAAGCACAACATTTTCACAATTCACTAAGGATACTATTGTTTACGTTGAAACCCACCTGAGTTAACAGATAAGTTATTAAAAGTTCTAAGAGAATGTAGCTAGGTGGCCAGAAAAAAAGATCAAACCTACAGAATCCATCGCAATTTCATACGTTGGCAATAAACGGTTATCTTCTTTGATTGCTAACAAGAAAAATCACTTTTTCACATATTTATGAGACTCCTTTCCATTTCTGATAAATGCTTGTATTTCTACTGAATTATCTTTTTCTTATTGAAAAGGTCTTTTTATATTATAGAGCTTAACTCATAATTAGCGATATGCATTTCAAATCCCTTCCTCTACCCTGGAAGTTGTCTTTCTAGTTTCCACAGTTGAAAGAACAGATATTCTTAACAATAATGTAGTCAGATTTGTCAGTCTCTTATGGTTAGCTGATTAAGTGAATCATTTCAGAAATCCTTCCTCTCCACAGTAATAAAAATATACTTCTCCGTTGTCCTAAGAAGTTTGCCTTTCACAGTTAAGGATTTAACCTATCAGGAATTTATTTTTGTATATAGGATGAGAAACAGATTCAAGATCATGTTTTTTCCAAGTAGCCAGCCAGTTGTTCTAGCACCATTTAATAGTTTATTCTTCCTCACTGGTTCTGTGATTCCACATATGTCCATTTTCCAAATCTTTTGTGGGATTTTTTTCTAGGCTATCTGTTCTGTTGGATTGGCCAGACGTCTATCCTTGCATCAGAACTGTTACATTTTCACAGCTTCATCTGTCTCATAAGTATAGAGCGAGACTGCAATATTCTTCTTTCTCAAGCACATGCTGTTCGTTCTCAGACTTTGGCTTCTCCGTTCATATTTGGGATTTTGATGAAAATACTACTGAATCTGTTCATCAGTGTGAGGGAATGGCAATGTTTATGGTACCGGGTTCTTTATCCATGACTGGCCATTTATTTCCATTTATCCAGCTCTTCTTTAATGTCCTCCCGTGGGCTTTTATAAGTCTCTTCATGCAAGTCTTGCAGACCCTTTGTAAGGTTTTGCTAGGTCCATTCCTGATGTCCTGTTCCTAAGTCAGAGCTTGTCACTGTCCCTGGGATGGGGAAGCAGCTGTCCACAGTCACACAGCAGGTCCGGGAGGCAGGTCCAAGCCGGAACCTGCAGGCTGATGTCTCAGCCCTGTGCCGCATCTTCAGACCACTTCACATCTCCTTGTTTCTACTTCCAGATAAATCTCAAATCTGTCTGTTCTCTCCCCTGCAATTTGCTCTCCAAGCAACAGCTGGCGTGACTTTTAAGCCCTCAGGCACGTCAGTGCTCTGCCCCAGACCCTTCAAGGACTGGATGTCCCCCCAAGGGCAGTCGGGCCCTGAGCTGCGGGCTCCCCTCTGGGCTGCTCCCTCTTCACAGGCTTGGCTCTGCAGCCCTCGTCACAGCTGGCCACTGTGGCTTTCTCTCTGCTTATTCTTTCACCATCTGCCTCCGACCCTGGATGCCACACAGCAAGCTCACCTGGCAGTGCCGGCATGGGGGCCAGCTGACCTGGTGAGGGACTCGCTGCTCAGCCACGTGCTAGCTGTGTGACCTTGGGCAAACCTCTCTGGGCTTGCGTTTCCTCATCTGTAAACTGCGGACGATGATAATCTACCTTGTGATGAGTGTTGTGAGGGTCTGAGTGATCCTGTGGTAAGAATGCCTGAAAAAGAACCTTTATAAATGCTAATTATTATCACTGTCACTCCTTACAAAACGGAAAGTTCCATTCTTCTCTCACAGCCCCCTCTCTCAGAGTTCCATCATCACACCTCTACCCCCTCTGCACAGCCTCCACGAAAGATGCAGGGTTCACCTAGGGTCTGCGCTGGGCCAGGCGCTGTGCCGGGTCAGGGGCCCCGCGCCGCGGGCACCGCGTCCAGAGCCCGCTGGAGCCCTGCGCAGGCACAGCGCCCGGCCCAGCTCTGGCCAGCCATGCAACCTCGCCCCCTCCCTCCCCGGCCTCTCGTCCAGCAGAGCGGTGCTGGGGGGTGAGCGGTCCTCTGCGGCTCCCGGCGACGTGGTTCGGAGCTCGGTCGGCCCCGCACGGAAGGGCCTGATCCCCGCACCAGCCTGCGGTCCTCGCTGGGTGGAGGGAGGGAAGAGCTGCGCGGGGCGCCCCTGGGTCCCCGCAGACCCCGCCCACCCGCCCCACCGGCCCCGCCCACCCGTCGCGGAGGCCTCAGCCCCTGCCAGCTCCACAGATGCTTCAAAGGGCAGATACTCCTTTGAAGAGATGCTGCTTCGTTAAAGCCAGGGGGGAATGGCTTTCCGTGGCAAGTTCCCGGCTCGTGGCTGTGCCGCAGGCCCTGAAACTGTGTTGTGTGTCGGTGTGTGCCTTGTGTGTACGTGTACGTTTACGATGGTGTGTACGTGTGCACGTGTGTATGGCATGTGTGTATGTGCCCTGTGGGGTGTGTGTGTGTGTGTGTGTCCAGGGTGAGTGTAAGTGTTGGAAGCAGTGGAATCTGCGTGCCCTGCTGGCCTGGAGGGGCTCCCTGCAGGTCCCCTTTCCAGGCTCTGAGCCCCGGGTCAGCCTGCCCAGCCAGGTGGCTGAGAAGGGAAGCCCAAGTTCAGGTTTGAGGAAATCTGTGTTTTGAATGCTGGTCGGCTTCAGGGAACGGGGTCTCTGAATCCGGTGAACCTGGATTCAAATCCTTGCGCGCCTCTGCTTCTCTCTCTGCCTGGGCTCGTGGGCTTGGCACTCGGAGCCTCCTGCGGTCAGGTCAGCCTCCTGCACGGCACAGCAGGTCCCAGTGGCCCCGAGCGGGTACGGGTACAACGTTCGTGGCCCAGCGCTGGCACAGAGCGAGTCTCCTCGCTTGCCTTGCCCAGGCCAGCCCTTCTTCAGCCCATGAAAGAGCCTGGAGCCTTCCGCTGCTCAGAGGTTACCTGGAGAGACCCCAGGAGAACTGGCCCCAGCCTGGGTGTGGCACAGAGCCCCTTTCCCTTGTCTTCTAGGCCCGCAGCCCCCGCAGGCTCCACCGTCTCTGGGCCCTGCTCTGCCCGGCCTGACCCTCACGTCCTGTGGAGGATGGGAAGCAGGAGGGCGGGGGTGGGACGTGCTGCCGGGTAAATAAGCCGAGCAAGCCGCTCTGATTGGCTTTGGGGAGGCGGACACTCTGTCTACTTAAATGGCAATCGCAGCCTCTGTGCCTTTTAACTGTCACCGAGGAGGAGAGAGAGAGAGAGACAGGCAGAGAAGGAGCACCTCGGGCTGCCTGTGAGTACCGCTCTTTTGTCCTCAGAGCCTGGGGGACCAGACTCGTGGGGGAAGCCAGCTCCTGGTGGCAGTGCCCCTCCGGTGTGGGGACTTTGGGGACAGGAGGTTCACCTGTTGATTGCATCTGGGTGGGTCTCCTCAGGCCAGCGGGGAGGGGTGAGCATCCAGCGCTGTGCGGGTGTGGCACACTGGAGGAACTTTCTGAGAAAAGAGGTGTCAACCTAAATCACCTGCTTTTGTGTGTGTCGTGTCCAAGTGACAAGTCAAGTAAAGAATCAGAAACTTCTGAGGGTTTTTTAGCCCATGATCTCTGAGCCATAATAGCAACATAAGAGAGCGAGTGGAAATTCTTTTCCAGGCTGGTTCATGGTGTATCTGGAGCCCACAGAGGCCGGGAGATGGCGGGGGTCGGGGGAGAAGATGGACCCCTCTCGTCCTCTGCCGTGAAGGACATCCTCCTGCACGCTGCTTGTAAAAATCAATTGGGTCTGATGTTTACGAAGGCTGAGCACACAGTAGGTGGTCACTAATGGGACCTACATTATTAATCAGCAAGTAAACTGCAGGTAGGAAAGTGGGAGAGGGGTCCATCTGCCCCGAGTATGTTGTTTCCTCCAGTTTCCAAGGGAAATTCAAGCAGGTGGCTTGGGTTTTCCCCTTCGTCGTATTTCTCTGAAGGGTTCCAAGACTTGGGTCTTTACAGTTGGTTTCTCATTTAAGTCAGCAGTATTTTCCTTCTGAGGCAGAACCAAAACAAAGGGGACAATTGCGGCATAAAGAGTGGCCAGGGCAGTGGTCACCCTGGAACAGTGAACACATAGGCAAGATGAGGGGCATCTGGGTGTATCTGAAAGAGAAAAAAATCATGACATTCACAGCAGGCTTTTCTGTCTCTCCTGGGCCCGTGGCAGGCGGGCTGCTGCACAATGCCAGTTTGCTTAAAATAATGAAAATAAGAGAAAACCCATTTAAACCTCCACAGGTTCAACTGAATTGCTGGGGGGGGTTGTTATTTACATATTTCCCCCTCTTCAGGCTGTTGTTTATTCTGAAGGTTTTACCCTGTTAACTCTCCATCTGAGTCTGGTGGTAAGTTTGGGGAGAGACCCCAGGAAAATTAGACTCCCTCGATATTTTAAAAGAGCGGTCCCGAGGTTTCTCTGGGCCTCGTCGGCATTTCTGCAGGAGGATGCTCGGGGCGTACAGGGGCAGCGAATTGGCACACGGCCTCCAAGGAAAAGCTCAAATCCCCCTGCATTCTCCGAGCGGCTAGGCTCCCTGTGAGCGATGGTCGTGGGGGACCCCAGGCCAAAGGGAAGTGGTCTGGTCTTCTGAGTGCACAGACCCACGTGTGAAACCTTTCCTGAGCTGTGTGGCTTGGTCCAGCCCCTGCTTCCCTGAGCCTGTTTCCTCATCTCTAGAGTGGGCATAATTTTGCTTCTTTGCAGAGCAGCTGTGAAGACAGAGAGAACAGAGATGAAGGGTTACCCCCAGGCACTGTGGACGGTCACCATCTGGCATTTGTCAGGGTTTGGAGGAACTGGGGCAGCAGCGCTGCTCCTGGGTTGTTCAGCTTCTGCCTGTTTCCGTTTGCGTGGGGATCAGCCCAGGCGGGGGCCTGGTGCCCGCACCTGGAGCATCCTCTTCTGGGTGTGATGATCAGGTGGGACCCCGACCACACTCTGGGTGCCAGGCACTGCCTCCCCAGCCCAGACAGGGGCCCTGGGGTCTGTGGGCTCTGACCCCTTGGGCCGTGTGAGGGCACAGGTGGCAGGCATCCTGGGTGAGCCCTGGATGCCCGGCCACGGGGGTTAGGGGGAGGCTGGCTTCAGAGTCAGAAATGCCGGCACCGCTGTTCGCATTACTGGTTCTCTGGCCTCCGTCGGGGCACCAACCCCTCAGAGCCTTGGTGAAACAGCAGTAATAATACTGGCAGGGGTGATGAGAGTGTAAAGGGCACAAGGCATACGGCAAGCTTAGCACAAGGTCAGGTGACACTGATTCATTTGGTTTCTTGGACCGTCGGATGTGGCCACCAAGGTCCAAGTGTTCTCGGGATTTGGCCTGGGGGAAGCCTCAGATGCTGGCTTCTTAGCCATGTGGGTGACAGGCCTGCAGTCATGCCACAGGGGTAAGTGTTCACAGTGAATCCAGGAGTCAGTATTTACTGCTCAGCTGACTGGTGAAAAAAAGCGGAGACTCCCCAAAGCATGCGCTAGAGATGTTGCCTAGATGCACAGCGGCAGGTGTCCTGTGTTTACTCTCACTGTGTCGTACGTGTCGTAGTCACGGGGCATCCCGGCTGTCGTGGAAAGAAGCAACCGACTAGGACACCGATTAATAGTCTCAAATCTATAGAAAAGGCAGATGGTTGTCACCTTTTATCAACGATTAATGTGACTTCAATGAGAGAAAGGGGGGAGAGGATTGAGGAAAAGAAAGAGGAAATAAAGTAAGGGGGAGGAGGTCTAGTCTGACACCAAATTAAAATGGAAACAGAGGAGGAAAGTTCAAATTAAAATTACTGATCATTCTTATGTAAATGTTGTAGGAGAGCAAACATGAGTGAAAATGATAAAAGTGATACAATTTTAAGCTTAAATTGAAACTGTGAGCGAATGATAAAAGCTAGCAGAGAGGGGGTGTTTGTTGTGCCTGCCCAGCCTGACGGTGGGTGACATTTCTGTATCATTCTGTTTTTTTCTGGAAAGAAATTTGGCAACACGCAAAAGAACCGTGAAACTCGCACCTCTGGATTCCACTGGGGACTTAGTATATTTGAGGGACGAAGTCAATAGGGGGATAAAGTGACAAGCGCCGTGACGGGGAGCACACGGCCATGTTCCCCTCAGCAGTGCTGTCCGCAACAGCCAGTGGCCCTCAGTCCCCGCGGGCGGTGACCCTGCGAAACCGGTCATATATGCACGATATTAACGTAACTATGCACAGTGGGTTATGGGGAAAATAAGTGAAAAGAGGCTACCGGATGATACACATAGCCTGATGCCAGCTGTTGGAATGGTCTGAGCTCAGGGGTAAATTGGAAAGATATCAACTAGTTTAATGTCACTAATATTTATCAACTTTTGAAATTGCTGAAGTTGTGAATTTTTCAGCCAGCTTTATATAATCCATCACAATCCGTTTGCAGGGATGTGAGTGGAAATAGTCGTATCTTCCCACGAGAGTAAAATTGAAAATCATGGTATAAATTTCTTCATGGCTCCACCCCATGGAGAACTGTTGGCCAGGAAAATACTGAGATGACGATTGTCTATTAATCAGGGACCGGATCGGAAACAGACGCAAAGTTCCTCGCACATCAGAGGAACAAGGCTTTCCCCTTGAAGTTTGATCTGGGTCCAGGGTGGGCCTCCACCCTCCGCGTCCCCCGATTCTCTCCTGCTGCCCTAGTGCTCTGTCTGTCCTGACGATGATCCGACCTGCTTCTTTCCTCACATCAGGATCCACAGACGCCAGACACAGACAGCTTTACAGTCCTTAGTGGCTCCTGCCTGCAGCATCTCACTGCCCCATTACAAGGGGCTGAACTGAGACTCCAGAGGCCACGGAGGCAGCCGACAGCAGCCCAGCCTCTTGTAGCAGAGCCAGGGCTCGAGCCTGTTCGCTCTGACCTTAACCCCTGTTCTTTCTAGGCTGCTGGGAGGAAGGTCGCTGGCTGAGGATTGCAGTGTGGAAGAATCTTGTTTTGAAAGTGTAGCAGAGAACCTCTGTAATCCAGACCCAGCTGGCCGGAGAGGAGGTGCTTCCTGGGTGTCCAGCCCTGACCGGGGAAAACCCACTGCCTGTCCGCTCAGGCTTCTGTGAAATTTCCCCTCGGACAGCAAACTCCCTAGAGATGCTGCCATGGCATGGACCGCCAACCATATAAGTGATTTTGTACCCTATTTAGAATTCTCTGTAGTACTTAGTGTTATGGTCATTTTACCAATAGAAGATGGAGGCTCGGAAGCCAGCTGGCCCGGCCACGGGCACACACCTCACAAAATGTTGCGAGCCCCTTTTCTTCCTAGTTACCATTTGTCGGGAGCAAGGGAGGCGCCCGTGGAGGTGGCCTGTCCTGTGGAGGTGGCCTCTAGGGAGCATCTGGGAAGTCATTCCTGGAGGCTCAGGGAGAAACCTGTTTTTCAAGTTTCTAATCTGGAGGGTTAGTCCTACTTTTTTTCAGGAAACCCCAAAGCTGTTGGAGGTGCACTGCGCCTGTGTTTGAGTCCGGTGCATTCAGGACGTGGCAGGTGGGAGGTCAGAGCGCTGGGTCCTGCTTCTCTGAGCCTCAGCCTTTATCATTTGTTCAGGGGGTGATAATAGTCCCCATAAAGTTGTCATGAAGATTAATTAGAGCACATGCAAAGAGTTGACATAGCACTTGGTGCGTGTAAGTTAATATAAATGTTGACCATTTAAAAAAAAATTGTATTGAGCTACAGTTGACTTGCCATGTTGTATTAATTTCTGCTGTACAGCAAAGTGACTCAGTTATACACATATATACCTTCTTTTTAAAAAATATTCTTTTCCGTTGTGGTTTATTACAGGATATTGAATATAGTTCCCTATGCCATACAGTAGGCCCTGGTGTTTATCCATTCTGTATATAATAGTTTGCATGTGCTCATCCCAAACTCCCAGTCCATCCCTCCCACGCCCCTCCCCCTTGGCAACCACGAGTCTGTTCTCTATGTCTGTGAGTCTGTTTCTGTTTCATCGATAAGTTTACTTGTATCGTTTTTTAAGGTTCCACATACAAGTGATATTGAAATGGAACAGGACCCTACGGTTCTTGCCCCACGTCCTTAGCCTGACTTTTGTCTGGGGAAAAACTTTAGGCAAAGGGTAAGTTTAATCAGAGAAGTGAGAAAATGCAGAAACAGAGGAAAACAAAGGAGACCAAATCATAATAGTTTAGTCATTAAGCATAGTCAAGGACTTTTAGTTCCTCCTGAAGGGCTAAAACGACTATATACAATTCTGAGCCATGTCCCGCGAGCCGTCTTATAGATACTGAAACCTCCACCAGGTGGAAGAAGTTAACTACGTGATGACCAGGCTGTAGGCATGACATAAGCTGCCACAATTCCGAGAATTGGCCTCAAAGGAATGAAAACAAACCGACCCTGGAACTGAAGCTTAACTCTACCTAAAACAGTCAGGATGACACTGGTCAGGCCGCCGATGACCAATTTCAAGGTGCCCGTCAGAGCTGCCTGTGCTGTTTCTGCATGTAGCCCGCTCCCTCAACCTATAAAAGCTCTTGCCCACTGGTTGTAGGAGGGAGGGAGTCAGCCTTTGGACAGCTGACTTTCCCCCCACCCCAGCCGCCCGGTTGCTGGCATGCAAAATAAAGCAAACTTCGCTTTCCACCAACCTGGCCTCGTTATTGGCTTTTGAGTGGTGAGCAGCTGGACCCCACTTTCGGTTACAATATGTGATATTTGTCTTTCTCTGTGCGACTTACTTCACTTCGTGTGATAATATCTAGGTCCATCCACGATGCTGCAAATGACATTATTTCATTCTTTTTCATGGCTGAGTAGTATTCCACTGTAGCTGTGTACCACATCCTCTTTATCTTTTCATCTGTCGACGGACACTTAGGTTACTTCCATGTCTTGGATGTTGTAAATAGTGCTGCTATGAACATAGGGGTGCACGTATCTTTTTGAATTAGAGATCTGTCTGGAAATATGTCCAGGAGTGGAATTGCTGGATCATATGGAAGTTCTATGTTTAGTTTTCTGAGGAGCCTCCATACTGTTCTCCATAGTGGCTGCAGCCATTTACACTCCCACCAACAGTATAGGAGGGCTCCCTTTTCTCCACACCCTCTCCAGCACTTATTTCTCGTAATGCTGACCATTTTTTAAACCAGTGAGAGAGCCTGTATTTCAACGAGAACACCGCAGTTTAGGTAAAGCAACTGTATGAGTGGAAGAAAGTGGTAAGTGTACGTGTGCGTGCCCGTGTGTTCTACGAGGTACCGGGCTAACGGTTGCAGTGACAAGTGGCAGCACCTTGGCTTAAGGAACAGACTGCTTGGCAGGACACATGGGCTCTGCCTCAGCTCTGCCACCACTGGCTTCACACCTGGGAAGAGCCTAAACACCTCTTCCTCCTGTAAAATGAGGGTAGCAATAGCACAGACGTAATAACGCATGCAGTGAGTTAGGGTAGCCCGTTTGGGTCTCTATTCCTATCTCTCCCTGCCCCACCCTCAGGCCCCCACAGGCTGTGTTTCCCCGGCTCCCAGGACACCTGGATCCTGGTAGCCTTTTGCCAACGGGAGGCTCTGGTGGGAGGTTGAAGGGCAGAGGTATCCACCTCCTTTGTGACGCTGGCTGTCTCCTCTGCGGTGCCAGCTCCTTCTGGGCAAGGCTGACCAAGTTGCAGCTTTGCACAAATGACCCGGGTACCCTTGTCCCTAAGGCTCCTAAAGACGTCACTGTTAACTAGAGTCTTAAGAGGGACAAAAGATCTTAGAGGGGTGGGTTTTTTGTTTGTTTGTTTGTTTGTTTTGAGGCAAGTTAACAGACTGTCTTTTTTTTTTTTTTTTTTTTCCCCCCGGTACGCGGGCCTCTCCCTGCTGTGGCCTCTCCCGTTGCAGAGCACAGGCTCCAGATGCGCAGGCTCAGCGGCCATGGCTCACGGGCCCAGCCGCTCCGCGGCGTGTGGGATCTTCCCGGACCGGGGCACGAACCCGTGTCCCCTGCATCGGCAGGCGGACTCTCAACCACCGCGCCACCAGGGAAGCCCCAGACTGCCATCCTTATCGTTAGAAAGCTCTCATTGTTAGACACTTCCTGACCATCCCGGTTAGAAACGTTTCTCCCGTTGGGTTTATTTATGCTCTTTGTGCCCACAGAGAAGGTGTTCATCAAGAAACCAGTCGATTCAGGGGAAAATCAGCCAGTTTCGTTTTGCGCCTGGATTGATAACTTATGTGCCTGAGGTTAAAAACAAGAGACAAGGCCTCACAGTCCCAGAGCGAGAAGTGTTTTTTGAAACATAAATTACAGTTTATTTTTCCTGGAATAGCGTAAAAAGAAAATGTAAACACCTCTTTTTATCCAGATAGAGAAGGAAAAGCAGGAAATGTTGAGTGAAGGGCCCAATGTCCCAGGGTTTGAAACGGGAGCAGCGCTTGTCTGTACCGATAGGCAGGACCGTGGGCAGGCACAAAGCATCTTGATTCTGGTCCTCTGTGCCCCCGGAGGGGTGGCCTCACTCAGACCCTCATACACTGGGTGTGGCTGGCCCTGTGCTGACAGTGCTGGTGTGCAGTCCCCACACAAGCTCTGCACTGAGGCCATGGGCACCAGTCCCACCACCTCCACTGCCAGGGAAGCATCAGCCAGAGCCTGGTCTGGGTTCTTGCCAAACACCTGTGGCAAAGGTAGGGTTCCAGGGGTCCGGAGAGGGGGATATTTCCAGCCAGGACCACGGGGACTGCTGGGGCCAGAGCAGAGGGAAGCCCAAATCCAAGATGAACTTCCGGGGCCAAGACTGGGGAAACTGAGTCAGTTCTGAGCCTGCAGGGTTAGAGGCTTGGCATGAACTGAACACCTGAGGCCCGGGGTTGCGGGGGGGAGCGGGTCAGGATTCCCTGGGGAAGGGGCCCATTGTTCTTGAGCCGTGATTGTCCCCTGTGGCTTTTTTGTGGCAGGTATGTGATGGGCTGTTGGCTTAGAGGTAGAGAGTAGGATCTAATATACCATATGTCAGAAACACAACGTTCCGAGGACAAAAAGATTTTCCGTTCATTCACTGGTTCATGTGCTCATTCATGTATTCATTCCTCGTTGAGCAAACATTCATAGCGCTAACTGTGGCCCAGGGTCTGATTCGTCCTGAGAAAGCACAATGAAGAGTTGAGGACTCTGCTTGGAGAAGCCAACACTTAGCAAAGGATGTCGGTGGAATGATAAAGTACAAAAATGAATGACCCCCCCAGGTCAGCCAGGAGGTCCAAGGGCCTGCAGTGGGGTTCATACCTCCCCGAGCAGGTGGGGCTCACCAGGCACTTGCGTGTCCCACAGGGGCTGCACGTAAAGTACCGTGGCTGTAGCTGCTGGCGGAGGCTACGATCAGATTATGTCAACAGGCGCCGTTTCAAGGCCTGGAAAGATATCAGTCATAACCTTTATCATCATCTACATCTTTCAGCCAATATTTGCCCAGCTTGGAGGCATGAAATATCAAACAGCTCCAAAATGAACACAAGATTCTCTGTGGCTTTGCACCAAAAGCCTTCTGGAAAGGTCTTTGTGGGAAAGAATTGACAAATAAATGACAGAATGATTCGAAAATAATAATTAGGTCTTATCTCACAATTTGGTAGTATTTCTTTGCGGGGGGCAAGTTGGTGTGTCTGTCAGTTTATTTTTTTCACGAGGCATCCCGTTTTGGCCATCGGACTCTTGCATTCCCATTAGAAGGAAGCAGCTGATACTCCAGGAACCCAAGCAACTTTCTTAATTTTTGCACAGCTCCTCCCCTGAGGCTTCAGCTTGTGCAGTGCAGGTGCTACCCTTTAATAGGGCAAACAGAGGTCGCGCGGATACTTGCTCTAAAAGGCATTTTAAATAGTCATACACAAGGAAAAAATCACAAAGAAGCAGATCCTGAGATGTGACTGCATAAAAATTAAAATTCTTATAGGTTGGAATAAAATTAAAAGCAAAACTAGGTCAAATAAAAATGAGGAAAATGTCTGCAAAATATATCACACACTTAGGGTGCAAGTATTTATTATATTAGAGCTCTTGCAGTTAAATAAGAAAACATCTAACACCCTAGCAGAAAAGAAGGCAATTAACAAGCAATTCGTAAAAAAGGAAATACAAAGAAGTGTGAGAAAACTATTTGACCTCATTAATCAAAGTAAAATGAAATCATGAATGCCTGCCAGACTGGCAAATCTTAATATGTATCTCGAACCCTAGTATAAAGCTAGGGTTCTCTCACACTCCCTGTGGAAGAGTAGTTTGGTAAAAATATGTTCTGGGGACAAGTTTGGCCATATAATCTTAACACGCTAAAATATATATCTCTATAATAATTTGTTCTAAAGAAATTATAAGATAAATGCTTTTTAAAGAAAATTTTAACAGAAAATAAAGTGTGCAAAAATAAAAGTATGAGGTTGTATATTTCAGTGCTTTATAGAAAATCTAACAACTAACGTGTCGAATGCTTATTTTGTGCCTCTACTCCTTAGCCGTTCCCACGTACTTACCTAATTATCACAAAAAGATTTACTTGAGGTAGAACTTTATTACGGTGTTTGTTTTCAGTTGAGGGAAATGAGGTTTTTACTGCAGTGGCATCCCTGTCAGGCTGGGCAGAGCCTTTCAGTTCTTGATCATGAAGGGGTGGCCACTGGGCTACACCAACTCTTCCCACTAACGTAGGTGAGAACCGGAAATGATGTAAATGTTCAACAGTAGTCATGCACGTCCTGAATATAGCACATTCGCACCGTGAAACACCACGCAACCGGGAAAAATCATGCAATCGAAAAGTATTTATCAGCGTGGGAAATGTACTCGTAATTGCTTTGTGAAAAAAACAAGCTAGCAAAAAGATCTGCCATTTGATGCAATTTTGGTTGAATTTGAATCAAGTCAACTAAAAATACTTCAATTTGAGGTAAGACCCAGTTTCACTCTACGTGTGACGTTTGACATAATCAGAGTCATTCCAAGTGAAAAATTCATTTCGAAGCCTGCAGACCCAGGGAATTATAAACCTGAAGCTGTATGTATAAAGCTTCACAGCTTTGCACTAAGAGCCTTTGGAAAATCTGGGCATGATGTTTTGAAAGACAAGCTTCCTTGGCCTGCAGCTTATGAAACACAAAGGTGCGATGGAAACTCAAAGACTCACTTTGGTTTTTCTCATGCTGTTATTTTAGCATTCGCCGTTGCTATGATTTCAAATTGTATCCTATATTGTATCCAGTCCCTGTCACCGGGGCATTCACTACCCCCAAACAATAATATGGAAATGGGGGTTTGGTCCAGTCACTGACCTTGAGGAAACCTGGAACCTTCCGTGGGATGGCTTCCATGCTGTTCATGGAGAACATCTGAACAAAGAACAGTGAAGAGAATTCTGAGAGAGGAAACATACTGTCAAGCTGACTCCCTTTGATGAAGACTCCCTCCTTGGTCAAACCCAGTCAGGCTCCAATGAACCCTCTTCCTGAGTAGGTCCCCACTTCAGTGAGTTGAGCCCAGCTGTAACAGAGAATCACGCGAAGTTGGTTTCTCGAGGAAGCCTCTACCCTTGGGATACAGTCCAGATCACCTTCCTCCACCTGGACACCCAGCCAAGCTGCTCTTAGTGTTGTCCCATCTGTTCCCTAACCCTACCTGTCAGCTATACATCCCCACTGGCCCTTGTGATATCGGGAGACAGTCTCCCTCCCCTATGGCAATAGTCTTGAATAAAACCTGTCTTGGAGTGTTTAACATTAAAATCGTCAAAAAGCAAAGCAAAGCAAAGCAAAGCAAAAACAAAGCAAAGTAGTACAGACAGTGGGAAGCAATGGAAGAAGCATTGGGAACATGATACGAAGATCAGCGTTTATGCTAATTACAGTGGAGGTAGAATCGCCCCCCAGCGCTTACTCCCACAGGAAAATTACTCTTGACTTACGAAGTTTTGAACTAGGGGAGGAATTCAGAGATGCATCCCTGGCTTAGCACACAATTGTCTCATAAATATAAGAAACAATCTAGAAGGGTGTGTGCCAGAATTTTGAGTGGTGGGATTCTTTTTTTTTTTTTTTTACCTTGCGGTACGCGGGCCTCCCACTGCTGTGGCCCCTCCCGTTGCGGAGCACAGGCTCCGGACGTGCAGGCTCAGCGGCCACGGCTCACGGGCCCAGCCGCTCCGCGGCATGTGGGATCTTCCCGGACCGGGGCACGAACCCGCATCCCCTGCATCGGCAGGCGGACTCTCAACCGCTGCGCCACCCGGGAAGCCCGAGTGGTGGGATTCTTGATGAATATTTTTCTGTGTGTTGTCCAAGTTTCCTGTTTTGAAAATACAGTCTGTGCTTATTATTCCCAGATTTTCTGTATGCAGGCATCACTCTTTGCTACAATTCATTCATAATCCCCACGTCAGTAGTCGTGGTGCTTTCGTGATCACTCATGGATGATACATTTGAGTTGCCCAAATGCACTTGCTCCCAGCAGAATCTAACAAGGCAATGCTCTGCCTGGTTGTTTCAACAAGCGGGTCTATTTAGTGCCACGTTTTTGTGTTATTCTTGGTTATTTGACTATTTTAAATGGCCCCCAAATATAGTGCTGAAGTGCCTTCTAGGGGTCCTACATGCAAGAAGGCTGCGATGTGCCTTAGGGAGAAATCACATTTGTCTGATAAGCTTCATTCATGAGTCAGAGAGCTGTTGGCCAGGAGTCCGAAGTTCATGAGTCAGTGCCTATTAAATAAAGTGTCTTTAACAAGAAACACATAAAAAAGATTATGTATTGATTGATTGACAAAAGTGTGACCAGAGGGCTTCCCTGGTGGCGCGGTGGTTTAGAGTCCGCCTGCCGATGCAGGGGACACGGGTTCGTGCCCCGGTCCGGGAAGATCCCACGTGCCGTGGAGCGGCTGGGCCCGTGAGCCGTGGCCGCCGAGCCCGCGCGTCCGGAGCCTGTGCTCCGCAACGGGAGACGCCACAGCAGTGAGAGGCCCGCGTACCGCAAAAAAAAAAAAAAATGTGACCAGAAACGCACAGGAATGTAACCTTGCATATTTCCCCGGGAAAGGGCCAGTGTTTGCTAATTCGTGGAGACTTTATAGAATGTTACTACCACAGGGCACCAGGATCACCTGTACATTGTTATGTGATGAGGAAAGAAAGCACGAGTTTTGAAAAGCGGGTTGTATGCAGGGGTGTGGTTCCATCTGGTGTTGGAGTCAAGATAATAGAAGCAGACTCACTGATGGGGGTTGTACAGCCTGGGCCCTGGTCTGAGTGCTGTACTCAGGCCACGCCATTGCCTTCATAGCTTCCGGAGAGATCAGCACACTGTCATATGCTCTTCTCAGATAAAGAGAGAGGCTCAGGGAGTCTCTGTCCCACAGCTAGTAGAGAGCAAGGTAGGACTTGGACCGAGGCTTGTTATTAAAGCTGGGATGGACCATAGACATTCATGTGTGCCCTGGTCCATTTCACGGATGCAGGTAGAAAAAAACGAGACGTGGCATTGTCTTCAGCTGAGTCGCCGGCGAATAGCACAATAAACACTTTGCTGCCGTCTCCAAATCCAGGGTCATTTCCACCCCATCCAGACAAGGAAGGAGACTGCTGTCGGCTTGGGGTCTGGTGGACTCCAGGGTGTTTGGGTCTCCACCCAGGCAGCCCCAGCTGTCAGCTTGCTTGGAACTGCCCTGCTCCAAGTGAGACCTCATCACGTTTGCAGACTGGTTTCTTTTCTCTTTGTGCAGGTTTTGCCTCTGAGGAAGCCCGGTCACCATGAATGCACATGAGTTCCGCAGGAGAGGGAAGGAGATGGTGGATTACGTGGCTGACTACTTGGAGGGCGTCGAGGGGCGCCAGGTGTACCCCGACGTGGAGCCTGGCTACCTGCGCCCCCTGCTCCCCACTGCTGCTCCTCAGGAGCCAGAAACATTTGAGGACATCATTAAGGACGTCGAGAAGATCATCATGCCAGGGGTAAGCCTGTGTCCAAGATCGGAAAACAGGAGGGCTAGGTGCTAATTTAATCTTGACACTGACTGGGCGTCAGGGCAATTCATATGAATTGTTTCACCTAATCCTCACAACCATTTCCTTGGATAGAAACTTTTTTATTTCTATTTTATAACTGAGGCAACTGAAGCCCAGAGAGGTCGGGTGATAAGGCCGCACAGCTAGTAAGTGACGGAGCCAGGATTACAACCCAGATCGTGTGGGCTCCAAAGGCAGCGACTGTGCTTTCCCCCCAGCCCCGCAGTTCGTCACCGAACCGACTTGGGTCCGCTCACCCACATGCAGTAAAGCCGATCTACCGACACCAGGTTGTGGCGAAGGAAAGTGCGGTGTTTACTGCAGGTGCCAAGCAAGGAGTCCTGGACAGCTAATGCTCAAAAACCCCGAGCTCCCTGATGGGTTTCAGCAGAGCATGTTTAAGGCCAGGTGAGGGAGGGGAGTCCCCGGTTAAGTCATCAGCTAGTGCACAGTTCTCTGATCGGTTGATGGTGAGGTAATGGGAATTCCCAGGCGCCAGTAGGTCTGGGGGCTATGTGGTCATGGTCATCAGGGAGTTAATTTTCTCCATTTGGTGAGGGTTTTAGCATTGGTAAAATAACTCAGGAAATATGAGCATCAGATACTGTTATCTGGGTACTTCAGAGAGGAGCCACAGCCGAGGACGTGGGGGAGGGGTCTGTCCCGGGAAGGCCCCATGGGGTCCTGCTCTCCTACAAGGTTAGACCCCTACCCCGAGACCCTGCTAGGTGAGAGAGTCGTCACATGACTGTTGAGGAAGTGAACCCCTGGGGGCTGGTTTCAAGTTAATTGCTCCAAATAAAGCACACGCTTACTATTTTGTGTTCAGTAGAGGGGAGATCACACGTGTGGAAGAAATGTTTCCTTTATTTTACGTGAGAACATGGGCTGCGTGGTGCTGCATCCTCTTTGAGGCCAGTGTGCCTCGGTGTGGGGTGTGCCAGGGGCCGCAGACAGGAGTGGGGAGGACCCAGGACAGTTGTCCCCACAAGAGTCACTTGGAAGGGAGCAGACAGCTCCAGTTCAAAGGAAACTGCACTGCGGCTTCATGCTCGCACGATGAGGTGTTCCCTGCCCAGGACTCGCCTAAAAGCATGTTCACTGCTGTGGCAGGAGGGCCAGACCCACAGCCCTACCCTCTCATCTGCGGTCAGGACCCCGGGGCCTGGGATCTCAGGACCTGGGGCTCAGGGTGCAGAGCCCCTGCCCACGGGGTACTGGGCCTCCGGCCTCAGCTCTCTGATAAGTCCCTCAAGCCCAGCTCCCCTCTCTCGTCCTCCCTGGAGTTCCCGTGACCTTTGTGCTTTGAGCTGAGCACAGGATTCTGGTTCTCGCCGGCCGGGAGGTTGTCTGTGCGGACACGAGAAGCCGCGCAGCATCAAATCCCTCCCAGGAGTGTGGTTAAATGTCAGGCCCCGGGCTGTAGCGCATCCACTTCTCACGGGGCTGAGGCTGGGCGTCCGAGGTCAAGGTGCCTGCAGATTCCCCTCCTGGGAGGTTCTCATCCTGGCCTCTCCTCCCTGCGGGGGTGAAGTTAGGGGGGCCCACCCTCACCATCTCATCCTACCCATCACCTCCCAAAGGCCCCAGCCCCGGGCACATCGCACAGGGTTAGGGCTTCAACACAGGAATTTGGGGACACACACTACAGACCATGACGGGGGCGCAGGGAGACTGTGGAACCCGGAAGCTTTGCTCCATTAGCAAGGAAGGGATTGTACGGGAGAGTGAGGGGGCAGCAGTAAGGCGGCTAAAGAAACCTCAAAAATCAGACCTCTTTTTTTTTTTTTTTTTTTTTTTTGATATAGACTAGTTTTTGGAGTACCTTCAGGAACAATCTCGTAACAGGAAGAGATGGGGCCTCAGGGGCAGACCCCTCACTGGCACGTGCTCCTGGCCAGGATTTAAAGCAGGCTTGTTCTGAGAGACTTGGTTGGCCATGGCAAACCCAGCGCCCTGGGTCCCCTGCCCCCGGGGCCGGCCTCCCTGGCCCCAAGTGACCGCCATGTCCCGTACAGGTGACCCACTGGCACAGCCCGTACTTCTTCGCCTACTTCCCCACGGCCAGCTCGTACCCGGCCATGCTCGCGGACATGCTGTGTGGGGCTATCGGCTGCATCGGCTTCTCCTGGGTGAGTGTCGGCAGGGGCTCCCTGGGGGTCCTGCACGGGGACGCGCAACCAGGACTCAGTGGGTGAGCAGGTGGCGGTGCCCCCGCAGGAGGGAGGTGGACTCAGCCCTGGAGGAGGGGGGCCTCATGAGGGCATTTGGGGAAAGAGAGGGGGAGTCATGTCCACATGCAAAAGCCGGTTCTGCACAGCGGTGTGTTTAGAGGTACTTGGCTTGCATTCAACCCGCAGCCACGGCCCTGGAGCTTCTGCAGCCCCAGCATGTCTCCCAAGCAGAACAGGGATCTCTGTACAATCTGCAGTCTGAGAAACACTTCTGCCCTCGTCCCATCCCCTCTGTTCTCGGCCACGCCTGCTGTCCCGAGAGAGAGCCCAGCCCAGCGTAACGGGAAAGAGTCCTGCCTTCCCAAATGCAGAGCGCTCGGAAGGAGGGCTGCTTGCTGACTGCACCCAGGACCCCAGGGCTGCCCACACGCTGGGACTTCTCCCCAGGCCAGCGTCTGCTCTTGGCCTTTTGGGTCCAGAGTGCCTGCCTACTTGCTTGTGCCTTGGAGCCGAGTGGACTCATGACTCCTGCCTGAGGCCTGCAGGAGATGTGGGTTCCTGAACGCACGAGCAGAGTTGCCCGCTGCCCCTGCCACCTTCCCCTTGCCCCCAGCTCCCCACTTCCACCCCCCACTGCTCCTCTTTAGCCTGGGGTCCGCAGTTGCTGGGGGGGTGGGCCTCGGCGCCCCAAGGAGCAGGGTCGGAGGGTCACCCCCGGGTCCTGCTGCAGTTCTCCGCGGCCGCCCTGTGTGGCCTCGGGGACCTTCCACTGTCTGGGCTGAGCACACCCTCCCCTAAAGGACATTCCTTACATCAGACACCGCAGCAGATTCCACTCAGCTCTGCCACTCCAGAGCCATCCAAGGTGAGGATAGCATCTTTCCAACTATGTCTGTCCTTCCCGAGGACAGTCTGATGGTCTGGGGCCTTGGAGGGCTTTCTTGCTGTCTCTAAGGTGTGCTGGCCGAGCCCCGGGTTCTACACAGCGAGGAAGGTCCCCGTGCCTGGAGCCGGGCTCGGCCAGGATGGAGTGGGACCCTCCGCGTGGGGCTGGCCAGCAGTGCATGGGGAGCTGGAGAGCACTCGGACCACCACAGTGAGACCCACGTGGACGGGAGGTCCGTCCACTCTCCGGCGGAGTCTGGGGCCAAGCCGCCCCCCACCCCCACCCCGAGCGTGGAAGGCAGGATCAGGGGCCTGCGGGAGGTCCCGGGGCTGCACCTCCTCTGCTCAGCCCATCTCACTCCTCCCACTGTGACTGCAGACCAGGGTCCACCAGGGAGCCTTTCTGGCTCCTTCTGTAAACAGGTGGCTGAATGAGCTCCCTGTGCGGGCCCAGTGCGGCTGGGGAGCGGGTCATCGCGATGGTCACTGCCTTCCTGCCCAGGCATCCTCCTCGAGTCACCGTCAAAGAGCATGTTTGACACCTCTTGGGGGCATTTGAACAGCATCTTGGATTGGGAGAGTTTAGTCTGGGTGGGATTCAGTGGAAGATTTTCAGCAAGACCTGGGCCCTTGCTATGGCCCCAGCCCTTAGAGGTTTCTGTTGGCAAAGCGTGGGGTGACGTCAGCGTCAGAGGTGACGTCAGCAGGGACCCGTGCCTACGGGTGAGGCATGTAGAGACATGCAAACCTCTGCAGGCAGTGACCTTGGACTTCCAGAGGCCGACCTGGGCCCCCGGGGATGGTGGCTCCTTCCATGCTTCTCCAGGTGCCGGGGTCGGGGGGCGGAGCAGAAGGTCACGTGTGCCGCTCTCAGCACCAAGTTCCCCCGCAGTGGTCCTCGGTGATGCCTTGGGGTTGCTGGGGGGCAGAGTCCAGCCTCTGCCGCTGCTTCTCCGGGAAACCTGTGATGGGAGAGCCCACCTTCAAAGGGGTTCCCACCCAGGGAAAGGCCTTTTGAAAATGTTGAGAGCTTTTTGCTAAATCGACCCATCAAAGGGAGGGGAGTAAAGAAGCCTCCCTGTTTGTCACTCCGCTGGACCCCAAGCTGGCGGGAAGCTGAGGGCGGCCAGCCTACGGCTCACCCCCACCTCCCGCCGCAGGCTGCCAGCCCAGCGTGCACAGAGCTGGAAACAGTGATGATGGACTGGCTGGGGAAGATGCTGCGGCTGCCTGCGGTGTTCCTGGCTGGAGAAGCTGGAGAAGGGGGCGGAGTGATCCAGGTAAGGCACAGAGGGCGGGGGCGGAGTGATCCAGGTAAGGCACAGAGGGCGGGGGTCCCACCTCTGGGGTGCGCGGGCTCCCGGAAGGCGGACAGCAGCAGCTGGGCAAGAGGCCCTTGAGCTTCCTGTGTCCTCATGTTTCTCCTGGAGGATAAGCAGGGCTGAGCCTTAGGAAAGCTCTGGATCTGGATTTGGATCCCCGAGCCAGGCCCCTCTTTAGGGTGGGCAGAGTAGTGGCTATCGCTTGGCTGGTGCATAGCAATAAAAACAACAGTGGAGGGCTTCCCTGGTGGCGCAGTGGTTGAGAGCCCGCCTGCCGATGCAGGGGACACGGGTTCGTGCCCCGGTCCGGGAGGATCCCACATGCCGCGGAGCGGCTGGGTCCGTGAGCCACGGCCGCTGAGCCTGCGCATCTGGAGCCTGTGCTCTGCCACGGGAGAGGCCACAACAGTGAGAGGCCTGCGTACCGCAAAAAAACAAACAAACAAACAAACAAAAAACAACAGTGGAGATTTGCGTGGTTCCCCATTGCCCGCCAATGTGCTGGAGCACTTCCCAGGCCTGGACTCAGTTCTCACAACGCTATGATTAGGGGCCATCTTAAGATTCCCATTTTACAGGTGAGGAAACTGAGGCTCAGAGCAGTCAGGGAACTTGCCCATTGGTTCCCAGCTGGTAAGTTCTAGAGCCAGGGTTTGAGCCTACACCCGTGTGACCGCCACTCAGGGCCATCCTCAGTGGCAGAGGCTACTAGAAACGGCTGCACCTATGGGAACCCACCGTTCACCTAAAGATGCTGCCTTTTCTATGAGCTGATTGAATTCACTCTTCACCTGACATGTGCCTTTGAGCGCAACTACGTGCCAGAGGGCCCATCAGGGGACAGGACACGCACAATGACCGTCACAGTGGAACACCTGCGGCACAAATGCCACTAAGAAAACTTGGAGTTCTTGGCTTTCTTCTTTTCTAGTAGGGAAGAGGGATGTTCCTAAACCCACCGCCCTCCCAGGGAAAGCAACCTTTACTTTGGAATTTCCTTTTTCAGACACCGTCTTCTCTCTAAGAATCTGTCATGGCAGTTGTGATTCTGTCCACTCAACGATGAGAACTGAGGCCCGGATGCCTCAGTGTGAGGTCACCTGCCGGGGTGGCCAGATGTGACAGGATGCGAGCCCCAGCCTCCAGGCCCGAGGCTGCTCAACCGACCAGGGTTTTTAAACTCCCATGCGTTTATTTTCTGACAAACCTATTATCTTACAGTTCTGTAGGTCGGGAGTCTGAGGTGGATCTTACTGGGCTACAATCAGGGTTGACAGCTTGGAGGTTCTGTCCTTGCCTTTTCTAGTTTCTAGAAGTTTCCCGCATTCCTGGACCATGGCACCTCCTCCGTCTTCAAGGTGGCTGTGTTGCATCTCTCTGACCCTTCTTTCATGGCCACCTCTCCCTCTGACCACAGATGAGAAAGGTTCTTCATGTTTCAGGATGCATGAGATTAGATCAGGTCCATGCAGATAATCTAAAATAATCCCCCCTCCCCTCCTGTCAAGGTTCTCAAATTAATCACATTGGCAAGGTCCCTATTCCTTGTCAGGTAGAGAGTCACAGCTTCCAGGCTGAAAGCATGACATCTTTGGGAGGCCTTATTCTCCCAAACACAGGCAGTACGGCTCAGGGCCAGGGAGGGAGTCTTCCTCTACCCTCACAGATTCAGATTCAACAAGTCTTAGGCGGGCCCAGGAATTAGCATTCTAACCTGCACGTCGGGTGATTCTGATGCAGAGATGCTGACTGGAGGCTGGGGCTCGCATCCTGTCACATTTGATAAATAAGCCTTGTGCTGTGACCCATGGCTGAGTTCTCTGTGACCCACGGCCTATTTACTCTCTCAAAGTAAATCTTTTGTCAGATTTCTTATGTTTATGGTGGGATGCCTGAGGTGACGATGGGTAGTGAGACACGTCAGCACAGGGCAGGTGTTAGTGGTAGACAGGCTTCTCATAAGGGATATGATATAGGTTGGTTCAGTTGGAGTCCTGGCTAGCATGCTCGGATTCATAAAAGCGACGGTCAGGAGGAGGGTTTGATGATGAAGTTGGCTGTGTGTCATTCTGGCATGTAGGGATTGTGGAATGCTCCCAGGATTAGGATGGTTTCGAAGATGTTTATGATGATATTGGCAGATTCTCTAGGAAAAACAGGGCCAGTGGGCCTGCTGCATGGTCCTCGCTGAAGCCAGAGAAGAATTCTCCCTCTGTCAGATCGACCGGGGCCCGGTGGTTTCTGCCAGCGTGGAGATAAATCACATCATGGCTCCAGAGTGTGCTGGGAAGATCAGTCACAGATGCTCTTGCGTAATGATTATGCTTGAGGGCGTCACCGATCCGTTTATCAGTAGGACTGATAAGAGGATAACTGCTGTGTCACCTCATATGAATCAGCACCCCCCCCCCCCCGCCCCGTCTCTGTCCCCTCCTACCTCACCTCTTTGGTTACAGCACTTTCCCTCCTACATCAGCGATTCTGAGTGGGGCTGATGAGAATGAAGCATCAGCCATGAGTAAGAAAGTTTCCCTACGATGCTGTGAACGGGACTTAGACGTAGCGGCTACGATGATTTTTCTCACAGCTGCAAACATTTCAGCCACCCTGGACAGTTTTCTGCTGGTCAGAGGTGACGCAGCCTGGGCAACCTTGGAAAAACCACACACAAAGATTTGAGTTCTCAGCTGCTTCCAGCTTTAGGGAGGGGACTGCTGTACGTGGCCCCCTTCCACCCCCCCACACCCGCTCCCCGTCAGTCAGCTGCATCTCACCTTGCAGTGGGGAGGGGTTCCAGTCCTCAGCACATGGGTCCTGATGCTCTGGGGCTCCACTGCCAATGGAGAGCAGAGCCCGGCTGTGGGCAGAACAGAAAGTGGCCATAGTAAGAGCAAGAGAGGGGCTGTGATGGGGGCCTTGGTGTTGAATTCTATTCGACTCAGTTCCGGGCCTGGGGGTCATCTGATAGTTCATGACAACCTGGACCTTGCAGTAAACTTACTTTTTCTTTGTAATTCCACACATTTTGCCAAGATCTACTTTGTTCCATCTGTGCTGTTCATCTTGACCCCAACCCCCAGCATCCGGGAAGCCCTATTAATCCGGGACTCAGCTCTTCCCTCACCTGGGGACATTTTAGTCATCGCCTCTGGGCCACTTCACTCTGTTTTTCAGGAGCGTCCATTTTCCACGGATTGGGTACCTCTTCCATAATTTCTAACTTTCTATTTTTTTTTGTTGTCATTTTCTCTTATGTATTTTTTGGGGACTTTTGCATGGTTTTTTCTACATCATCGTCTCCATTTTCCACACTGCCAATTGATTGCCTTCGATGTCAATTTTGGTTCCGTTATTCCACTTAAGAGTATCATCCCCTTTCTACCTATGAAAACTAGACATCCATTAGAAAAATGGAAGAGACGCGGAAACGCGGAAACATTTAGGGGCAGCTTCCTTCCAGTGTCATTTTAATACCGATGTGTTTGTGTGTGTGTGTGTACATATATGTGTACATAATATAAACAAAACTGGGATAATGCAACACATCATACAGATTTTCTGTGTGGTGTTTTACTTACTATTTTCTTGTGAGCATTTCCCATTGTTTAAATAGTCTCTGAGAATATTATTACTGCATGATTTTCTATGATATGTCACAATTTATACAAATAGGAGATACAGTATATACATTGTGTCACATCTTTCACTCTTGTAAATCATATTTCAAAGGACACTCTTTAGGATGAAGGTTAACAATCTCCTAAGAAGATCCTCAGCTTTCTGCTGGGGCTCCCCTGGTTGAGTCCATATTCACCACACATGCTCCACCAAAAATCAAAATCAAACAAAAAAGTTTTTCTGGGTCACTAGAGATTATAACTAAAATAATTTCACATTCAATTCTTTTCAGCAGCCCAAGCTGATTCCTCTAGTTTGATACTTCTCAAAAATCTTAACAACTACCCTGTCAATCAAGGTGCGTGTATTATAATAATAGCTACTTTGTATCGCACACCCACTCTGAGCTAGGCTGTGTTTTAGTTTTATTTCTTGTGTTCAATGTGCTCATTTTTCAACCTCCAAATATTTATCAGGCTTGATTGGATTATCAACAACCTTTTTCATAGATGAGGAAACCGAGGCCCAGGAACGTCACGCATGGGACCCAAGGGCAGGAGCTATTTAGAGGCAAGGCTGGTGCACATGTGAGCTGGACCCACGAGTGTTCCACCAGCCTGTCCCTGACCCTTTGCTTGGGTGAGTGTGCAGAGGTGGGCGTGCTGCCATGGGCCCCATCTTTAAATGATCTCTTCTTTGAAAGACAATCCCGTTCTCCAGAAATAGCAGAAGCCCCGGCATTTGGTTATAGGAATAATTCTGACATCACTCAGCCCAGGATTCAATTGAGTCCCCCTTGGAGCCCACCCACCCAGTATGAGGCAGGAATCCCGCCCTTGCCACTGACAAGGCTGATTGTCTGTAATTTGCGAGGTCCTGGAGCGCCTGAGCCTGCTGACAGACGGGGGGCCCGGATGCGGGGATGCGGGGGGAGCCCCTCAGAGGCGTAATCACAGCTGCTGGGCGTCGGCACCGTGACGGGCGTCTGCATCAAACGGCAAATCATCCTTTGATCTGGACAAACGGGACCATGAAAATGGTCGCTTAATTGGGTTTGAAAGCTCTCTTGGAAGAAAAGCCCATTTCCCGCCGTGTATGGGGTGACACTTGAAAACCCAGAAGATGAAAGGACATTTCTGCTCCCAGCATTCACAGCCGAGCGGCCGCGCTCACCGTGTTTCTTTCTGCCTCCTAGCGGCTTTGCCATGGCAACCTTTGTCTGAGGCAGGAAAGCAAAGGTATCATTACTCGGCCCAGATCTCCTCGGCCCAGATCTGCTTCCCACAGAGGCCTGGAGACCGGCTCGTTCTCCTGTCCCGGTCCCCGAGCCATGACACTTATGGATGCCTGGCTGACGATTTTTTCACTGGGCAGTTTTTTGTTTGTTTGTTTTGAGTTTTATTTTCAATTCTTCTTGTCAACACATCTCCTTAATGCTGACTCCATTTAGTGAAACTTCCTTTAGAAGTGTGTAATGACCCTTTCAGCTATAACTATCCCTGTTAATATTTTTTTTAATATTTTTTAATTCCACATATATGTGATACCATGTGGTATTTGTTTTGCTCTGTCTAGCTTATTTCACTTAGCGTAATGCCCTCTAGGTTTATCCATGACAAGGTTTCCCCTTTTTCTGTTAAGGCTGAAAAATATATATTTATACATATATATATAATCACATTTTCTTTACTTTTTTTTTTATTATTAATTTATTTATTTGCGGTACGTGGGCCTCTCACCGTTGTGGCCTCTCCCACTGCGGAGCACAGGCTCCAGACACGCAGGCCCAGCGGCCACGGCTCACGGGCCCAGCCGCTCCGCGGCATGTGGGATCCTCCCGGACCGGGACACGAACCCGTGTCCCCTGCATCGGACTCTCAACCACTGCGCCACCAGGGAAGCCCATGGTCATCTTTACTGTCATTACTCTGAATTCTTTTTCAGGTGGATTGCCTATTTCCTCTTCATTTTTTTGGTCTTGGAGGTTTTTACCTTGCTCCTTCATCTGTGACATATTTTTTTGCTGTCTCATTTTTTTTTCCTTTTTTTTTTTATGAGTGGGGTTGTATTCCTGTCTTACTGGTTGTTTGGCCTGAGGCTTCCAACACTGAATTTTGCAGGCTGTTGGGTGGAGCTGTGTCTTGGTGCTGAGATGAGGACCTCCTGGAGACCTCACTCTGATGAATATTCCTTGGGGTCTGACGTTCCCTTTTAGTCCAGTGGTTTGGACTCGGAGCTCCCACCGCAGGAGCTTCAGCCCGACCCCTGGCTTGTGAACCAAGATCCCACAAGCTGTGTAAGGGTGGCCAAAAAAAAAAAAAGAGAGAGAGAGGAGAATGATAACAAAGTAAAAAATAAAATTAGACTAGGAAACTAACAGGTATGTTAGAAAAAATTAAAAATAAAAATATAGATGAAACAACTGAAGCTAAAACAGAACCACAATAGTAAAAAAGAGGAGAATAAAAGGTGGAAAAGGCCTTGGCTGTGGAGGGCGGGGCCAAAGCAAGGGCGAAGTTTGGGCAGTGGGCGGGGCCTATGCTTAGGACCCACAGGGCTGGAAAAGGCCGGGGGGGTGGGGGCTTAGGCTCAACAGAACAGAAGGGGCTCAGACGTTCCTCCAGCCTCTGTTCTCAGAGGGCGGGGGACCCCACCTGGGAGCCCAGCAGGCTTCCTGGGTTCGAGTGGACATGGCAATCACCCTCCACTCCTCTCCTGCTCCTCCGGTCCTGGAGGGCCCCTCCCACCTGCCTCTCCTGATCTTCCTGGCCTCCCTCCTATGCCCCCAGGACCCACATGGCATGGAGCGGGCTTTGGAGGGCAGGGCAGCAGCCTGGGAGCTCAGCAGGCTCCCTGAGTCCGAGTGGGCGGGGCAAACGCCCTCCGCTCCTCTACTGGTGGGCCCCTCCCGCCTGCCTCTCCTGTTCTCTCTGGCCTCCCTCCTACGTCCCCAGGACCAACCCAGCCCGGAGGGGACCTCTGAGGGCGTAGAACCTGGTCCGAGAGCCAGGCAGACTTCCCCGGCCGATTAGGCAGGGAAAAAGTTGGGTGCACTCCCCCCTGATCTGAGCCCCCCCAAGGGTCCCTCCAGGCATGGGAACCCCTACCCCCTCTCAGCCACCCCTCAGGGGCACTGGTCCTGTCCAGCCTCCACTTCTCCTCCCCCCCTCAGTCCCCCCACGTGCTACTGGTTCCCTTGGGGGTTCTGCCCATCTCCGTGGGCGTCGGGATCCCCCACCAGCATCCAGCAGCCACCCTAGTTGTGGGGAGACGTGAACTCTGCGTCTTCCCACACCGCCATCTTGTCTCCGCCCCCCTCCCCTAAAATCTTATAAACCTCATAGTCAACAAAACTCTACCTTTAAAATTTTTTCTTTCTAATGGTAATACTGTTCAGCTCCTGGTTTCTTCCAGGATTTACTAAGATTCCATGATCAAGAGCAGGGGGAACAGGAAAGTTGATTATAAATGTGGGGAGGTTCCTGCCGGGCAGATGTGGGCTCACTCCTAACCATCCCACTCCCTAGCTGCTGATTTGGGGCAAGTTACCCTCTCTGAGCATAGTTTCCCACCCTAAGATGATAAAATTTAGAAATGGGACTATTTTGCAAATTAGCTGGGCTAACACGATGGGTGCTGAATCCATATTCTCTTTCACCTCCTCCCACCCTCAGAAGAGTGAATTTTGCATCCTTCTTGACTACTTCGCCAAAATAAGTTGTCGACATTCGTTGTGTTAGCTTGCTAAGGCTACCGCAACAAACAACCACAGATGGGGCAGCTTAAACAACAGACATTGATTGTCTCACAGTCGGAGGCTGGACGTCTGAGGTCGAGGTGGCAACAGGGCTGATTTCCCAGAGGCCTCTGCCCTTGGCTGGCAGGCGGGCATCTCCTCCCTGTGTCCTCATGTGGCCTCTCCTGCGTGCGTGTGTGCGTGTGTGTGTGTGTGTGTGTGCGTGTGTGTGTGTGTGTGTGTGCACGTCCTTGGCTCCTCTTCTTACAAGGACATCAGCCAGGCTGGATCAGGGACCCTCTAACTTAGTGACCCCTTTATAGATCTTGTCTCCAAATATGGTCATGTCCTGAGGTACTAGGAGTTAGGGCTTCAATGTATGAAATTTTGGGGGACACACTTCAGCCTGTACCATCAGTGACTGAGGAAAATCCTGCAAGGCAATTTTTGAGTCTCAAAGAAGAGGAATCCCATTTACAGAAACATACAGATTTATCTGTCCACGTTGCTGTGCACACAGAGCTGGGCTGAGAGCTGTGCCCTGGGCCCCATCTCCTCCTCTTCCCGGGGAAATGGGACAGCACCTCCTGGGTAGACCAGGAGGCGTCCGCGGGAAAGTGCCTGTGAAGTGGGCCCAGTGATGCCTGGTACGCGCCGAGTGCTCAAACATGCGGGAGGTTATCGTATGAAAAACAGACAGAGCAACGTTGAATTGATAATAAGAGCTGCAGTGGCAGTCACAGGTGTGAAGCCTTTTCCCGTTGAAAGGAGAGTGAACTTGGCAATTTCAGATGCATCTTTTAAGAAAATACGGGGACCCCAAATTGCATCTCCCAAGTTTAAGATGATTCCCTGGCTGTACTTAGAAGCTCATTTCGACCTTTTCTTTGATTTAGGGAAGTGCCAGTGAAGCTACCCTTGTGGCCCTGCTGGCCGCTCGGACCAAAGTGACACGATGCCTGCAGGCTGCCTCCCCGGGGCTGACACAGGCCACCATCATGGAGAAGCTGGTGGCCTACGCATCTGACCAGGTGGGTGTGGTTGCCCGGAGCCCCATGGAGCCTCACAGGGCAGAATGATTGGTGTGGTAGCAAGTCAAAACCCAACCAAGCTGTGCAGCATCATTTCCAATCCAAGAACAGTTCCCCAGGGAGACCTATGCTCAAGACAAGGTGTGGGCTGCAGGTGGGAACTTAGTAGATCAAGTTGAAAAGAAAATAAACGTACCATGAGGTCACCGTGACCCCACTTGCACCTGCTCGTGTTGAGGTCATCTGGCTGCCTTCAGAGCAGAGCTGTGGAGACTCACGTGGGACGTGGGCTCAGAGACCTGGACTCGCATCCCAGCTCTGCTGTTTCAATTTCTGTGATCTCAGGCTCATGACGTCAATTCTCTGAGCCATTATTTTTAACCATCAAACAGGGCCCAAAGCGCCTGTCCCCTCATAATGCAGCTCTGCCAGCTGGTGGCTGAACTAAGATGAAGGATACAGTGGTGCTTTGTAAGGTTTCGAGAACTCTGCAAATCGGGGCATCTAGCATGTGGTCAATTCCAGTGACCAGCCCACTTAAAAACGGTTAAAAACAAAAGCAAAACCGAATTGTGTGAGAAGGAACAGGAGGAAGGAGCACTGAGCAGTAGCTCCATGAGTGAAAGTGTAGTCAAGGGGGCACTGAAAAGTGGTACCACTGAAGGATTTGGTTCCACAAGGAATAGCTGATTTAGCTCTGCTGACATAATATTTGTAACGAATTTCTTAAGCCAGGCATTTCAACTGTGACAACTTTGTTCTAGTTAATAAATACGTGTAGCCGGAAATCAACACAACACCTATATTTTGATGTTTAATCAGGAGTACTGTCTCTGTGTGTATTCTAACTCTAGGCACTAGAGCTCCCTGCACGTCAAGAAAACTATTCACTTCCTTTTCCATCTCCCTGGTTTCCCAGAAAGACACGAGGAGACTTGAAGAAAATGCACGTGTAGGTGTTCAGTGAACCTAGGCTGAGATAAGTTGCTATGAACGTTAGGGTGTAGCCTTTCCCAATAGGGTTTCCATGAGGGAATTTCGCCCCACAGAAGTGATTTGTGATGCTTCTAGATTCTCCCAAGGATGGTGCATGGCTAGTACCGTCCTAGGTGATGGCAGTCAGGTGGGTTCCTTACATCCACTGGACGGCCATGGGCTCTAGGACGCAATTCTTCCTCAGCTCTCAGGCAGGTTCCCCAGGAGCGGGACCTTATGCGAGGCTTTAGGGGTTCACTGTTTATTCAGTGGTGCTTTCCGGGGAATCCTGTAGGAGTTAGGGAAGCAGAATGGGCAGCGACGGAGCAGAAGCAAGGATGTGGCCTCTGAGACAGTCACCGCCTGTAGAATGGAATCTACACTTCAGGAGAGCCTTAGCCCCCGGGAGCACGGGGTCAAGGTGCTGGTTGTAAATTAATAACCTGATCGTCTCACTCCTCACCTGAGGTTAAAGAGGACACACAAACCATGAGGAGAACTACTTCCGAGAATTGTCTTACGTTTCACAGACGATTTTAGAGCCTCAGAGGGAAAGAGTAGGAACCGGAGCTTATTGAGTGCCCTTATTAAGGACACACCATTACGTGTCATTATCCCAACTATGCTTTCAAATGGGCACTCACTGCTTCACTAGAATTCAAACCAATGGATGAAAACACCCCCGGTACTGCCGAGCACTTCTCGCTCTAAGTGTCTGAATCATTAAACTGGGAAGCGGACCTGAAACAGCTCCAGGCCGGAAGGTGGGGGGCAGGAGGGCTGTGAGCTGCCGCAGACTCTACCCCTGCGCTCTCTTGCAGGCACACTCCTCGGTGGAAAGAGCCGGCTTGATTGGTGGAGTGAAATTAAAAGCGATCCCTTCCGATGGCAAGTTCGCCATGCGAGCTTCCGCCCTGCAGGAGGCCCTGGAGAGAGACAAGGCCGAGGGCCTGATTCCATTCTTCGTAAGTTTGTGTGGCTCCACGGGGGTGTCTGCGCCCGGCAGGGGTGGGCCCGCGGTGGCAGGGCCCGCGGTGACAGGGCCACTTTCCAGGCTGCCGCGGTGGTCACATGCCAGGTGGTACTCAGGTCAGCCCGCCTCTCCTTGAGGGTGGCTGGAGCAAAACTCCATTTATTTTTCCTTCCATTTGTGTGAATCTCAGAAACGAGTAACACCAGAGAACCCAGCCTGGAGGATGCTGCAAAGCCGAGAAGCCTTGCTTCCGCTTCCTGTTAAAAATGACGCCGTAGGGTGGCCCCTTGACATGGTAGATGCATGACGGACATCCGAGTGAGCCGAATTAAAAATAAAACACACTTCCCACCTAGATTGGTGTCCTCAGTAGATGCTAAGAGGCGTCATTTGCGAGAGGTGTATTGCAAGCAAGCAGTGACTAATTAAAATACAAATAAATAGGATATAATTAAAATATCTAACTAGCCAAATAGCAGCTAGTTTTCTTGTGCACGGATGGGCTTTTTCCAGTGGGGAAGAAACAGTTGCTGTTACAACTGGAGGCTGGGAGCTGTCATGCCTGGTGTGATCATGGCATCAGCCGGTGTCTGGACTGGGACGTCAGGTGTGATGGCAGCTGAAAGGCTGTGATTGTGGCACTAGCCCCGTGAGGTCATCTGGCTGCACTTTGGGGTCATCTGGGGAGCTGTAAAGAATGCTGATGCCCAGACCTCGCTCCAGCCTCTCTGGGGATGGGACCAGGCGTTGGAGATGCTTCACAGCAATTTCCAGATTCTCCTGTGTACCCAGGATTCCATGCTCTGAGCCACACCTGTCAGTATCTGGGTATTTCCTAGTTGTAGAGCAATCTACATTCAACAGACTCAAGGGGCCATGTAGTAATAACTTCCACTACTTTTTAAGAGTTAATCTTTGAGACAAGCTTTTTTATCCAAAAAATTGTTTTGAGCGATTCAAATTTAGCGCCCTTTATTGAATATCTAACATGTAGGCTGGGAGAGGCACAGAGGGTATGATTTTATACACAATTTGATCCTGATTCGAGGAATTCCCAGAGGAATCAGGAGCATAAACAAATAATTGTGGAGACATCAACAAGATTCAGATTGTTGAGTTTTAAGATTTCTTTGTATATTTTGGACACCAGTGATTTATCAAAAGGTATGATTTGCAAATGTTTTTTCCAAGTCAGTGACCTGTCCTTTCATTCTCTGAAGTATCTATCACAAAGAATAAGTTTTTATTTTTAATGAAGTCCATCTCATCAATTTTATTTTCATGGAATATGTCATTGGTACCTAAACACTCATCACAAAACCCAAGATGTTCTAGCTCTTCTCCAGTGTTATCTTCTAGGAGTTTTATAGTTTTACATTTAGGTCTCTGATCCATTTTGCTCTGGTTTCTGTAAAAGGTGTAATGTCTGTGTCCAAATCCATTTTTTGTTTTTGCATGTGGATGTCCAGTTGTTCTAGTACCATTTGTTGAAAAGACTATCCTCTCCCCATTAAATTGCCTTTGCTCCTTTGTCAAAGATCAGGTGACCATATTTGTGTGTGTCTATTTCTGGGCTCTCTATTCTGTTCCATTGATCTGTTGGTCTGTTCTTTCCCCAATTTTACACTGCCTTGAATTGCAGTAGCTTTATAGTAAGACTTGAAGTCGGGTAGTGTCAGTCCTCTGACTTTGTTCTTCTCCCTCAGTGCTGCGTTGGGTAGGGAATTCCCTGGTGGTCCAGTGGTTAGAACTCGGCAATTTCACTGCCAGGGCCCAGGGCCCGGTTCAATCCCTGGTTGGGGAACTAAGATCCCGCAAGCCACGTGGCAAAATATATACATATATATTGTGTTGGATACTCTGGGTCTTTTGCTTCTCCTTATATACTTTAGACTTGGTTTGTCAATAGCCATAACATGATTGGCTGGAATTTTGAATGGAAGTTTATAGATCAAGTTAGGAAGTACCGAAATCTTGACAATACTGAATCTTCCTATCCATGTACATAGAATATTTGTCCATTTATTTAGATTTTTTTTTTTTACTTCTTTCCTCAGAATTTTATAGTTTTCCTCATATAGATCTCATACATATTTTGTTAGATTTTTACCTAAGCATTTCTCTCTCTCTCTCTGTCTCTCTAGTTTGGTGTTAATGTACATGGTATTGTGTTTCTAATTTCAAATGCAAATTTTTCATTGCTGGAATATAAGAAAGCAATTGACTTTTGTATATTATCCTTTATTCTGTATCTTCTTATAATTGCTTATTAGTTTCAGGAGATTTGGGGTTTGATTTTGATTTTGGTTTTTTTGGGGGGTGAGGGGGTAGGATATCTATATAGACAACCATGTCATCTTCAAACCAAGGTAGTTTCATTTTTCCCTCCCAATCTGTATATCTTTTAGTCCCTGTTCTTGTCTTACTGTAATAGGTAGAATTCCCAGCATCGTGTTGAATAGGAGTGGTGAAAGCAAATATCCTCGCCTCGTTTCTGATCTTATCAGGAAATCCTGTAGGTTCTCACTGTTAAGTGTGCTCTCAGGTTTTTAATAGATATTCTTTATCAAGTTGAGGAAATTCCACTCTAATCCTAAATTCGCTAAGAATTTTTTATTATAAATGGATGCTGGATTTTGTTAAATACTTTTTCTGTATCTATTGATATGATTGTGTGATTTTTTTCTTGTTTAGCCTTTTGATATGATAGGTCATATTAATTGATTTTCAATGCTGAATCGGCCATGCATACCTAGAATAAATCCCACCTGGTTATTATTTTTTATATATTATTGAATTCAATTTGCTAATATTTTGTTGAGAATTTTCACATCTATATCCATGAGATATTTGTCTACAGTTCTTTCTTGTAATGTCTTTATCTGACTTTGGAACTAGAGTAAGTCTGGCCTTACAGAATGAGTTAGGGAACATTCCCTTTTCTTCAATTTTCTGGAAGAGATTGTAGAGACTTTGTTTAATTTCTTTTCTTTTAAACTGAAATATAGCTGAGTTACAGTATTATATTAGTTTCAGTTGTACAACATAGTGATTCAGCATTTTTACGGGTTAATTCCATTAAAATTTATTACCATATAATGCGTATAATTCCCTGTGTACAATACATCCTTGTTGCTTATCTATTTTATACATAGTAGTTTTTATCTCTTAATACCCTACCCCTATCCTGCCCCTCCCCCTTCCCTCTCCCCACTGGTAACCACTAGCTTGTTTTCTTTTTTCTTTTTCTTTTTAATTAATTAATTAATTTATTTTGGGCTGCATTGGATCTTCGTTGCTGCATGCGAGCTTTCTCTACTTGCCGCTAGTGGGGGCTACTCTTTGTTGCAGTGCCGCGGGCTTCTCATTGCGGCGGCTTCTCTTGTTGCGGAGCATGGGCTCTAGGCGTGCGGGCTTCAGTAGTTGTGGCACGCGGGCTCAGTAGTTGTGGCTCGCAGGCTCTAGAGCGCAGGCTCAGTAGCTGTGGCGCACGGGCTTAGTTGCTCCGCAGCATGTGGGATCTTCCCGGACCAGGGCTCGAACCCAGGTCCCCTGCATTGGCAAGTGGATTCTTAACCACCGCTCCACCAGGGAAGCCCTAGTTTGTTTTCTATCTCTAGTTTAATTCCTTTCTTAAATATTTGGTAGATTTTACCAGTGAACAAAACTGGGCCTGCTGCTTTCTGTTATGGAAGGCTTTCAATTTACTGACTTTATTTCTTTAATAGATATAGGCCATCTTAGTCTGTTCAGGCTGCTCTAATAAAATACCACAGACTAGGTGCCTTATGAACAACAGAAATTTATTTCCCACAGTTCTGGAGGAAGGAAGTTTGAGATCAGGGTGCCAGGGTGGGCTCTGGTGAGGACCCTCTCCTGGGTGCAGACAGCTGACTTCTTGCCATGTCCTTACATGGAAGAAGGGGCAAGGGAGCTCTGTGTGGTGTCTTTTACAGGAGCACCAATCCTGTTCTCAAGGGCCCCACCCTCATGACCTAAGCACCTGCCAAAGGCCCAGCCTCCTAATACAAACAACTCTGGTTTCAAGGGTTTTGTGGAGGTGAGGGGGGGAACAGAAATGTTCAAGCCACGGTATAGGCCTATTGAGAGGATCTATTTTTCTTTATGTGAGTTTTTGTAGATTACATCTTTCAATGAATTGATCCATTTCATTCAGGTTTTCAAATTTGTGGGCATAAAGTTACTCATAATACTCTTGTACTACCCTTTTACCATCCATGGGATCAGTAGTGATGGTCCTTCTTTTATTTCTAATATTAGTAATTTGTGTCCTCTCTTTTTTCTTAGTTAACCTAGTTAGATGTTTATCAATTTTATCAATCTTTTCAAAGTACCGGCATTTGGTTTCGTTGATTCTCTCTATTGATTTCCTGTTCCTAATTTCACTGATGTCTACTCTAATTCTTATTATTTCTTTTCTTTTAGTTCCTTTGGACTTAATTTGCTCTCTATTTTCTAGTTTCCTGAGGTGGAAGCTTACATTATGGATTTAAAATTTCCTTTCTTCTCTAGTATATGTATGCATTTCATGCTATAAATTTCCCTCTAAGCATTATTTTCACTGCATTCCACAAATTTTGATAAGTCGTATTTTCATTTTCATTGAGTTAAAAATATTTTTAAAATTTCTCTTGAGACTTTCCCTTTGCCCTATATGGTAATTAAAATCTTCACTATGTTGTCTTTCAAGCCATGAACATGATATATCTCTTCGTTTATTTAAATCTCCTTTAATTTCTTTCATCATATAAGACTGTACATGTTTTGCTAGATTTATACCTACAGAATTATTTTTGAACAACTATAAATGGTATTGAATGTTTAATTTTGATGTCCATGTGTTTATTGAAGCTTATAGAAATAGAATTAATTTTTGTATGTTGATCTTGTATCCTGTAACCCTGCTAAACTAAGAGGGTTTTTTTTTAATGGATTTCTTGGGGGTTTTCTATCTAGATAATCATGCTATATGCAAATAGGTACAGTTTTACTTCTTCCTTTATGACCTGTATGCCTTTTGTTTCTTCTTCTTGCCTTTTTGCACTGGATAGAACTTCCAGTACTATTTGTATAGCAGGGATGAGACTGAGCATTCTTACCTTGTTCCCAATGTTAAGTGAAATGTATTTAGTTTTTCACCATTAAGTAAGATGTTATCTTTAGGTTTTGGTAGGTGTTCATTGCCAGGTTAAGAAAGTTTTTCTCTATTCTTAGAGTTCTGAGAATTTTTATCATAAATTCGTGTTGAATTTTGTCAGATGATTTTTCTACACTGATTGATATGGTCACGTGGTTTTCTTCTTTAGTCTGTTAGCAAGGCGGGTTACGTTGAATGTCAAATATTAAACCAGCCTTGCATTCTTGGACTAAATCTCACTTGTTCATAGCGTGTAATTCCTTTTATATATTGCTGGATTCCAGTTACTAATATTTTTAGGATTTTTGCTTCTCTGGTTATGAGTAATATTGGTTTGTAGCTTTCCTTTTTTATAGTCTTGTTCTGGTTTTGATGTCAGGGTAACACTGGCTTCATAAAAAGACTGGAGAAGTGGTTCCTTCCTCTTCTATTTTTCTAGAAGAGATTGTATCGACTGTACTTTAAACATCTGGTTTTGAATTTAGCGCTTCTCTATGTATGGGAAGATGCAAGAGTCTGGGCTCAGTGCAATCATTCCTTTGATATGCACCTTCACTGTCTAGGCTTTTCTCCGTCCTGAATTCCTTCAGGGTGCACAGCTGGGGGAGGCTGCAGTGCTGATGGCGTGATGGCCACAACATCCTTTGTTTACTGATGTGGCAGGTGACATTCTTGTCCACACTCTCATAATCTTGTGGTGGGACTTCAGAGGTAGTGCCGTGTTTCACTTTGGCTGCTACTCTGTGCCTTTGTGTTTACGAGGAGTTTGAAATAAGCATCATTTGTGAGCTCTTCAGGGTGGCCAAGACCTCTGTTGGAACATTCTGTGTGTGTCCTTTAAGAGGCATCTACACTTCCATCGACTACATTTTACGATCTCCATGGTGGGCTCTCTCATGCAAAAGGTGACAAGTTCATGGCCTTAAGAGTAGCAGGTGCCAGATACTTCCACTGATCGCATTTCAAAGCTTCTGGTGATGGAACAGGCAACAATTCATGTTAATTCACTAAGTCATTCACTTGTTTGACAAATGAACACCCTCCACGTACTGGGCCTGTGGGTGCTGAGATTAAGCGGGGGTGGGCCTCAAGGATCTTATTTGCTAAAGTGGAGACATTAAGGGAACAGTCGTTTGCGCCAAGGTAAATGTGAGCTGTGTTCGAAGTCCTGTGATTCAGAGCAGAGGGTTTCACGACTCATCAGAACTCACAGTCTGACCTGCATAACGTGCCTGTTTCCCTAGAGCACTTCCTGTACCAGCCCTGGGCATCTGTGGAGAGGCGTGGTCCCTTTCCTCCTGCAATGTTCCTGGAGGGAGACAGATGTATCCCTGATCTTATCTGATGAGGACTCTATGCATGTGGACAAGGGGTAGCGGGTACAATGAGTTTCGTAGGGGGTGTCAGTGAAGCCTTTGCTAAGAGGTAACACATAAGCCCAGTGTCCTGGAGGACGTGCGGGCATGTGCCTGTCTTGTGAGAGAAAACAGTACTGTAGGGCACAGAGATGTGAAAGATCATGGGATACAGGAGGTGATGCAGCTGTCTGTTATCTTAAAGGGGCAGTCAAGGGCCTGCGAAGCTGCAGAGAGAAGTCCGCCTGGATCGGGCAGGAGGGTAGCTTGAGCTTTGACACGTGGCTCGCTTATTCCCATTGAAACGAACGCGTGCTGGTTATCATTCTGCACATGCGTAACTCTGTGCCCAACCCTGAGTTGCGGACCCTGATGCCTCGATGTCTCAGGGAGCTTGCTGACCCTGGAGGTCTAGCCAGTTTCCGGAGGTCTGAAAGGCAAGTGAGGCTTTCCTAAGCAAACCAGCCACTCGGAGCCCACAAGCCCTGACCACCTCCTTCATGATTTCGCAAAGAGGCTGCAGCCCCTTCAAAGTCAAGACCCGCTGCTCAGATCAGGGGTACGTTGCGCAGATTTGAACAGGGAAATCAGAATCACTGCCCCTCCACAAACTCGCTGTGGCTTGTAATAAAGTTCCCTTTCTCATCTCGATGGTTTGCCTTCCTGACTTGCTAAGGTCAGGCCCGAGGGGGAGGGCGGAGCCTGCAGGGCTTGTATTAGAGCAGATCGGGCCCATGGTGAGGACGGCAGAGGAAAAGGAGGGGAGGGGACAGCGGGAGTAGCAGGACCGCCCCGGGCTCTCAGAGATGGGGCGCCCACACAGGCCCTGCCCATCTCCACCTGCCCAAATGTGATTAGGCCCCTGCAGAACGCCTGAAATCAGGTTAGCATTACTGAGTGAGCTGGGGTAATCAGAGCCCGGAGCGGAGCAGGTGCTGGGCTTGAGAGTGGTGTCTGAGAGTGAGGACAAGCTGACTCACAGCCACTAGAACACCAAGCACACAGGGCCCGCCCCTCCCCTCCCCTCCCCTCCCCTCCCCTCCCCTCCCCCTCCTCCCCTCCCCCCTCCCTCCCCCCCCCCGCCCCCTTCCAGCCCGCCTGGAACAGCCTCGCGAGAGCCTGGATCCCCGTGCCGCCCACGTGTGGCCCGGTGAGCCGCAAAGGGCTGGGGTCGGTTGGAAGGGCCTCGGGCACGGTCCAGCATGCTGCGTTCTCTAGGCGGCAGGACCAGAGTTCACGCACCTGGGCTCACCTTGTGGTCTGCTCCTGCCTGCGTGTCCCTGGACCAGCCCCCGACCCCGCCACAGGAGACTCACTTGAACCAACTGTAAAGTAGGGGTCCCTGAAGGCATCCAGGTCAGGAGGGTCGTGATGACTGGATATAATCTCTGCAAAGCTCCCAGGCCTGGCTGAGATGTGTTCTCTCCTGAGGCCACTCCTAGGACTGGGCATTTTCTTGTTGTTTTTATAGAATGCTCCATGCTCAGAACATAAACATCAATAACTACATAAAAACTAAGAATAGACGGTTTATATTAGCCAAATCTCATCACAAGAGACAAGCAGTACTAATATTTGGTGGAATCGTTCTAGACACACTCCTGTGTACACATTCATGGAAAATAATTTTAACAACAATTTAATAATTTTTAATGTTTAGTGTAATTTTAAAAACAGAAGGTATGGCATTTATTTCCATTAGAATTTAGCTGAGGAAAATGAGATGAAACTGAAGGAAGTGCTGAACTACAGAAGCGTCGTTCCTAAGAGACTCTTAAAATTGAGAAAATAAATGACAAGTGATATTAAGAAGGTTTAATCATCCTTTGGTTTTTTGAAGCTACGTGGTTTATGACATAGACAAAGCATTTTAAGAGTTCCGTGCTTTACCTACCAAACTAGGCCCCTTAGACAAAGCATTTTAGTATTCAGTTACATATTGCAAACACAAGAGAAAAATCGCTCACTGACTTGGATTCCCACTAAGTCATTTACCTTGTCAAGATGAAGCAGACGTGGAGAATGCTTGGCACTCGGACCAGGGAGGGGATGGGCACAGAGGCGGGGAGGAAAGGGGCTGAGAAGCCACGGGAAACGGTGAGGCTGGAAGGTCTACACCCGCAGACCTTAGGGTCTGGGCAGGTCCTGGTCTAGTGCGTTTGTGTTGTAAGTGAGAAAACAAAACCCCAGCAGGTGCCAATGTGATGCAGAACTGGGCCTCCAGTCCCGGCCTTTTTGCCCCAAATGCTGAGCTTCAATGTCTGTGTATTCATCTTGCCTTTTTATTTTCTGTGTTGCTGATGCCTGGATGTCTTAAGGACCTTGCTGACCCTGGAGGTCTAGCCAGTTCCTGGAGAGCTGAAAGGCAAGTGAGCCTCTCCTAAGCAAACCAGCCACCCGGAGCCCACAAGCCCTGCCCACCTCCCCTTTACGAGTCTCTCACACTCCAGGCCACACTTCTCCTTCCCCGATCCCCCCAGAGCCAAGGACCAGACAACCAGGGCAGTCCCTGTGCTTCACAGCCTGCTGAAATCATCTGAAAGAGTTCACACTTGTCAATCCTAAGCCTGCCTGCTCTGGCCTCACCTGTTCCTTTCTGCGGGAACCCATAGTTCCCGCCCACCTTTTCCCTTCCCTCTGCCTCCTGACTGACACTGACGCTTCCCTGTGTGGCTCTGCATGGCATGGCATCCCCTCTCCCCATGGGTGTAACGAGCTATCTTTTTAGTGGCAATGTCCTCCCAACCTGTTGGCCTCGCCACACCTGAATAGCAAAGCAACACTCTCTCTGGCCCAGGTGACTGTGTCAGCTGAGCCATCACAGAGCGGAACCCATGCCCCCCCTGGCCAGAGCACTTTGACTCTCTTTGAAAGACACATTTGGTTTTCAGGTCAAATGCAGGTGGTTGCAGGCGAAATGCACCAGAGAGGCCTCCAACTGGGTTCTCAGATTTCCTAGCTTGCTGTTTCCGACCTGTGTGTCTCTCTTCTCAGGGCACAGAGCATTGCTGGGGGCTCCATAAAGGCCACACAGATTGAATGAAATTTCACAGCCTTATCACATCGAAAGAGAAATTTCATTATCCAGACTGTGCCCGCCATTGTAAATCAATTAGGCTCTTTGGTTTGGAAACATAAGATGCTTTTTGATCATTTGGAGAGCGTTTGCATGCAGCAAATGTTTCAGCACCTATTCTGTGCCAGCAAAGTGTGAGTTCCTAGCAACACAAAGAAATAAGACGTAGACCCTGATTTCAAGAGTTTCATGGGTCAGGAGGGAGAGACAGCCTCATGAGTGGGAATTTACAAGTCAGGTGCGCAGGTGTGATCACAGAGCTGCAGGGCGCTCAGGGGGCAGAAGTGAGACGGCAGAGAATTCCCAGCCACGTCTCCCAGCTGGGTGACCAATTGTTCTCAAAGCTTTCTCGGGACACCCTTTAAGAATTCTTTTCAGGGTCGGGAGGGCTTTCTGGTGAATTTCCTTAGGAGAGCAAAGCTCCATCTTTTGAGGGTTGAAGTTAATCTTTGGGAACAGTTTCATTCAGAGAGAAGGGCAGCAGGTGAACACGAGTGAGTGATGCCGTTGGTCCAACTCTGAGCTGACCCGGAGGCTGATCCAGAAGAAGCATCGCACGAGGTCTGGAGCAGCCCCAGCCAGGCCGATGACGTGCGCATCATTCTGTGTGCTTGCTCTGCACACACACACACACACACACACACACACACTCAACTAAGAAAATCCAGACTCCCTACTTCATGGAAGGAATGATATCCCTATAGTCAATATACACACTTGTATCAATAAAGCGGAACACAGGGAACGCTGTTCACACGGTCCGGGCCTTCCTTCCCGTCCCTCGGCATCCTGGGAAATCTGTGCCAGTGCCCTTTGTAATCTCACAGTCTAGTTTTCTGTTACCAGCTCTGTTTCTCTCAACCTGTTATGATGCTTCCATGCAAATATTAAATACGTAGCCACAGACTCACCTCTCCATCCAGCACACGTTCAGCCAGCACGTGTATGCAGGCTGTGGGCCCCATCTGGGTAGGGGTGGTAGCTGTGTGTGTGTGTGTAGGGTACGACAGTGACTACGATGCAGGGCTGAAAGGACCTCTGCTTCCTGCTCTCCAGGTGGTGGCCACGCTGGGGACCACGTCCTGCTGCTCTTTTGACAACCTCTTAGAAGTGGGTCCCATCTGTAAGTATCTGATTAAAATTTTCTTTTGGAAAATGGTCTCAGTATCCGGGGACTTCAGTAGACTGCCTCTTTGGTCTCTCCTTCATAATATTAACTTCATATCATAATGTAGTATATAGAAGGTAATATAATTATATAGTAATAAAATATATTCATATAATATTAACATTGTTAAACTTATTGCAGGATAGTTTGCCAAACGCTTCTCGTGTTTACAATGACAAAAACCTCCTTAGCTTGAACCCCATAAACTCAGAATTCGGGCTAATTGGACAAAAGCTAAGCTTAGCTGTACCAACACGCTATTGGTAAGAAAACTATAACAGTGATGACAGATTACAAAGGCTGTGTTGCCCCCGGTTGAGGGGAATCAGCTCTTCAGACTCTCAGAGGGTCGTGTGTGTGATGGCAGGAGAATTTTCTGTCCTTGGAGTAGGTCTTCCAGCATCTTGTTTTGCCTTTTTGGAATTCCTGAATATAATTGAGCAAATTAAAGTGATTAAGCAAATCAATATCAAAAAACGGGATTTCTCCTAAGAAGAGTGTGTGCTTCGTGTGTTTGCCGGGCCCCCTCACCTCCCCCGCACTGGAGCACTGAGGTTTTCTCCAAGAGACAAGAATTCAGAGAATTCAAAGGTGAGCCCTGAATAAGCGGCTTCTTTAAGCTGAGGCCCTGGGAACTCAGCAGGCCCAGGAGGTTTTCTGTGGCCAGAAAGCCTTTCCTCAGGCAGGGGTCCTGGCTTGTGACCCACCCCTCCTCTGTCCTCGGGGCAGGAGGGCCTGTCCCACCGCTGCAGGCGGAGCTGCTGCCCGGGGAAGGGGAGGGCCGGGTGGCAGGAGTCATCGGAAGGGTCTGGGTGTTTCATGGCCGAGCTGAGGCTTGTGCCACTGGGACCTGGCTCACTGCCCGTCTGTGGAACCCCAGCGGTCTCTCGCCTCTCCTCACCTGGGTCTGCCTGTGGACCACACTCAGGGCTTGCGGGAGTGGACCCTCTCTCCCCCGGTGTGAGTGAAGTCTGATGGAGTGCGCGGGGCAGGGCTCTGTCACAGGCAGCCGTGGTGCAGCCTGGGCCACCCTTGAAGCCGTGTGGCTCAATTCTGAGCTGCGTCCCCATCTGCGAAGTAGACATGGAAACATTTATTGTAAAGCGATGGGATTCTGAGTGGACGAGTTAATGCACGGAGAGGGCGTGAGACAGAGTGAGAGAGGAGGGCTTTCTTGGTGGCGCAGTGGTTGAGAGTCCGCCTGCCGATGCAGGGGACACGGGTTCGTGCCCCGGTCCGGGAAGATCCCACATGCTGCGGAGCGGCTGGGCCCGTGAGCCATGGCCACAGAGCCTGCGCGTCCGGAGCCTGTGCTCCGCAACGGGAGAGGCCACAGCAGTGAGAGGCCCGCGTACCACACACACAAAAAAAAAAGAGCGAGAGAGGAGCCTTTGTGCTTTGAGGGACGTGGAGCCGGTGGCTCGTTGGTCAAGTGGCCGCTGGTGTGGCCTGGCCCGTTCCCATGGGCTCCGCCACTGTGACCGTGGCAGATGTCTGTCCGAGCAGCTGGCCGAGGCAGGGCTGCAGGGCCGGGGGCTGGGAGCCGGGAGGAGGGACAAGCCAGTCGTGGCTGCAGCGGTGGCCTCATGAGCTGCAAACCCTGGACCCAGGCCAAGGCGCTGAGCCCCTGGACTCAGATGTCAGGCCGGGAGCTGGACGTCCTGGCCCGCGGCCGGCTGATGTCACTCCGGGGCCATGGGATTAGAGGGCCGGGTCACCTGCCGGGCACAGCCCGCAGGGTCCTGCCGCCCCAGCGCCGGCTGTCCTGATGTCCTGGGGCTCCCCCTGCGCTCGGGCCTGGGGGCCATGGGAAGACCTGGATCGGTGATGCGTACGGTGCCAGATGCCGAGGCTGTTCTGGGCAGGCGTGGCGAGTGCCACAACGCTCCACTCGCTGCCGAGGTTTATCCACGAAGCCGATTTGGGCAGTTCTGTTCATTACCAGCCATGCTCTTACTAATCATCGCTGGTGACTTGACGGTGAATGAGCGCCTTTCACCTGCTTCCCCTCCTCTGACGTCATTTACTTGAGTAGCCAAATATTTAGCATCCTTTAACTTCAGACAGGACCAGGCCCACCTTGTTCTCCCGTGCGGTTGGACTACACCATTAAAATAATTCACATTATTTATCTGCGCACCACCGTGTGACCAAGAGAGCACGTCAAAACTCGGTTTTCTCCCAACTGCTGCTTTAGGAAAGACACTTTCTGTTTAGCTCCTTTCCAAACAATTTGCCAGAGAGACTGTTTCAGTTGGTCCTCCTGGACCAGTCAGTGGAATTTCCTGGCAGATTTTATTGAGAACAGGATGAGAAACAGAAAGCAGAGAGTTGCAGGGCTTCCCTGGTGGCGCAGTGGTTGAGAGTCTGCCTGCCGATGCAGGGGACACGGGTTCGTGCCCCGGTCCGGGAGGATCCCACATGCCGTGGAGCGGCTGGGCCCGTGAGCCATGGCCGCTGAGCCTGCGCGTCTGGAGCCTGTGCTCCGCAACAGGAGAGGCCACAACAGTGAGAGGCCCGCGTACCGCAAAAGAAAAAAAAGAAAGCAGAGAGTTGCAGGTAGACAGGCAGGCAGTGTGAAAGTGGGAAGCGGGGGTCCCAGGGGTGTGGCAGGGGGAGGGGTGCCTGGTGGGTCTGTAGCTGATGGTGCCGGAGGCCTGTCTGCTCCTGTCCACGGGGGCCTCGAAGGGAAACAGGCAAGGCAGTCGGGGCCCGACAGGCACAGGGGCTGCCCCTTCCCTCTTGGACGCATCAGAAACCTCCCCGTCGAGGCGGCCTTGCCTGCGTGCTGGGTGGGCCTCGTCCTGGGGCATGCGACTCCTGTGCTCTGGCCTTGGGGTCTCAGTGACCCCTGACCCTTACAGATACCCACCGTATTCGGTGGGCACGGAAGGCAGGTTGTGCTGATCACACGTAAGACTTGGGATGCAGAGGTGGTGCTCGAGGCTCCCCTCCCCGTGGAGAGAAGAGAAGCCCATTGGGAATCCACTCCCCACGGGTGTCTGGAAGCTCCTCCTGCAGGGGTTTTAGGCCAACTACACGGTTAGAGGGAATCCAGTCCCTCAAAGGCTGTCCCTGGTCCTGACACCAGCTCCAAGGTCAGGGCTTCCAAAGCTTCCCTCAGGTTTGATGCTCCACACCTGAGAGCATACTTGTGGTTACGGTTTATGGCAGGAGCAGGTGCCTGGGGTAGAGTGGGGAAGGGTCCAAACTTGGGGCTTCGGGTCGTCCTCTCCTGTGAAGTCACCCTGGGTCCCCCCAACCAGCCCCGATGCATGACAGTAGGCCCAGAGAGCGGCCCTCCCTGCCTGGGAAGCTTGCCGAGCCTTCGGTGTCAGGGTTTGTACTGGACTGTGTCACACGCTGGCCGGGAGGCTGCCCTCCTTCCCCAGCCCGTCCCGGACATCCAGCTCACCTTTCGTTCCCAGTCCTTCAGGACTCAGGACTGACATGGAATGGCCGTCTGGGGGCCACAACTTCTCTCAGGCCAGGCCTTCCAGGGGCTAGAGGTCCCCTCCCTGGAGCCGAGGGCAAAGGCCAGAGCTCTTCTGGGGTAAGGCTAGTTCTCTCTGGCACCTTCTTTCTGGTGCCCCGCTTTCGAAACCCTGAGCGGCCCCCCATCATTCCCCACACACTGCCCCTCTTGGATCGCCCGTATCCTCTGGAGTGACAGAGACTTGGGGGCTGGCATCGTTACAGCCCTGTCCTGGGGGTTCAGGGTCAGATCTCCTCTCCTCCATCTGTCCCGGGGTAGGCCTGGATAAAGTAAGGGGGTGTGGGTTTTACTGTGTTAAAGCATCCCTCTCTCAGGGTGAGGGCCGAGGGGGAAGGAGAGCCCGTCTGCAGCTCCCAGACTCCGTCCCCTCCTCCAGCCCTCACGGCTGTGTCCCTCCTGCCTTGTCTGCCTGACCCTTCGCTGCTCAGTCCTGAGCCGGACGCAGTCAAACTCCACCCAAGCGCCTCCGTCAGAAAATGCAGCGTCCCTTAGCAGCTCCCACGGCCCCGAGGAGAGCACAGACCTGCATTGAGATTTTGTGTCTATCCTGCACATGCGTCTGAAGCGTCTCCCTCCCCTCAGCGGGTCTGAGCTGTAGCAGCAACAGATGACAGCACTGCTGCAGCAGTGGCGGCCGTCCTGTCCTTTCCTGATCCCCTTTCTCCCTTCCTGGCTCACGGCCACATCCATGGGGGGCTCCACGGGCACCTGGGGAGGCTGGTCTGAGTGCAGCGATGAACCCGTAAGACGTGCTTTAGGCTCACTCAGCGTGACCCTCTGTGGCGATATCACCACCCCCCGGACACATTTGATCCTGATGCAGCCAAAGGCTTCATCCCTTCCATCCTGAAGATCAAACTGAATCAAGGCTTTGAATTGCCTCTTCTGTCTTTTATCAGCAGAGCTCAGAACCACCCCTCACACCTCATAGCGTCGTGTGTGATGAATCGGCCTCCCGCACGCAAAAGTGAACCGTGAATCCATCCACCAGCACAAATGCAGGTGTCGACGGACCCCTGCCAGGGTGCCCTGATCTGGTGCTCCTGGGGCAGCTCAGCCCCTGGAAGGGACGGACGCCCACCCCTTGCTGCAGACCCACAACCTCTCCTGATTGCGTATTTCACGGCCGTGGGCAGTCTACAGCACGGAGGCAGGAAATAATCACGGGGATCCCGTTGCTCCTCTAGGAGCGAGTCTGTCCTAGCGTCGTGACGGGCACATACGAGTGTTACCTAGTTTTTCCCTCAAGGTCTGGGTGCTGTTTCATCTCCATTTGCTGAGAGGGGAACAAGCTTGCAGGAGGGCAGTAAGACCACAAGGTGGCTGGGTGGCTGGAGATGGGAGTTGAGCCCAGATACGCTCGAATTGAGGGAGCACATTTATTTTTTATTTTACTTTTTTTTTGGCCGCACCATGTAGCATGTGGGATCTTAGATCCCCGACCAGGGATCGAACCCGTGTCCCCGGCAGTGGATGCTCGGAGCCCTAACCACTGGACCGCCAGGGAAGTCCCGAGGGACCACATTTAGACCGGACTCTATCCCAGCTCAAAGTCAGGCAGCTGCCCTTCCCGCGAGACTTTTCCAGTACGGCTGGAACACAAAAATCTCATTTATGAAGGGAGCTGAGAATGATCTCAGGAAGCGTAAAGCAGGTGACTGAACTTCCTGGAGAGACCAGTGTCCCAGCCTTAAGAGATGCTTGTGGGAAGGATTTCAGACCCAAGAGAATCGAGGAGAAAGTTCCCCGAGGGTGGGGTGGGGAGGGCAGAGCATGGCACCTGCCTGGCGTAGATGTGGGTGGACAGGCCGCTGGTGTGGGGTAGGCTGGTTCCTTGGGGCTCTGCTGGGCATGAGGGTCAACACCGAGGGTCAGGGGTTCCCCTCACCTCCACGCATTCTCTGAGCTCTGGTCCCCGTGCCAGGCACCGTCGGGGACAGTAGCACACGGCCTCTGCCTCAGCATCACTGCTTGTCAGGGATGCAGACATCAGGCCAACAAACGCTCTTGACAGACTGTATTTGAGAAGATGCTGGGCTGGGACAGGTGCTCTGACCCCGGGATGAGGGCGGCCCTCCGAGTGCTCACAGGTCGCTTCTGGGCTTCAGGTCGCGAGGAGGACGTGTGGCTGCATGTGGACGCTGCCTACGCGGGCAGTGCCTTCATCTGCCCCGAGTTCCGGCATCTTCTGAATGGAGTGGAGGTGAGTACGCTCTTCCACAAGAGCGTTTTTAAAAGGTATCCTGTGACCAGTGACTTCTCCTTACGAGGATGTGACATTTATAATTTTTACTACTGTGGTTCGTTTCAGCAAATGACTTCCAAACCAGTTTCTGTGATGAGTGGAGGTTACACTTCCCTGTGACAAGGGGTGAGAACCTTCCCGATCATACAGCCTTGTCTTCTCAAAATACACCTGACGTTTACACTATTTCTCCGTCTGCAAATCCTGGGCAGAGCTATCATGATAGGATAGAGTCGAGCTTACAAACGGTGGGAAACTGTTTAGGAAAAATATAAAATCAGAATGAGTTTCAGACCAAGGGATATTTTTTTTAAAAAACAACCTGCAATTCCATGGGATCTGGATCAATAGTCATGTTCTGATCACGCAACTGAGTATGATGTCCACTTTCACTGAGATGGAAGAAACAGCCACCAGTGCGTTGAAATGTCCTGAGCGCTTTCAGAATTTGGAAAACATGGCCTGTAACGCCAGCTAAAGCATCTGCTGCTTTAGAGAAACAGCCACCAAAACGACTGACAGATGCTCTGCTTCTCCAGGGTGCAGAGTTAACACTAAGTGATGAGCTGTTTCAGGCTGGAGCCGGGTTTCACTGTCGGCAGCTCGCGGGGCAGGAAGTTCCTCCTTGCCAGGGACTCAGATGTACATGCCATGAAGGGTCCAGGGTGGCAGACTTTGTCAGTGAGCGGGGGAAGAGGATAGTAAATCAAAGGAGGCCAGTAATGGCTTCGTGCTCAGAGGCAGGGTTTTCTCGAGACCTTGACCTCACGAGGTGCGTGGTCTTGGGCCTTGGACAGCCTGTTTGCATCCTGGCTTTGCCTTAGGACCAGCCATGTCCCCTCGGGCAGGCTGGTATCCTCTCCCCACCTCACAAGATGGATTTCGTAATCATGCCTCCTTTGAGGGGTTGTTTTAAGCATCAGAGAAGTTAACCATATTTCAAGGGCTGAGAAGCAGCGTCTGCATACAGCAAGCTATGCACGCATTCCACACCACTGTCATTTTTCACCGCGACCTGGAGAGACCATCCCTCCAAACCTCCCTCTGCTCTCTTGCCTTCCGCCTATCAATTTTCTAGTGACTAATTTGGATTCTCATAACAACATAATACCAGCAAAGTGGGTGTCAGAGGCATAGAATACAAAATTCCCCTCTTTGGGGATGAATAATGCCTTTATCGCTAATGAATGACGGCGCATTCTGGTTTATAGCTCCCTCACATCCATCCATTTATTCACTCGTTCATTCAATAATTACTTATTGATCACTGAATGTGTGCGAGGGCTTAGATCAATCCTCGGTGGGTAAATAGAGCTTCCAGAGACCTCTGGAAATATTGGGAAGGGGTGTAGTACATGAGAACTTCTGGTAACGGGAAGCTCACACTGGCCCCTATAGTTCATTCAATAATTACTTATTGATCACTGAATGTGTGCGAGGGCTTAGATCAATCCTCGGTGGGTAAATAGAGCTTCCAGAGACCTCTGGAAATATTGGGAAGGGGTGTAGTACATGAGAACTTCTGGTAATGGGAAGCTCACACTGGCCTCTATAGTTCATGGCTGGTAGCTAGTTAGGTGGGTGTTTGATGCTAGGAAGTGAAGAATAAATCTCTGTACCATGTAAATACCTTTTGTTGTGGTCCTATGGTCTTGTGTGTGACGATGCACATCACTGGGAATGTCTGTCCCTATGGTCTCCAGGGACCAAGGATATTCAAAATATTCATCTGGGAGGTATGTGCCCCTCCCAAGGCCTGGTCTTTTCTAACTCTGAGTATCAGGTGTAGAATCTCACGATCTGTCCCCCTTACACTCTTCTCTTCCCCATGAACCCACAGCTCGAGGTTTCACTTTCATGGGGGTGTCCAATTGTCAGACCACCCCCGTGGTGGGGCTGCAGTGAGATCCTATCAGCAGCAGACAGGATTTCATACCCAACAATGAGTCATTGCCATCTGTCCTCCTGTGGCCACTGGTCCCTGGGCTGGGAGGGCCTGCTGGTCAGCTCGCAGATAAGGGGTGCAATATCCCGTCTGGCCCAGCCCTTCCTTGCAGATAAGAACCTTCCTCTCCATCAGCCGGAAGAAAACGTTGCAGTGCGTAATGAAAGACGTCTCCACAGATCAGCCCCCAGGAGGGAACTAATAAAATGCCAAGCAAACAAAGCCCCTTCTTTCACCTTCTGTTTCCCATTATCAACAAATGAAACTTGTCATTTCCTGTCTCTTTCTCAATATTGCTTTTATTGGAACCTCGAGGGAAATGAATCTGCTCCCCCAGAGCGGGCAGACGGGTGAGGTTGCCATTGGTGACCACGCATCTCCCTGTCGGCCCCTCCTGGCTACCCCCCTCTCCCTTCCCTCGTTGGGATGGAGAAGAGGTGTCCCACGGCCTTGGGGAGACTTCGAAGCTTCCCGGCCCCCTACGAGGTTCCTCCCAGCTGGGGCCTTGCCATGGCCGCTGCCATCATTCTGCTTCAATTATAGATGCAGCCATGTGGCCTCCAGGTGGACCCAGGTCCTGTTCATCAGCCAGAGGATATGCCAAGAGCCGGCGCTCTGATAATCGTAAGGGCTCGCCACTTGTGATGGCTCAGTGAAAACGCAGACTGCCCTCCTTGGCCAGTCTCGGTGGTTGAAATCTCTCATTCTTCTACTTGAAAATGGGATGACACTTGAACTTGAACCTAGAGCCAGCTGTTGGCAGTTGTTACCACTGGCATCCAGGAAGGGACCCTGTTACTGTTATGAGTACGATGAATGTGGATGGTGTCTTTAGAAATAAAGGAGAAAGCATTTAGATAAACGGGAACCGTTGTTGATCTATTACATCAATGTGGGTAAAAGAACCAAACCCATTAAATGAAAAAAATGGGCTGAGCCTGATTACTATAGATTAGCTATGAAATTTTCACTCTCCCATTGCTGATCATGATACATACAGTCTGAGAACTTGGCCAGTTCATAAAGTTGAGGAAACTTATGCATAAAGTATTTCCCAGGCCAGATCGGCCCAGTTGTCTGACAGAGCACCTGTGAATTAAAATTTTGATTATTCCGAATTGTCTAGTAGTTTGAAATGTGGATACATTTTATGTGACTTCAGACTGCAAATTTGAAAGCATGCAACATAAGCCATGAATTACATCTCATTTTTATGTGGGAGAGTAGAACTGTGAATCTCTCCAATTAAAAATGAATTGGGACTCACAGTTTCAAAGCAGGCAAGCCCCCCCAAATATGAACTGTGTCTGTGTTGCTGCCAGGGTGGGTCTCCTCACGATGACAGAAACTTCCCATGACCTTTGGCGGGGTCGGGCTCCGATTATGCTTTGAAATTCTGCACATTTTCAATTATCCAGGGTCCTCGAAATGCATCCCTTGATCCAAGTGTGATAGCCCTACACCAAATTAGGTTTAACACATACATAATAGGAAGGCTCTAGATACTATCTCATTCCAATCCCTCACTTATAAATTCCTGTAGGAAAATGTTGCTGCCATATCAGTAGACAAAGGATGTTGTAGCCATCAAGCCATCACATTACAGCCGCCCTGAAAGTGAGCCCTGAGGGAACTCAGGATGGGAAAGCACAGGACACTGGCCCCAGGTAGCTGAGGTGCCATCAAAGGGATGATGTCAGTGAGCCCAGACTCTTGCATCTTCCCATAGATGCATAGAAAAGAGCTAAATTCCTTCACTTGAGATGTCTGGTTTTCTTTAATTAACAGTAATCTTTTGATGTTCCCACTACCTGGTCTTTGTTGCAAAAACCCCTCTAGATCCTGGCTCCCCCCTTGCCTCTTCAGAGCAGTCCCTCAGAGCTACCTGAGATGCTGTCTTCTGGGCTTGAAGTTCTCGGACAGTCCGCCAAAAAAAACATAACTCAACTTTTATGTTGTGCATTTTTTTCAGTCGGCAACCTGGTACCCTTCACGTCCAGCGGACCTCAGCGTCGCTCTGGTTCTGTGGGTGTCTCTCTGCAGGGCACACCCTCCCCTGAGGCACATCCCAGCCCGGCTCAGCCAGTCCCTTCCCTCCGCCTCTGAGCGGGGAGCCAGCTTGAGGGCTACCTGGCGGTCGTTTTCATATGGCCCAGGGACTGTTCTCTTGCCAGGTCTCCCCGCTTAACCAGAGCTGCAGGAGGTCAGTAGCCATTTTCTCATCACGTGGTTCCCTGGGCCACCGAGCTGGCTGGCTTTCCAACCACGGAGCAGCGACAGTCTCAGTGTTTGCACTGGACGGTTTCCGCGTCACCCTCGGGAGCTGCACTGAAGAGTTTGTGGCTGTGATTGCACGCCTTCCCCACGAAGCAGAACTCCCATCCAGGCCACACGGACAGGCGGTTGTGCCCGGAAGCCAACCCCGATTCTCTGGCTCCAAAGCTCTCTTCCTCCCCTTGCGCTTCAGCCCAGAATCACATCTACATTAGCTTCATGTTTCATGAGACAGGATTTGAAAATGAAAGAAAAGAGGCTCAGGTAGGAGCGGTGGCTGCCCAGAACTTCCCAAGTGCCCTCGAGCCCCAAACCCCACGGTTCAGCTGCTTCCCTTCTCCTCTGTCTGGTCATGTTGGTTTTCATCTGAGACTGCAAACTGTTAATTACTATGCACGAGGTCTTGTTTTATAGCTAAACATTAACAACTGTTTTCTTTTTGTTATTATTCCTTGGCAGTATGCAGATTCATTTAACTTTAATCCCCACAAATGGCTTTTGGTGAATTTTGACTGCTCTGCCATGTGGTAAGTTGCCCTGTTCATTAGATGTCAATTACCCTGCAATTACACGGCTCCTTAGAATAGTTTATGCGAAAGAAACCTGGCAGGTGAGGTGCCATTGCTGGCGAAGCACATACATCACTTACTGCTTGCCCGCGTTTCTGAGCCATGGGTGGAATGCTTGCTAAATCTTACCCTGTTGTATGCTGTTATCTAGAACATAGTGGCACCAGAAAAGAGGATAACAGAGAAAATCTCTGTTCTAATGTATCTAGTGTTAATAAAAACAGTGCTTAGTAACCTTAGCACATATTTCTAAATCATTTGCTTCTATGTTTTTATTCGTAAATGTTTCATAAATCTAAGTCTATATGCCTAAAAGCATTTGCTGAGGAAAAATAAAAGCAATTCTGTTTTCTAAGCAGTTTCCTGAAAATTCTTACCAGCAGTACCGGCATCACATTGGTTATCTCTAGAGCAAGAAAAAGGAATTCCAAACTTCCAAAATGAAAGTGGCTGGTATTTCACTACATTGATAATATTTAAAGAAATCATGATGACTGGGAGTGGAAAGGGATTTTACTAGAAACTAGTTCTTCTGAGTTTTTTAGAGGAAGAAGGTGGTTAATGAATCTTGAGATCAGGAGGCTTTGCATGAATTTTGTGCAAAATTGTTCACTGTGTAATTCAGTGAATGGTTTTCCACCTTAGAAAGGTGAGGAAACCAGCTCTCACGTAATCCGGCTAAAGTCAGTTCACCACGTAATCAGTTTCCCTTGAACTCTGTCTAAAGATAGACTACATGTTCAGTGTTTCACTTCTGTTTAAATCAATTTCTCTTTTTTGTCAGTCTTTGACCCAAACTCTGATACATGATTTTAAAACCCATTCATATTTGGGCTACAGTTTTTCTGAAATGTTAATAAGAACCGATAAAAGATACCGCTTTTATGAATGTTAGTATTCTTGTGGTTGTGTTTGTCTATTTTACCTGGATCGGAACACTTTAAGGCTAGTTTTTGCAGCGTGTCAAAACTCCCTTTCTTCAAACTTTAATTTGGGTTGAGATGTAATTCTGTTTTGCTGGGGTGTTGGGTCGGGTGCAAACACTGTCCGAGGGAACTGATGGGTGGATTGTGGGTCCGGAGCACCCAGCTGGCATGGGGCCGGCAGGGGTCCCCGAGGCCTCTGTTCTGTGAGGAGGGGTGCTGGCCTCAGAGCAAGTTAACTGGCAGCTAAGGGATCCTTAGCTAAGGCATTTGGCAGAAAAAAGCCACAGAGCCAGCCTGGACAGACCAGCTGACGGCTGATGGGGGAATGGAGCGAGGTGAGCCCAGAGGGGCCTGTGGTAAGCCGTGATGTTCCATTCATTTCCTGGGTAAAGTAATAGCAAAAATGGATGTGCAAGGAGCCCCCGTCCGTGCAGGCTGCCGTCATCACACGCGATTTAACCGAAGTCACTGCCCCGCCAGGCAGCCTTGCAAAGAGGCTGCCCCCTCTTCCAGACGGGGAGACTGCAGCTGTCAGGGCCCACTGATGTATGAGCCAAAAGCTGAGATGTGATAAGGATGAATACAATAAATGTAGCATCTGCCTTTGCATCCAGAAAGCCAGGGAGCAAGTGAAGGATGAGAGGAAACGTGCTTTATCCGTGGCCTTTCCCAGAGCCTGGTGTGACGGCCGAGGCTGCTGGAAGATGCGGCCAGAGCTGGGGGCTGTGTGTTAATCTGTCTCAGACGGGTCCCTTCTGGCATCTTCTGTTCAGGACCAGCCCGTAGAGGGAGCTTTGGCAAAGGGGAGGTGATGTATGGGAGGAGACGGGAAATGTAGGGATGAGGCCACGTCGTTTGGAGGTGGAAAACGGACCTGAGCGTTATGAGCCTGTAGGAGAAACTTACACGTGAGCCACGAGACACAGAGCAGCCTCCAGTATTTGAAATTTTGCCAAAGAGAAGGGTGATTAGTTATCCCCTCGGAGTGGGGAATTGAGGGGTGGGAGCCTCCCACCTGCCTGTGGGTTTGAAAGGCTAAATAAATAGAGTAAAAATTTACATTATAATAGAGGATGTGCCTTCTCTCTCCTGAGCTATTGAGGTCCTGGCCAGAACGTTGTCAAGGGTTTTGAGGTGATTTCACACATCTGGGAGATATGGTAATGATGACATGAATATTGATTGATGGAATTTGATCTTGAAGGATTCGTGTTTTAACATAAAAATTACCCATGTCTACTATTTCGGGCGCTGTGCTTATATTACCTTGCTAGGGCTGCTGTAACAGAGTACCACATACTGGGCGGCTTAAAAAACTGAAATCTAGTTCTGGAGGCTAGAGGCCCGAGACCAAGGTGTCTGCAGGACTGGTTCCTCCTGAGGCCTCTCTCCTCAGCGTGTAGACAGCCTTCTTCTCCCTGGGTTTTCATATGGTTGTCCCTCTGTGCATGTCTGTGTCCAAATTTCCTCCTCTTAGAAGGATACCAGTCATATGGGATCTGGGCCCAGACATGTGACCACATTTTAATTTAATTACCTCTTTGAAGACCCTGTCTCCAAATGCAGTCACTTTCTAAGGTACCAGGCGTTAGAACTTCAATGTATAAATTTGGGAGGTGGTGACACACTTCAGCCCAGAACAGTGCTCATAAGAAATTACTAGTTAAAGCCAGAAGGCTAAAATTTAGGGAATTAACCCAGGTCAGCTTACTTTAAACCCTAGAATCTTAATTATGCCACCTACTACTTTCTGAGTTTTTGATTCTTATCAAACGTAGGTTTTCCTTTGACCCCGCTGCGCCAAGCACCCCTTCCCTGCAAAGAAGTTCTCTCTCCTTGCCCACAGGGGCGTGTTGAGCACTTCCCAGCTTGCGGGGTGCTCACACCGCCCAGACCCCTACCCCGGGGGTTGCCCTGGGTGACGCTAGTGAAGCAGCGTCTGCAACTGGGGGCAGCCCCGTCCAAACCAAGACCTACGAGGAGAAGGGAAGGTCAGGATTTAGTTGGAAAGCATTTCGTTTTGAGCGCTGTGGACTGAAACCAGAGCGCTATCATTCCTGGACTCGAGGAGTCTCAGCCGTGGGATAGAGTTTTCAGTAAATAAAATACAACCAAAGGAAACTGAGAACCTAAATGAAATCAAGTCTAGTCCAGTGCAAACCGAGATCCATGGGATGAGGAGGTGCAGGACAGGGAAAGGGCTTGGGAAGACAGAGGAGAGTGGTTCAGGGGAGAAGCGAGGGGAGCTGGGGGTAGAGAGGGATGTGCGGGCGAGACCCCTTGATCGGCCCCTTTGTTCATTGCCCAGAAGCCTGTCTGGTGAAGTGGCATCTGACAGGGGGCACGTGAGGAGGGTTCAGACAATGCGGGTGTGGGTGTGTGGGGCAGTGGCCAGTGCAAAGGCCCTGAGACGCACATGTGCACGACAGCAAACTCAGAAGAGGTGACAGCTACTGAAGATGGTTTCCTGTGGTCCATGTAGGTTTAAATTCCTTTTAAATAAGCTGCCCACATTTAAAAGTTGGTGTTTTTACATAAACGTGCAATTTTCCAATGTCTCGTCCATTACTAAGCACCTTTAAAGCATCATTTCTGCCCGTCTGGGATCCTGGGGCATCCTTCCCACCTGGCACAGCCCCGTGGCCAGCCTGACCCTGTGCACCTGTGAGCACCAGGCTCCTCGAGCATGCACACGTGGAAGATCATAGTTGCTCTCCAAATACTTCTGGTTTGAAGAAATGATGTAACAAGTTAAATCACAGCACCAGATTCTACGAAGAAGTGAGATGTAAACCTAAGTTCTTGGGCTGTGTGAAGAGAATTCCCCCTGCCCTTGCTGGAATGGGCAAAGCAAATGCACCTAAACCCTCATCCAGGGGTGCCGGATTCTTCGGTTTACAGCAGTAATGATGCTTCGAGTACAGATGTTACATTCAAGATATTACCTGCTAGTAGGTGGCCTTTTACCTTCTCATACACCACCTCACCTAATCCTATTGCAGTCTTACTGGTATAGGAATTATCGTCCCTCATCCAGATGAGGCAACTGGAGTTCTGAGGTGTGCATGGGTTTGCTAATGGCACACAGCCATCCATGCTAGAGCCATGTGTCTGATGCAATAGGGGTGAAGGTTCAAAAAGTGTAACTGAGTAAAAAGAGTCAGATACAGAATTATGTATCTCCCAGGATGCAAATGAAGACAAGCACACAAAGCAATATCCATTTCACAAACACACAGGTAAACAGAAGGCTGCACAGAGAACACGTTGGAATTGTCCCGGATGGATACAGAGAAATTGGAGAATGAGAGCTGTTTTTAGTGTGAGTGAGGCAAAATTGGGCCCTGATTCTATGTCCACTTTTATTCAATCTGACTCTGATTCCACTTTCTCTCTGAATACTGAAAATAATCCTGGATTTTAGCCCTGGCACGTACAGCCTAAAGTCCAAAGGAGAGTGAATGGACCACAGCATTCCTCTCCTGGTTCAAGGCAGCCACCCCTTTGCCTACCTGAGCTGCGGGTCCACTGAACAAGCTGGGCCCAGGTTGGGGGCCCCTGCGTGTTTGCAGAGGAGGTAAGCGAGCCTTGCGGCCTGGTGACAGAGAGCAGGGAGAGAAGGATGGCTGAGTCTACTCAGAGGCTTTTCTGCCCTGTTGTGAAAATCCAGGGGATCACATACATATATTTTGCTATTCTAAGAGGTTATTGCAGCAAAAAATGAGGTGTCCTAACACAGTAGAACACAAACAGTCCTAAGTTGTGATTTTTTTTTTTTTTTTTTTGCGGTACGCGAGGCTCTCACTGTTGTGGCCTCTCCCGTTGTGGAGCACAGGCTCTGGAAGCGCAGGCCCAGCGGCCATGGCTCACGGGCCCAGCCGCTCCGCGGCAGGTGGGATCCTCCCGGACCGGGGCACGAACCCGCGTGCCCTGCATCGGCAGGCGGACTCTCAACCACTATGCCACCAGGGAAGCCCTAGGTTGTGAATCTTTTATAGATGTATTTAAAGGTTTTGCTAATACAACAAACAAGGTGTAAATGGATTTTGGTTTTTTTTTGCTCTCACTGGCTTTTTTGTATTCCTCAAAATCATAAGGGTCTGTCTTTTGTTTAATGAAATTTTATCAATGGTTAGTCCATAATTTAAACTCAATTTGTTGGTTATATTCTCTACATATTAAAATGGACAAGATAATAGAAGTTTTAAAAACTTGGCCTCATTACAAGCCCAGTAAATATGTTTTGTAATGATTTCATTATTCTCTTCATAAGTTCTTTATTGTTCATTTGGGTATTTTGAATCTTTTATATGTAAATATGAACCATTCTGCTCTGACCGCAATGTCCCTTAATATCAGATTTTCTCCAAAGAAAGCCTCAAATTCCACCGAGGGCATGTTTTACTCTGCCTTTAAAAAAGAGGGTTAATTTTTTTCCAAATAAAATTAAATTTTTTAGTTTTATTCCTTTTGTACACCCCTGTTATATTGGATTTTTTGAAAAATTCAGTTACTTGGGAAGATTTTAAATCACTCTGGTTATGGTAAGACGTGATTCTAGAAACTGCATGACAGCACAATTTTATCTGAATCTCCTTTGTTTCTTTGCACTTTAGTCCTAGTGCTTTTGTTTTCGCTTTTTTTTTTTTTTTTTTTTGCGGTACGCGGGCCTCTCACTGCTGTGGCCTCTCCCGTTGCGGAGCACAGGCTCCGGACGTGCAGGCTCAGCGGCCATGGCTCACGGGCCCAGCCGCTCCGCGGCATGTGGGATCTTCCCGGACCGGGGCACGAACCCGCGTGCCCTGCATCGGCAGGCGGACTCTCAACCACTGTGCCACCAGGGAAGCCCACTCCTAGTGCTTTTGGCATCTTGAATTCTTTATACTGTTTCTGGCACCAAGAGGTAACAGGAGCCCTCATTCAGGGAGCCCTTCACACACAGTGTTGTAGATTTCTTAAAAAGACAACTGAAGAAGCCATGCTTTCTGCACAGGACAGGCGTCCCCTGCCCCCTCCTCCATCAGGACCATCCCTCAGGAATGTGTCCAGTGACAGGGAGAGGCTTTCCTCACAGTGAGGCCCACCAGGGGTGAGATGACATTGATGCCTAGAGAGGGTGTTTCCGTGCAAGCGTGTGTGTCTGCGTAGGTGCATGCACATGTCCATTTGCTTGTTTAAATAGAGTTTTCTTCTTTGTAGTATCATTAAACTTCACAAGGAAAAGCAGAGCTGGTACTTAAATTTTGAAGAGCAAACCACCACAGACCCACTGGAGCCATGGATCAATGAACAAAGGGAAACTGGAAATCCTAGGACCTGAATGAATGTGAAGATGTGACAGAATTCATGGGCATGCAGTAAAGCAGGGCTTGGAGAACAGACTTAAACAGAAAACATGAAAGCCAGAAAATAATTAGCTAAGGGCCCAAAGGAAGCCAGAAAACAGCGACAGAATAAACCCTCAAAACTAGAAGGAGGGAAATAATGACGATGAAGAGACAGACATGAAAGAGGAAATAAGGAAACAGGAGCACAGATCAAGAATGCTACGTGCTGGTCCTTGACCTGCCTGATAAAATAGATGATCTCCAGAAAGAAGGACCAGAAGTAGAGGAGAAGGCACAGTCTACTGTACTGGAAATATAAGAAAGACAAAACCACAGACACAGCAGGCATTTGAAAAACGAGTCAGAGAGTACTATGAATTACATCATTCCAGAATTGCCTACAAATGTACATATTCAGTAACTACAAAAAGTATGTCATCAGAACTGACTCAAGAATAAATAGAAAACCTGAAACGTGTCATAGCTGTAAAGACTATGTGCCAGTAGTTACATCTCACACAACAGAAACATCCAAATTCTTCTAACAGCAAGTTCTACCAACTGTCAAGGCATCTATAGGTCTAATTATAAATGTAATTCAGAGACCAGCAATGGGGACATATATCATGAGGTCAGTGTCACTTTGATCCCAAAACCAGATGAGAAGCTGAGAAAGGAACGCTACAGGACAAGCTCACAAAATTACATGTGGAAATTCCAAGTAAATTTTAGCAAATAAAATTCTATAATGTTTAAGGGGAAAATAAAGATGGTGTATCGTGACTAAAATGTGTTCATTCCAGACATCCCAGGGTGGTTGAAAAATATTAAAAAATTTTAAAATGTTATGACCATGTTTAAATAGTAAAGGAGAAAAAAAAGTTATCATCTCATTAGATATGGAAAAAGCATTAGATAAAGTTCTAACCCAAGCAAAACAAAAGCTCTAGTAAAAGAGGAACAGAAGAGAACTTTCCAAATCTGAGAAAAAAATATCGTCCAAAAAAATACAGCAAACCTATTCTTAGGGGTGAAATATTAGAAAAACTGCCTTTAACATCGGGAGAAAACTTTACAATTCCCTTAATACACACCCTATTCAGCTTTGTGCTTCCCTAACCTGTGCAGTAAGACACGACAGAGAAGTAAAAGTAAGGATTACAGTGGAAGCCGTAAAACTCACGTTTCTCAGATGGTGTGAGTGTCTTCAATGAGAACAGAATCTTCCGAGAAAGTATGAATAAGAGAACACAGCAAGATTTCTAGATACACAGCACTTTAAAGGTTGCATGTATTTGCATATGTGATAAGTAGCACGTGTAAATTTTTCAAAAGAAATATTCTTTTATAATAGCAAGAAAAGATGTCAGGTTACTATGAATAAATATATCAAAACCTGTGTAGATTTGTATGAAGAAAAGGGTACAGTTTTTTGGAAGCCATTCCAGAAGTCCTAACTAAACAAAAATGGAGACTCAGTGTCAGGTCTCAGTGCAATTCTAGTCGGACCAGGATTAAAGACCGAAGACTTATTTTTATTATACCCCGTACCCGCAACCTCAGGGGCCCAGAGCTCTGGAGGTTAATGCTGTGCTACAGCCGAGCCAGGGGATGGGGGCTGCAGATGAGGGCCATGCGTGCCGGGTGGGGTGTCAGGGAGAGGACTGGGGAGCAGGGGAGCCTGAACCCGGCGGGAGGAGGAACAGGTGGCGTGCAGGCCCACCTGAGACGCCTTCTCGTTAAGCCCCTTGGTTTGTTCTCTAAAACAGGGTGAAAAAGAGAACCGACCTGACCGGAGCCTTTAAATTGGACCCCGTGTACCTAAAGCACAGCCACCAGGACTCAGGTAAGCCGCTGGCCTTGCTTTCTGCAGTCGTTCCCAGCAGAGCTGCATCCATGGTACCCAGGAGCCAAGGTGAAGGGTCACGTCTACAGACTGGTCCTAGGGGGCCGGGTGCAGAGCCAGGACGAGCTGCTTCCTGAGGCGGGATGCTGGTGGTGACGCGGTCCTGCCTCTTCTCCTCACTGTTTGGGGCAGGGTAGGGGGAGGCACTCATAGGGCCGGAGGGGCCACAGGGCCCTCAACACGGGCATGGGCACCTCCTTCACTGAGCCTTTGAAATGATGACTGCCCTAAAGAGAGTTTGCATCGCTGAGACCAGTAGCACCCGAGGAAGAAACAGCTGGGCCAGGGGCCTGGGGAGGGAAGAGAAAATTGGGCGAGGCTAAGGCAGGAACCACACACAAATGCGGATCTCTAAAAATTAAGTCTCCTAGTAAAAAAAACAAATCTTACAGACTACTTGAGATCCTGATCAGATAAAATGCATGAGGCGACCTGCACAGACTCTCCCCCGTCCCTCTGTGCCCACTCGCTGTAATCCACGTGCTGGGGATGGTGATTTACATGCTTGTCTGTCCCTACAGGACTCAGCCTCCGGGTGGGAGAGGGTTCTCTCATTCTCCAAAGCCCTCATGGCCACCAGCAGGTGCCATGCCGGCCACCATGGGGTCCGGGGACCCCGGGGAGGGAAGGACAGGCCAAGTCTTTGGGAACTTCTGCCACTGTCTCGTTGAGTTTCCTTAGACAACAGTGGATGTTAGTGATGGGAGGGACACCGGAGATCACGTGACCCCACCCTCCACGTACTGAGCAGGAATTGGGCTGGATGGAAGATGAGGCAGTTTTGACGACTGTGGCAGGAGTGCTGAACAGTAGTGACACAAGTCGAGGCACAGCCCCTTCCCTCCCATGCGGACCCCAGCCCGCGCGGTCTCCACAGAAAGATCAGACCTGGATTTTGCCCTCTTAAATTTGCCCACCATCCCGTGGGGCGCATCGGATACAAACACCCAGCCCCTGCTCAGTTGTGCTCAGAACCTAAAACTGCTCTAAAAAATAAAGTCTAGTTTTTAAAAATGGCGTTGGCATAAAGCCATGAGAAATTAGGAACCAGCTGCCAGAGCTCTTCTATTTAAAAATACATTTCATGTTTGAATAATGAAAACCACAGTCATCATGACAGTTAGCAAAATGCGGCTCTTAAACAATGAAGGAATTCTCGGGACTTCCCTGGCAGTCCAGGGGTTAGGACCCAGCGCTTTCACTACCAGGGCCTGGATTCAATTCAATACCTGACGACTGGGGAGCTAGGATGCCGCAAGCCATGTGGCATGGCCAAAAAGAGAAGAAATTCTTAGAATGAGTTTAAGCCATCTCAGTGAAGTTCATTGCTCCAGGAATTTTTAAAAAGTGTAATTTTATTCCACTTTTATAGAAAGGCAGTATCTGATAGAAATATTGGCTATGGCTGTTAAAGATGAACAATCTTAGTTATTTGTACTTTTTCCCTAAAATAATCTATGAATCAACAAAAGCAATGACCCATTTTGTGTTTACCAAGTAAATCACCCAAAATCAACTTTAAACTTCTATGGCCACTGGATATAAGCGTCTATTTTATCTGGATGGATCTCACTTTCCTGCTAAGCCTGCTGTAATTTGAAATGGAATATGTTTAGAGTGTTTTTTTAAAAGATCCTTTTTTTTCAATAAAGAGATCTCGGGCTTCCCTGGTGGCGCAGTGGTTGAGAGTCCGCCTGCCAATGCAGGGGACGCGGGTTCGTGCCCCAGTCTGGGAAGATCCCACATGCCGCGGAGCGGCTGGGCCCGTGAGCCATGGCCGCTGAGCCTGCTTGTCCAGAGCCTGTGCTCCGCAACGAGAGAGGACACAGCAGTGAGAGGCCCGCGTACCGCAAAAAAAAAAAGAAAAAAAGAAATCTCTTCATTATTTAGCTATTAAAAAACCCACTCAGGACTGCCCACACGGACTGCCCCTCACCCGACACCCCGCAGCTCCCCAGGCTGCAGCCCAGTCCCTCCTGTGGGTCACTGGGACGCCTCCCTCTCATCACTGGGATCCAGGACCAAAGTCTCCCACGCAGGGGTCCTCCCAGGCCTCCCGATGTGAGTTCACTTTCTGCACTTACATAAGCATGAAAGTCTCAGCTTTCTCCTCATGCCCGGTGGTAAATTGGCATCAGATCATATACAGCCCTCATCATGCATTCATTCATGCGTGGGAAGGTGAATTTGTGGTATAAAGAGCAATTAGAATGTAAAAAAGAATCAAACTTTTGATGGGTGTTCATCTCTGTATTCTCAGATCTTAGTCTGGGTTCTGGCGCTGAGCAAATACCCAGTGGGTATTCTTCGCGTCAGTTTCATTATCTGGGATTCAAATGGCTTCACAGGGGTTACGAACTAGTTTTCATTTTAGTCTCCCCTTGTGCCAAGAGCTGTAAAGCCAGGGATGGTATGGAGGAAAGAACGCTGGACAAAGAATTTCGTAGACAGAAGTTTCTACGTTTCTAAGTTTCTTGGGCACAGAATCAGGTGGGGATTAGAAAGATGCGTTTTGGACACCTGATCCTCCAATGGTGTCCAGACGAGGCTCTCGCTGTGGCTGGTGAGCATCCCCGGCTTCCCAGGTCAGATCAGCTGTGGCATCCGTCCATTCGTAATTCGGCACTTCCATCTATGCTTTGCTCTCTGGAATCCCCGCCGCCCTTGAATCTGTTACCTTGGGAAGTGGCTCAAAGAACAGTCAGCCCTGCCCTGGGTTTTATATCTGGTTCAGGAGATGATGGAAAAGACTTAGACGTGTAATCAACTAAGGTGTCTAATGGTTCCTTTTTGTCTCCTTTTTCTTTCTCTTTTCCAGGGCTTATCACTGACTACAGGGTAAGTGGAGATTTGTCTCCCTGAGTCCAGGTCCATGGTAATGCAAACTGTGAATGCAGTGCGGGGCACTGTCATGGGCTGTAGCCCCTGCAGTCTCCCGGTCCTCTCAGGATCAGGGTCCCACAAGAGGACACCCCCTAACTGGGTCCTAACTAGAGATCGGGGCTGGCAGTGGGCAGCTCTGCTGAGCCCACGGATGGCAGGTCTCAGGTTAAGAGGAAATGAAGCTGCCCGTGATCCCTGGAAGATTCCTCTGTAAGGTGGGGCGGTCCCTCCATTGTGTGCTCAGGCTGTGTGCCAGGAGCTGGCATCCCCGGGACGGTGGGAGAGCAAAGGGTCAGAGGGCATAAGAAGCGCTCAGATGACAGCCTCTTAACTGGCTGCTCTGGTGACAAGCCTCCTTCCCCAGGCAGGAGCCGTGCACTGCTCTGGCAGCTGCGGTGAGCCGGGAGATGGGCTGGGAATCAAATGGCAAACAAGCCTGGGCCCCCTCTTCTCCGAACTCACATCTGGTCGGGGGTGAGGGGAAAAGGCTGGGTGCACAGGGCACCTCTGCCTCCGGGGAATCTACCCCACTCCAGCGAGGTAGTGACAGCATTTTAGGGTGACACAAACATTTTAGGGTCGCACGCCCCATGGGGCAGTCCTGCACCTCCCCCAATCTGCTCACGATGGCTCCCGAGCCTAGCACCGGCCTGGCCCCCATGTGCCCTGCACGAGCATCTTGGAGCTTTGTAAGGACAGCCTCCGGCTGCCGGACCGCTTACTCCACTGCTGTCAGCTTTGCCATCCAGGATGGGGCATGGCAGCCAGAGGGTTCGGCCTCCAGGGCCTTCAAGGCCCCTGGAGGACAAGGCCATGAGCCGTAAAGGAAAGCAGCCCTTAGCGTAGCCCTCACGGATGTGCCGTGTTGTGTCTTATTTCAGCACTGGCAGCTGCCACTGGGCCGGAGGTTCCGCTCTTTGAAGATGTGGTTTGTTTTTAGGATGTACGGAGTCAAGGGACTGCAGGCCTATATCCGCAAGGTGAGTTTGTTTTCATTATTTATCCGGGTGACATTAGGGAGGTCTTGGACTTTAGAAAGGAAGTAAGATGTCTTCATAAACCACTATAAGGGAAAGTTTGGGCTGTTGAGAGTGGGGCATTTATAAGATGCTCAATGCACGATTCTGGGTCTTTTAGACACTTTCACGGGGACGGAAGGCTATCACTCCAGGAGACTGTCGAAGTGACAAACACTCTTACCTGCCACTGGAGCCACCGCTGGCCCACAGCGAGGCCCAGTCCACAATGGCGGTAATGAGGATGCAGTAGGTTTCTCTCCAGAAAACTGCCAAAATGGGAGAGATTGGGCTGCGTGGGCTGCATGTCCTCCGACACAGCCCCGGCCAGAAGCACATGCACGACCTTGGTCTCTCGGAGTGGGTTTCAGTAACCTCTATCTAACAAGCAAACAGGTGTGTGATGTACGCTAAACTGTGAGAACCGTGGATCGACTCTAAGCCCCACGACCCTGCTTTGTTTTTTTAACTTTTTTTTTTTTTGCTGTACGCGGGCCTCTCACTGCTGTGGCCTCTCCCGTTGCGGAGCACAGACTTTGGACGCGCAGGCTCAGTGGCCATGGCTCACGGGCCCAGCCGCTCCGCGGCATGTGGGATCTTCCCGGACCGGGGCACGAACCCGCGTCCCCTGCATCGGCAGGCGAACTCTCAACCACTGCGCCACCAGGGAAGCCCTGTTTTTTAAAATTTTATTGAAGTAAAGTTCGTTTACAATGTTGTGCTAGTTTCGGGTGCACGGCAAAGTGATTCAGTTATACATGTATATCTATTCTGTTTTCAGATTCTCTTCCACTATAGGTTATTACAAGATATTGAGCAGAGTTCCTTGTGCTACACAGTGGGATCTTCTTGTTTATTTTATATAGAGTAGTGTGTACACCCTGCTGTTTTGTTTTTTTTTAAACAATCGAGGACACAGTCCAGAGGAGGCCTCCCTTAACTGGCTGCAGAAGGCCTGCCGATTTCCAGCCGGGCGCTCCCATCCGGCTGTCCTTCCTCACCTGTGGGCCCACCTTGATGGACAGAGGTCCTCAGACATCACGGGGACGGGGCACCCTGCAGGGTCTCATTGTGGCGACAGTGCAGCTTCGGGCGTGCCCTCCCCTGTGACGGGGCACGTGGCCCCGGGCCCCTGCGGTGCCGCACACATGAGCACCCATCTGTCTTACAAGGCTGCTCTGGAGGCCATAACGCTCCTGGAGGCTCTCCGTGGGGAAGCGAACAAGGAGGGACGTGTGCGTGAGTTCACGAGTTCTCGCCCACTGCAGGGCCCGTGCTCAGAAGTGATGAACGTGCAGCTGCTCTGGGGAAAGGAGGCAAAACACAGGTGGTTTGGTTCCAGCTGGGAGCTCAGTGGGGAGCTGGGTGTGATCACATCGCTGCTTCCTGAAAAGCCCTGCAAGCCTCCCTGAGAGGGACCGGCCCTGCCTTCCCAGGAGGCGACTGAGTGGCCGGAGCCGGACACAGCCCGGCAGGTGGGCAGCTCCTGAGGACCCAGCTCGAGGGCGCCCCTGCCAGCACAGTCTCTGGAGCCCTCTAGTTCGTCCCGGGCCCGGGGACCACTCATTCAAACGGTGTGTCTGTCCCAACACTTGGAGCGGCACGATCTCTGCTCAGACGCTCCCGGGGCCCCTGGCGGTGACCCCGCGCTGGATACCGGGGTTTAGGACGTGCTCCATGTGTGCCGAGACCCGGGCCAGCTGGCTGTCAGATCACATACTGCGTGAAGCAGCTTTTGGTTTCTGTAAACATCGAGACGTTTAGTGAGGGGGTGGGTTCAGGGAGAGCAGGCAGCCCTGGACGGATGAGGTTCTCACCTCCGGTGGCAGGTGCTGCGGCCTAACAAGCGGCGGCAGGCCTGGAGCTCTGGTATCGGAACCAGCTTCGCTCTGCTGGTCTGCAGAATGGGCGTGACTGCGGTGTCACTCTCCGTGCCGCGGGTCAGCTCGACAGCTGGCTGGTGAAGCGCTCAGCTGCCCAGCCAACGTCGGCCGCTGTTTCTCTTCTGGAATGTTTAAATGCCCCTTGACAGCATTTATCCTAAAATTACAAAAGATTCTTTGGTGGGATGAAAAGAGTCCCCTGAGCAGAAGATGACAAGGGGTGTTTTTCTGAAGACTTCCGCCCTTTTCTTCTGGTAGCCAGTTTCTCAAGCTGCATGGGGAAAGCTGGGAGTGGGTGACATCAGTGCTGCAGAAAATGGCTACAGCTTATCAACGAATTATATTCGACGTGTGGTCTGATACGGTTTTCTAGGTGGCTAAGCTCTGAACCAAGCGGTGATGAGAAACTCAGACAGATGTCCCTTCCCTTTGCAGCACGTCCAGCTGTCCCACGAATTCGAGGCCTTGGTGCACCAGGACCCCCGCTTTGAAGTCTGTGCAGAAGTCACTCTGGGGCTGGTCTGTTTCCGGCTAAAGGTACGTCTAAGTCGACTTAGTCGTCTGAATTTTCTTTGAGTAGGACAGAGAGGAAACTCTCATTCATTATGTCCATGCTCCAAAACCCTCCAGAGCTCCCCAGAGACCGTGGATTCCCCCCGAATTTTCCAGCCTGCTGTTCCCACCTCCCTGCCGGGACACCTACTCTTCTCACTGGTGCTCAGACTTCTTGCCTGTGTAGACCCGGCCCGAGGATGCTTGCCGTCTTCTCTATCCATCCATCCCTGCCACTGGAACCCTCCAAGGACTGACCCACCCACGGGATCACTGGTCCTAGCATGTTCCCCAGACAAGCATGGGCACCACCTGGGAGCCTGTGAGAAGCCAGTCTCGGGCCCACCCGGGACCCGCTGACCCCTACATGGCCCTCAGGCTGCTGGTGCACACACAGGGGCTGGAGGACTGCTGGTCCCTGGGGCTCTGTAATTCTGCTGCGTGAGGGCCTCAGCCACCTTTGCTGGGAATCATGACCACATTGCTCCAAAGACCCCAAGAGGAGCTGCACGCACAGGCCCCTTAGTAACCTGCCCTGTGTGAAGGATGCCGGGTTGGGGCCTAACGCCCTGCCTGCTCTCCGGCTAGCTTTCTGTTTGCAGAGTTGACGCCACCCACAGGCCTTCTTGTCTGAGTCCACAGAGGGCAGCAGGAGAAGGAACCACGGGCTCAGTCGCCTTGGCAAGGTGCTGCCCATCCAAACGTGGCCCTTCGCTCCCCCTTCCTTTCCCCTCAGCAATTCTTAGGGCTTTGAAGGCTGGCAGGAACCAGCCATGGAAAAGCCTGGAAGCAGGAGAGAGAGAGCAGAGTCCTGACACAAGAGCTGGCAGGGAGACGTGAGGTCCCTGCAGCTCGTCACTCAGAGACGCCTGAGCACAGGTGTGCAGAGGCTGGCGCAAGGTCCCTGGGGTGACCGGATGGGGCAGTTCAGTCCACGCTGGCGTTGGTGGCAAGCATGCTTTGACTTGCTAGCCGTCAATCAGTTGTTTTTCCTTCTACTGCCAGTGTTCCTGTAGGATTTAAATTCTTTAATTTTTAGCCATTTTATTGAGATACAATCCACGTGACATACACTTTGTCCATACAAAGTATACATTTCAATGATTTTTAGACTATCCACGGCGTTACACAGCCTTCACAACAATCTAACTTCAGAACATCTTCATTTTCCCCCAAAGAGAGCCCACACCCACCAGCAGTCACCCCAGCCTCCATCCTTCGGTCCACGGACCCGTTTCCTGTCCCTATGCATCTGTCTGCGCTGGACAGTCATATCCACGGGATTGTCAATATGCTGTCTTTTGTGAATGGCTTATTTCACTGAGCGAAATGTTGTCAAAGTCAAGACTTTCATTTTCTCCTGCTCATTTACAAGGGCACCGAAGGCACCTGTGTGCCCTTCCCACTCTTTTCCTGGACAGCATGGTGTGCCCTCCCGCCCAGAGGCTTTCCAGAAAGCGAAATATGTCTTTTGTGAAACTTGTTCCTTCCATTCCACAAATCCAGTTTTCTTCTCAGGGAGGAAGTTATCCAGGCGTCGTGGCTCACCATTCTGTCCCCCACATCTGCTATCTCGTTATTCTATTCTTTGCCCCGTGGCTGCCCATTCTGGATGTCAAGTCCTCTCCATCATCCGTGGCTCAACGTGTGCGTGGTCTTTATCTGACCTGAAGTGGATAAGCTGTTGCCATGGCATCAATTTCCTCCCCTCCCCCATCTCAGCCAGCCTCCCTGATCCCACTATGCACCTGCTCAGTCCATCTTTGCCGTTACTTCTGTTGTTACATCTCAGACGGATTTCTCTGCTGGGTTCTTTGCCTCTAGCTCGTAGAAAATATGTCTTGTCCAATCCATTAGAAAATGGCGAGGGAATTTTTCCCAATTGACTCGCTTCTACTTCCTACATACGTAATTTTCAGGTGTTTGCTCTCCTGTGAAGTCTTCCTGGTGAAATTCCATCCTTTCGTATCACCTTCTCATCCTCATCCTCGAGCAGGTCTGGCTCTGTCTGGACCCGGTGCATGTCAGCAGTTTCTGAGTGGCCTTTGGTTCATGCACTGTCCACGGGGCATCAGCTGGAGTCCCGTGCAGGCCATCAGCCAGCGGCCTGGAGGCCCTGCACGGACACGAGGCCGGTGTCTGGCATCCGGGCGAGCAGGACGCTTCCCTTCCCACCATCCTCCCTGCCCTTGAGATGAAGCAAGAACAGGAACAGTGTAACCCACTGAGGGTCACATGACCCAGGACTCGGCCCCACTTCCAGGCCCTTCTGCAGCAACTATAAGGCGTGTGGGGGTGGAGTCACTGCCTGGGAACAGAATGGAGACCGAGAGGGCTGCGGGCAGCTGTGAGGAACAACGGGACTGACCAGGCAGGAGAGGGACGGCTCCCAGGTCTGTGTGACACACGCCTCCCATCTGGTCCAGTTAGTGTGAGGCGTGGGCCCCCCGTCTCCCTGCCCAAGGCTGCTGGGCTGCTCCTTTCCAGAGGGAGGTCCACCAGTGGTCCCTTGGGCCATAGTTCATGGACAGTTTTCCCAGATCCTATCAAGCAGTTGGCTATTACGCTTCATTTTCTGTACAGGTAAGTCCCCTACATAGGAACAAGTTCTGTTCAGAGAGCACATTCGTAAGTCCAATTTGACCGTAAGTCCAACGAAGTTAGCCTAGGTACCCAACTAACACAGCTGGCTGTATACCACTGCTCTTAGGCTTGCTTGCAGACATCCTGGGCTTGAAATGAAGATACTGTACACTGGACAGTCCTGTACAGTAAGGTACACAGAAGCACCACCACTTGTAGAGGATGCATGCACGTGACGATGTACGCCAGACACGTGAACTAACTTACGTGATTGGACGTGCACGTTTGCATCTTTGAAAGTTCGTACGTAGGGGACTTACTATATTGTTGAGGGTTCTTCTGAAGCTTTCTCTTCACTGGTGCCGTTAAACAGTTCTGCTCTTTAAGCTCATGAATTTGTAGATAACATGTCTAGGAATCTTCATTTTTTCCTCAAAAACCTGGATCACGGAAGGCTCATCTTTTGACAGCACGCTAGAACATGAAGAAGTTGTCTTGTGGGAGGGCTGCTGTCTTTCAGGGCCACGTAATGATCGCTTAGTTGAATTTTCTACCATTGCAGATGAAAGGCCGGTGGTGAGGTGACTCCCTCACTGATCCGGGGCTGTGTCACCCAACGCGGGCCTCACTTGGTGGTGAGTGTTCGGGTCCCCACAGATCTGAGCACTGCCCCTCTCTCTCAATCCCTGCAGGGCTCCAACAAACTGAACGAAGCTCTTCTGGAAAGAATAAACAGTGCCAAGAAAATCCACTTGGTTCCCTGTCACCTGAGAGACCAGTTCGTGCTGCGTTTTGCTATCTGCTCACGTACGGTGGAGTCGGCCCACGTGCAGCTGGCCTGGGAGCACATCCGAGGGCTGGCGACCGACCTGCTGGGAGCACAGAAGGAGGAAAAAGCGGGTAAGCCATGCTGGGGGGGGCCAGATTTCCTCCACCATATAAAGAGGGGGCTAAACCCAGGCCCTATCGGGACTTCCCCGGTGCTCCAGCGGTTAGGACTCCACACTTCCGATTCAGTGGGCATGGGTTCGATCCCTGGTTGGGGGAACTAAGATCCCACATGCCGCGCAGTGCGGCCAAAAATTAAATAAAATAAAATAAAATACTCTGCATTAAAAAAGAAAAAACAACAACCAGGCCCTGTCTGGTCCGGAGAAGTGGAAGGAACACAGCCTGTAGTGAATCTTTAGTAACTCTGATGGATTTCTGCTTTGTATTCTTTTATTCGAGACCGTCAATCACATATGCCTGTGATTTCCCCTCAGCTTTCTTCAGTTTGCATTGAGGCAACTTACGATCACAGCAAGCTTATACATTAAACTGGCAAACGGTAGATAACTGAAAATGAGTGAAAACATTCAAAAAGGAATTTGACATGACTGCTGGCTTGCTGTCAGGAAGGACCAAATTCATCATGGTTCAGAGAAAGGAAATGTCTAGAATACTGGGCATCAGTTACAGGAACCCTGAAGACAGCGGGCAGGCGACTTCTAAGGAAAATATCTGCGCAAAGGCAGTGTTGGCAATGGGTTGGAACGATGTCTATTGAACCATAAGAGACTTCAGAGCCTCGGCACTAAGCTATTTTAGGAATCATTCCACTAGAGTTTGTCCACCGTCTTGCTTTCTGTCTTTTTGCCGTTCGCCCCACTTGGAGGAGGCAGGTGGTGGGAGCTTCTGCTTCTCTTTCTCTCTCTTCCTGCTCACTGCCCATCTGTCGTCACCCACGGGGGATGCAGAACTTCAGTGTGCGATGGGATTAGTCTACTGACTGCATACAACTTGATCTTCTGGGCTCTTAATTTTAACTGCGAATATCTGAAATACTACAATGCTCAAAAAAATCAAAAGCTAAATACTGTTACATTTATGTGAGAGGTCCATCCAGGCTTCTGACCTGTGAGGTCAGAGACCCACCTCCTCTGTCAGGACATGTCCTGAAACACCAGGTCCTCCTCCTGGCTCGGCAGAGCCCTTTCCTAAAGGTCGGATGCTCGTAAGCTGAGGGGCCACCCTTCCCAGAGCAATGCCACAGTTATAGCTTGAGCATCTCTGAAAGGTGTTGGGGAGAGGCCCATAGTTCCAGATTATTCCACTCCTCTGCAATAAGCATGAGTGTGTGTGGTGGGTGTGTGTGTGGGGGGGGGAGGGGAATAAGATATATTCAAAACAAAATTGCATCAGGCAAACGCTGCAGAGGAACATTTCTGCAGCCCTATGTTTGTGTATCTCATCATATCTTACTCCCATATGCCCCAAACAACACAGAAAGAGACTGTAGCTCAGAAAAATGATCAGAAACAGAGGCACGTTTCCAACAGAAGTCACAATTACTGTGGAGTCATTATACTTGCTGTGAATTGCAAAGCTAAAAACGAAAGGATTTAATTTTTTAAAAATGTAGGATACGATGGTAAATCACCATGCATGTATGTTGTTTTGGTCAGATTAATTAGAGTGATGAAAATCTTAATACCTTGGTTTTACCTGTGCTTATGTAAGGCTATATCAAATCCAGTGGTCACAGTTCTGAGAGAAAGAAGGAACTATTTCTATTTGACAAAAGGTAGGAAATTGGACCAAGACTCTAGTTGACATTAATAAAATGTATCTTGGAGAAGCCAGATTGGCAATAAAAACTCATTTCTTCCAGAAGAAAGAGTTCTTCCAAACTCTTTTCCATTGTACAGTTGGAGAAAGGGTATACTCCTTCTCTGTGTTCAAATGAGGAGTATACAAAGTTCTAATTTTTACATTTTGTGTGTGTGTGTGTGTGTGCAATTACACTATTTTATTTAGTATTTTTAAATTAGGTGTTATTTGCTTCATTGTTAAAGGTACACGCTCGGAGAAAACGAAAAAGACGATAATGAGTATTTTGGCCAAGTTTACCCACAGTAGCCTGACTCAATCCACCAGTCAGTTGAATCCTTTAAAAATCACTTTTTAATGTGATATATAACCTATTATATATATATTACTTTATTACAGCATGATCAAACTAATCTATTCAATCATTTAGCCAACAAGCATCCGTTCTGCCAGGAACTGTGCAAAATCTGGGGGAAATAAAGATGAATAAGAGCCTGATGGAGATGGAGATGGTCGCAGTAACCACTGCTACAGCTTTGATGAATGCAGTGACAAACGCTTTCTCTCCACGTCCTCTGGACACAGTCTAAGCTGTCCTCTCATTTAGCAGCCTGTCCTCTTCTAGCAGTACATTATACAGCGCCTAAAAGAGACATAAGCACACATTAAGAGCTCAGTAAACAATTAAAAGTATTTAACTTAATTTTCGTTTTATTTTGTGTTATGTACAGTGCTAAGTCTTCCAAATGTTTATTGCATGTAATCAGTGTTGTACTGGTAAAAGCCTCTCCCGGGGGAAGAGAGCCTGATTTACTGTTTGCTGATCTCAGTGGCAGAAATGATGTTTGCATTTTTTTGAATACAGCCATATATTCATGTTCTTTTTTTTTTTTTCCCTGTAGAGATCAAAACCTGAAGTGATCTGAATACTGGAATGAGAGGAAAAGATGTATATCATCCCAGCTCCATGGAACCAAGTCTGAATGTGGCCCATGCTTCTTTCTCCAGAGTTATCCAGAAAGAACCTCGTGATTACACCCATTCAGCCTCTCATCAATGAAGACATATTTGCTATAAGTTAACCCCAGTGGATATAGCTTTTATTCATTATTTGGCTGTGACTTTGTTGGTTATAAAATCATCAGTTTCTGTGCCCCTGAAGTTGTCAGTGGTGGTCAAGGCTTATTGAAATATTTTCCGGGGCGATCTATAGTTATGGGACTTGAGATCATATCCATGGTCTTTAAATTGTTCTGTCATGTGACTTAATGCTTAATAAACAACGTGAAGTGTAACGGTAATTGTGTCTGGTAAGCTTCCTCTTCTACATTGTAGCAAATTGAGCGGCATTCTTGGATATTTTTAAACGGTATTCATTTAGTCAGCAAATGTTTATGGAGTGCCTAGTATATGTCAGGCACTCCTCTTGATGCAGTAAAAACACACAACTTTTATTTGGAGATGACTCCAACTTCTAAAGAAATGAATTCAGAACCAAGACATAGCCGGAGACCAAGTTCTGCTGGTGTGATGGGAAAGGTTTCTGGAGCCTTGGTTTCTTCATCTGATCAGTCTACCTGCCCATCACTAATAAACACCTGAAGATGCTCTTTACACATAAATACCAAGAAAATGCAGTTTTTAATCCAAATAACCAATCTTTATTTGAAATCATTTTTGTTCTTAGAAACGTGTATTTTAATCCCAAGACTGGTTCTTGTCATTTGGGAACTATAGAATTATCAAAAACACTCTAAGAATGCGTCCTTGGATTATTAATATGGATATGTGAATTTCAAAGACCTCTGTTATCTCTGTGACGTAATGTACATCTGTGTTTTTCGGAAATCTGGAAATATGTCAGATGCCACGTGGTCCCCATCTCATTTGGTCAGGTGGTTTGTTCTCTACCCATCAGTGGAGCAGACCTGACCTCCAGCACGGTGCGGGGATGTGGGACAGGCCACTGGGACCCACTGGGGCCACCACATTAGGAGCTGTAGGAGGCCGAGTGATCAGGCCACTGCGTCGGGGCTGAGGTGCCTGCATTTTACAGAGTTGAGATTGCTGCAGGGCCCCCAGATGGGGCCACAGAGTCACCCATGCGGCCCTCAGCCTTTTGGGAGCAGCTCCACCCAGCCCATCCACAAATGCACTTTGTGATGACTGAGATTTAGTTCGAGGCAGGAGACCAGGAGGCAGATGACAGTAGGTTTGCTGCTGGGAGATGTGCACAGACAGGGGGCAGGAAGCTAGTTGAATGATGAAGAGCCCCCCTCTGAACGGGCTGGATTACTTCGTCGGGGATTCTCAGACATCAGCTCAGGTGTAGACCCAGCAGGCATAGAAGCTTGCCCGACTTCTGGCTCATTTCTAGGTAATTCATGACAATTCACCCCACCTCCAGACCTCTCTAGGCATCTCCATAACATAGCGATCAGACCCCAAACCACCCAGCCTAGAAACAGGAGGACATACTTCCCCCCAGTTTATTTAACACACATCCTCCTGCCATGTGCTCTATGCCAGGCACCGTTGTAACTATTTGTAATATTAACTTATTTAATACTTATCTTAAGGTCCTCAACTATTATTCCCATTTTATAGATGAGGAAACTGAGACATCAAGAGGTCTAGTGACTTGTCCGCATGAGGACTGGAGTGTGGCACCCTTCCCCATCCCCCTCTGCTGTCAAGTGTGCTGTCTGCTCCCTGGGATGAGCCTTTTCTCAGGATAACTGGCAGTGAGGACGTTCACTTCCTTCTGGGAGAAGCCCGCCTTCACCTCCCAGGGTAGAGTCCTGGACCCTGACCCTAACCAGACAATCCCCAAATAGCCCAATGGGGGGAAGTGTTTGAAGGTCTGGATTACACAGCCTAATCCATCTGTACAGCATCTTCATCTAAACCTATATTCAATCTAGTGTCACTGTGTAGCACACAGACCACCACTGGTACTGGAATCAGATAGCATCTCCCGATAACGGGCACTTCCAGTTAGTGCTGGGAAAATCCCAGATCAATCTGGACACAACTAACCTCTTGATACCGAGAAAACAGTTTTTACTTATGACACTTCTGACACCAAATGAAAGGGTTTTGCCTCCTGGCACCAAAAACATGGAGTCTTTTCTAACATCACTTCTCCATCTGTCTGACAGCACCTGCCTGGAGTGAGTGTCGTACTGCACAGGTTAAAGTCTTGGTCCCACAAGACACTCTCACCTCACCACAAGCCCGGGACCCCCTGTACTCCTGACTGACCTGCTATAGACTGGGGGTTCCCATCATGCCCTCATCAGGGTCTACAATTGGCCAGAACAGATCACAGAACTCAGGAAGTCACTTTGCTTACGTTTACCAGTTTATTATGAAGGATACAACTCAGGAACAGCCAGAGAGAAGAGAGCCATAGGGCAGGGCAGGGGGAGGGGGTGCGGAGCTCCCATGCCCTCCCAGAGGGCACACTCTCCAAGCAGCCTGATGTGCTCACCAACCTGTGCTCCAAACCCTGTCGATTAGGCATGTTTATAGGGGTTCCAGTAAATCACTGGTTGATTAACTCATTGGCCATTGTGATTCACTCAGTCTCCGGCCCCTCTCCCCTGCTCCGAGGTTGGGGCTGGGATGGGGCTAAATGTTCCAACCCTCTCACCATGGTGACTGCCTCCATCCTTACCCTCTCTAGGGACCTGCCAAGAGTAGCCTCCTGTTCCTGTTACCCACAGATCCCAAGGGATTTAGGAGCTCTGTGTCAGGAACCGGGACACAGACCAAATACATAGTTCTTAGAGTATCAGACCTAAGGGATCTCCTGGAATCACATGCCTCCTCCCTGATGTTCAGCAAACAGCCAAACTTCCTGAAACCAGAGACTGACATGCGGCTGACTCCATGCCAGTCACAAGAGGAATCTGTAGAACAGCCCAGATAAAACGGGGAAGCAGGAATATTACTCAGCCGTAAAAAGGAATGAAATAATGCCATTTGCTGCAACATGGATGGATCTAGAGATCACCATACCGAGTGAAGTAAGTCAGACAGAAAAAGACAAACATCGTATGATATCACTTATGTGTGGAATCTAGAAAGATGATACAAATGGACTTATTTACAAAACAGAAACAGACTCACAGACTTCCAAAACAAACTTGTGGTTAACAAAGGGTAAAAGTGGGGGTGGGGGGAGGATAAATTACGAGTTTGGGATTAACACACACCCACTACTATAGATAAAGTAGATAACCCACAAGCACCAATGGTATAGCACAGGGAACTCTATTCAATACTCTGTAATAACCTATATGGGAAAAGAATCTGAAAAAGAATATAACTTAACATAACTGAATCACTGTGTTGTAGACCTGAAAGTAACACAACATTGTACATCAACTATACCCCAATATAAAATACGAATTCAATTAAAAAATAATAAATTTTAAAAAGGAGAGGCAGTTTGTCACTGGGTGGCCCCCTGATCGTCGCAGGGGAAACAGAGGAAGACCCCAGAGGAAGCAGGTATCAATCATCCATCGACTTCACACCTGTGCCCCTTAACCTGGGAGTCCAACAGACTCAGCAAATTAGCAACAAATATTGCTGACCTTTTCTTCAGAAAGCCTGTTTTTGAGGAAAGGAATGGAAATTGCCTGTTGACTTTTTGAGCTAAGGATTGTTTTCTTGCTTCTCTGAATCATGTAAATCCCTAAATATCAAATCTTTTTTTGCTTTTTTTTTTATTGAATTTGATATTGAAATCTATTTCTTCAGTATCTCTGTGTCATTTGCCATCACCTATACTTGTAACAAGTAATAGAAAAAAATTAATAAGAAAGCAGTGAGAGTAATTTGCTTGCATAAACTGGATAAATTTGGAACTACCACTTCAGAGAAAGTTGAGTGTGATACAGGCAGAGATGCAAATTGGATGGATCCCAAAACATCCAGAAGGTTGAAGTCAAATCCAGACCCCGCCACGGGTAAGTGATGGCAATATCCCCGGGTGTCACAGAGGAACCAAGTCACATGAGGAGGGTGAAAATGCAGGATGTCTACTGGGAAAGACACAGAGAGGCCTTACTTGGTAGCTGTCTTCAAATTTTACACTCACTCTGACTTGAAGGGACCTTGTTCCTCCAAAGAGCAAGTGGTACAGAGGGAGACAGATTTTTCCAGCATGGAAATCAGCCAGTCGTCAAACAGAATGTGTTTTCTTACAGGGCAGTAAATTCTCCACCACTGTGAGTGTTCCTTGGTGACAGCAAAGTCAATGGTTGAGAAATGGTGCAGGAAACATCTCCAAGGGACTGAAACCTACAGTACATGACCATTAAGCTCTCTTCTGTAGCTGAGATTCCAACAGTCTATGAAAATAAGAGAATCTGGCTAAATTACAAAGCAGAAACACCACCATCAGCATAGGTTATTTTTCAGTGACGAGCTCTAATCTGGGCAACCCGTGTTGAGCGAAGGGCTCGCCCTGCGATAACAACGCCTGACACTTGGGTGGTGTTTCCGGGGCCCAGGCTCTGGTCTGAATGCCCTTCAGATGTCAAGTCCATTTATCCTCCCAGCGGCCCTTGGAATTAGCTCATGAGTAGTGGAGCCAGGATTTGAACTCTGGAAAGCTGACTCCACCACCCCTCTGCCATAGCAGTACATTGTGTTCGTTTCCTAGGGCTGCTAAAAGGAACAGAAATTTACTCTCTCAGAGTTCTGGAAGCCAGGATCCGGAAGTGAAGGTGTCAGCTGGGCCATGCTCCCTCCAATGCCTCCAGGGAGGATCCCTCTTTTCCTGTTCCAGCCTCTGGCACCCCAGATGTTGCCTGACTTGTGGCTGCATAATTTCCACCTCTGCCTCTGTTTCCACTTGGTTGTCTTCTCTCTGTGTCTCTACTCTTCTTCTTTATAAAAACATCAGTCACGCTGGATTAGAGTTCATCTCAATCCCGTATAACCTCGTGTTAACTCGATTACATCTGTACAGACCCTGTTTCCAAGCAAGGTGACATTTACAGGTACTGGAGGGTAGGACGTGGACATGTCTTTTGGGGGGATGCGATGCAACTCACAACATATGGTATCAAACCGGAAGCACCAGAAGTACGGACTCAGGTTGGCAGTGACGCTCTGGAGGAAAACAACCGAAGCAGATGGTTCCTTCCCGGCTCTGCCCGCCCCATTTCAGGGGAGGCCCATCTCCCCCACTCACCAGCTCTGTTTATGATGGTGATGCCAGGGAGCCCATCAGAGCCCTCGCGGGTCATTCAGTGCAGTCAGGGAAAACCTTTTGCTGGCATTGCACATCTCAGTCACTCCAGGTCCACACACCCCTTGCTCCTCCGATGGAGGCAGGAACCCATCACCTCGGTCCTCCATCCTCATTCTGCCTTCTTCCTTAACGCTGGACATCAGTCAGAGTCTAGCCACACTCAGGAGTCCCACCAAGAAGGAATTTACTCTTGTCCTGTCTGCTTCCACATCTCCTCTACCCAATCCACCTCCTTGGACCTACAAACACACCTCTTTTAAAATTAAAGTGACTCTCCTTGTACACGGGGATGCACATTATTTAGGGCCATAGTCTCCCTCCACTCAAAAACAAATGAGATCACTGAAGTGTGCATTGGCACTTGTTGGAGACCATGTTTATAATATTCATGAATATGGAAATGAGCAGCCAGCTCCCAGAATCCCTTGCGCCAAGAACTAGCGCTCTGTTTGCTGTAAGTGAAAACTTCTTCCCTTGCAGGTTCAAAAATTTCTCCCCAGGAGAAAACAGAACAAAACAACCTATGGTCTCAGAAGGAAAGTTTAAGACCTGCATAGCTCAAGTGCTAAACTCCTACAAATTATGCTAAAGTATTATAACATTATTCTAAAATATCCCGTTTGTAAAAGAAGAAAACGTTTTGCTATGGCTTAAGGGTTTGGATCCCCCAAATAGCATTAATAGTAGCAATAAATATAGCATCACAGCTTCTGTTGAATGTCTGCAATGTGCCAGCTCCTGCTTTGATAATTTAATCATTAGATCTCATATTAATCATAACTCTTACGATAGCATCCTGAGTTAGAGATGCTTATTCCTGTTTTATAGATGAGGAGGAGGTTGACGTTCAGAGAGGGTACGGAATTGAGTTAGATTTTTGCCAGCTACGCAGGAAGAAAAAACTGCCGGATTGGGAAATGCTTTTCTATCAAACACACAAAAGTAAAGTGGCAACGCTAGTGTCACTTGTTGGAAAAATTTTAATACCGGCAACAATAAATGTACTTCAGTATGTGAACAGTACTGTTAGGAGGATAAGACGGTGGTCTACATGAATTCTCCAAAATGCTATCACTTAAATTTTGGTGATAAAAAAACCAAACATTGCTAATTACCCAAAGATTATTTATATGGTGATTTCTAAACATACAAGTAAAAAAAAAATAGCTAGTGGGCTTCCCTGGTGGCGCAGTGGTTTAAGAGTCCGCCTGCCGATGCAGGGGACACGGGTTCGTGCCCCGGTCCGGGAAGATCCCATATGCTGCGAAGAGGCTGGGCCCGTGAGCCATGGCCGCTGAGCCTGCGCGTCCGAAGCCTGTGCTCCACAACGGGAGAGGCCACAACAGTGAGAGGCCCGCGTACCGCAATAAATAAATAAATAAATAAAAATAGCTAGCAAGCATACAACTGAACTGGTCTTGAGATAATAATGGTTTTCATTTTCTTTTATTTTTATTCTGGGTAATTATAATAATTAGCAAATTAGTTAATAAATTATGAAGAATTAGAATAAAAAAGTCTTTTATTACTATCTAAGCCAAGAGATGAATTGTAAGCTGTCATTTTCCCTTGTCTATTTTTAAAAAGGTATTGTCCAATCATTCCCTTTTGTTTAGTTTGTGCCCATTTTTTAAAATCTTAAAAGAAAGGTCTTAAATGTTTTGCCTCACACTTCTTAGGTCTTGCATTTCAATGTCATGTGCTGTTAATTGCTCCTGTACAGTCATTTTCTCCATGCCCGGTGCCACTCACTTTCCGGGGAAGGGGTACCCACAGGACCCGGGAGCCAAGGAGAGGAGAAGGCACTGGGGCTTTCCGAGGAATGGCTCCTCCTTTTCCCAGGGGAAAGGTTCTTCCCCAGTCCGGCCCCTCCTTCTCGCTTTAAACAGGGTTGTGTGAGCTGGTTCCCTGGGTTGTTGGGGGAGCCCTTGGGACACGGAGGCGACCAGCCGGGGAGGAAGACGGCAGGGTGACAAGGTGGGAAGACCTTCGGGACCCCCTCAGGTTACGCCATCAAACCTCCACATTTCCCAGGTGACGGTGACACAAACGACCCGTAGGCCGCTGTGAGGGCTATTCCGTTCCTCGTCCTGCCACAGGACACAGTCCGCTGGAAGAAGGGCGCGCTTCCCGGTCTTCCAGGACCGTGTCCCCAGGGCAGCAGGGAGGAAAGGGGCGCTCCGGCACCGAGATGCAGATTCCAATCCCCCGATTTGGTCTAAAAATGTGTGTGGGGGAGGAGCCCCTCCCGAGGGGCAAGCGCGCACCTACGTACGCGCCTGTAGGGGCGCTCGGCCGCGGAGCCTCGGGGGCGTGCCTGGGGCGTGCCTGGGGGGGTGGGACGAGCCTGGTGGGGGACGAGCCTGCGGGGGACGAGCCTGGGGCTCGGACCCCTCCCGGGGGAGCAGCGCTGCCCCGCCCCGGCGCCCCGCCCACCGTGCGCTCGCGCCCCGCCCACCGTGCGCTCGCGCCCCGCCCACCTTGCGCTCGCGCCCCGCCCACCGTGCGTTCACGCCCCGCCGCGCTCCCCCGCCCCGCCGCACGCCCACGCTCGTACAGACGTATGAAGGCACGCACATACGCACAGCGGGGCCGAGCCGGTAGCAGCGCGCAGGCGCATGCGGTCCGCGCGCTTTTCGGAAGCCGCAGGTTGGTGGGCAGTGGCGGGCGCTGGGGGGGTCTTGGTGGGGGCGGCGGGCGGGTGTTTGCAGGGGGGCGGCGAGGGGGGCTGAGGCCCGGGAGGGGCGCGGGGCCGGAGGGCTGAGGGGCTTCGCTGGCGGGCGAACGGGCAGACCGGCCCGGGAATGTGTTCTCGCGGCGGGCGCGCTCCCGGCGGCGTCGGGTTCGGAGGCGGCCTGTGGGGAGGGGCGTCCCGGCGGGCGGGCGCCGCGTTCGCGGAGGCTCCGCGAGGGGCTGCCGGGCGAGCCCTGGGCCGGGAGCGAGGCCTGAGGGGAGGGGCTGCGCCCGGGGTTCCGGCCGGCGGGCGGTGGGCCGTCCCGCCCCGTGAGCTCCGCAGGGTCCCCAGCCCTGTCAGCGCGGTGACTGCTGTCCCCGGGGGCGCCCCGCTCCGGGTGCGGGGAGACAGTCGGTGTGGCGGGGAGCATGTACTGTCTGGACGAACGCCACGTCCTACAACAGGCAGGGAAAACCCCAGAAGATGGGCATGCAGCTCGTGCATCGCTGCCGCCGAGTAACTTTAGTGATACAGACCTAGGAAGTGGTACTCGGGACCCGGCAGTGCCGCTGACGGGCGTGGCCAACACGTCCTTGGTTACCTGTGTCCATAGTTTTTGGGTGAATGCGCTGGAAGGACGAAGTAAGACTTGGGAGGTGAATGTTGAGCAAATAGGAGAGGGTGGAAAGGAAGGAGCAGGGTACTTAGGGAACAGTGACTAGAACTCTGTCTGAGCCTTTGTAGGAATCCCAGTTTTGCGGATGATAAAATGGGATGAAGTCGTGGAGAGGAACAGGATGTTCACAGTAACAAGAAAGTTGGTGATAAATGGTTTCCAAGTTACCTCATTTGCAATTTCTCATTTCAGCTGTTGCCTAAAAGATTAAAATATGGTAAAATGGAATAGTGGAAAGAGGGATGAATTGTTTGTCAGGAGATGTCAGTTCTAGTTTTGACTTTATGGCTTTAAGCAAATTAGGATCTCACTAGGCCTTAAGTTTATATTTTCAAAAAGAATTACAAAGATTTATGAACACCTACCTACAATGTGTCAGATTCTTTGTAGGGTTTATGGGAGAAACAGCTGTATTAAGCATGGGTCTTGCACCAAAAGAGCTGCTGATTATTAAGCTATATTTATAGGTAATTTGGAAGGTACATTTTAGCGTACACGAGTTCTTGGTTTTTACTTGACTTCAATACCCTTAGGAAGCTTCATAGTTTCCTTACAAATTTCTCTTCTGGATTGGCAGGTAAATTCTACACATCTGTCACCATGATACATCCATCTGCAGTCCTGTTAAAATCATTTTAACTTAACGTAAGGAGGCTTATAAAAGTAACCTGAGGAAGAAAATCTAAAATAAACCACTTCAGTAACACACTTGTTCTCCTGTTTCATTTATCACGACAGCTTCACTTTTTAATGCTTCTTGTGAAATTGTGAGAGGTTCTGAGGCACCCTGTTTTAAGTGCTCACTTATAAATCCTTGAAAACATTTAGTATATGACTAAATCCTGTTGTTTGTCTGTGATCCATGCTGCAGTGACCTTTGGCGGCAGTACGAGGGGCCTTTATTTGGTGAAGTGTGCACTAAATGCAGTGAAACTGCCCGTGTGCGGGTTTAGGCACCGCTGCTCACTGGCTGTGTGACCCCAGCCAAGCTTTTGAACTCTGTCTGCCTCCGTTTCTACATTTGTGCAGTAGAGATCATAATAGTAATGTTTAGGTATTTTCGCGTTCATTATTTGACTTGATTCTCGTAATGACTTCTCTCATTTTACAGATAAAACTGAAGGCCCAGTGATGTGAAGAGGCTTGCGTGAGATCATTCGTCTAATTTTCCTAGGGACGGAGCTTGGCTTGGTTTGTTTTGCTTTGCTTGTCTCTAGATCCCTTGTTCTTCCATGTTGCCTTTCGTTTGCTGATTAATTTTTTTTTAATTTAATTAATTAATTTATTTATGGCTGTGTTGGGTCTTCGTCTCTGTGCGAGGGCTTTCTCTCGTTGCGGCAAGTGGGGCCCACTGTTCATCGCGGTGTGCGGGCCTCTCACTATCGTGGCCTCTCTTGTTGCGGAACACAGACTCCAGACGCGCAGGCTCAGTAATTGTGGCTCACGGGCCTAGCTGCTCCGTGGCATGTGGGATCTTCCCAGACCAGGGCTTGAACCCGTGTCCCCTGCATTGGCAGCAGACTCTGAACCACTGCGCCACCAGGGAAACCCTGCTGATTAATTTTAAATCCTCTCCATCTAAACCTTTCCCTAATCACAGGGAAAATTATTATATAACTAAAACAGTTTAACCCATAATAGAGCATTATTATTTTTTTGGCTGCGTTGGGTCTTCGTTGCTGCGCACAGGCTTTCTCTAGTTGCGGCGAGCAGGGGCTACTCTTCGTTGCGGTGCGCGGGCTTCTCATTGTGGTGGCTTCTCTTATTACAGAGCATGGGCTCTAGGTGCACAGGCTTCAGTAGTTGCAGCACCCGGGCTCAGTAGTTGTGGCACGCGGCTCTAGAGCACAGGTTCAGTAGCTGTGGCACACGGGCTTAGTTGCTCCATGGCATGTGGGATCTTCCCGGACCAGGGATTGAACCCGTTTCCCCTGCATTGGCAGGCAGATTCTTAACCACTGCACCACCAGGGAAGTCCCTAGAGCATTTTTAAGTCAAGTCTTTAATCTTTTATATCTTGAATGCCTGAAAGCTATGGTTAACTAGATGTTCCCCTATAAACGGTCTTTCCTTATAAATGAAAAGTCCAGTGTACCTTCCTTCAGATAGGCAGAGATTTTAAAAGTATGTTTAAAGTATTATGTCTTTGTTTCCTTCTGGATACTGAATCTTTTTCATCTTTGTCGTCTGTTATAGAACCTCTAAAATGCAGGTCTCTAGCTCCAGGTCTGTACACTTGAGTGAATGGCAGAAGAATTACTTTGCAATTACGTCTGGCACGTGTCCGTCAGGAGAGAAGGCAGACGCGTACCGAGCACAGATTCTCCGCATTCAGTACGCATGGGCAAACTCTGAGATCTCCCAGGTCTGTGCTGCCAGACTGTTCAGAACATATGCAGAGAAATATTCTGCAGTTATTGATTCTGACAGTGTTGAAACTGGCTTGAATAACTATGCAGAAAACATTTTAACTCTAGCGAGATCTCGGCAAACTGACAGTGACAAGTGGAAGTCTGGATTGTCAATACATAACGTGTTCAGAATGAGTAACGTGCAGGAGATGATGCACGCTGGCAGGAAATCCAGAGACTCTCTGTTGGCACCTGCTGATGAGTCAGTAGTCATCCATAGAGGGGCCGCTGTCTTTGATCTTCCTAAATTTAGTGTTTGTGGTGGTTCTGGGGAGAGTGACCCATTAACTAACTCAGCCCATGGTGCCGATAGGACCAAAGACTTCCCAGAGGGCAGTCCTTCTTTGAAGTGCCCTCAGAATGCCCAGCCACCTCTGGTCACTGACACCACTAAGACGTGTCCTACAGTCTCAGGACCTTTCGGTGAGTCAGCCACTGCAAAATTCCATGCCACACCATTATTTGGAAATGTCAAAAAGGAAAATTACAACCTCCCAAAAGCCAACATAGGACTAAGTGTGTTCTCATCTAATCAGTCTTGTTTTCCTTCTGGCTTTGAAAATCCACGGGAAATGAAAGCATTTTATGGTTCTGGCACCATTGATGCACTTTCTACTCCAGTAATGAATAAGGCTTTTAGTAAAACAGAAGATAATGGCCAAAGAGAGGAGAGCAGCCTGCCTACTTTTAAAACTGCAAAAGAACAGCTATGGGTAGATCAGCAGAAAAAGTACCACCAGCCCCAGCGTGCATCAGGGTCTTCACATGGTAGTGTCAAAAAGTCTCTGGGAGCTAGTAGATCCCGAGGGATATTTGGAAAGTTTGTTCCCCCTGTACCTAAGCAAGATGGTGGAGGTCAGGGCGGGGGGACACAGTATAAGCCTCATGGCGCGGGAGCTGCAGACCCAGCACATCCCGTGGATGAGCGTCTGAAGAGCTTGGAGCCCAAAATGATTGAACTTATTATGAATGAGATTATGGACCAGGGACCGCCAGTAAATTGGGAAGATATTGCAGGAGTGGAATTTGCCAAAACCACAATAAAGGAGATAGTTGTGTGGCCCATGATGCGGCCAGACATCTTCACTGGCTTACGAGGACCCCCTAAAGGAATTCTGCTCTTTGGTCCTCCTGGGACGGGTAAAACTCTGATTGGCAAGTGCATCGCTAGTCAGTCTGGGGCAACATTCTTTAGTATCTCTGCTTCCTCCTTGACTTCTAAGTGGGTGGGCGAGGGAGAGAAAATGGTCCGTGCATTGTTTGCTGTTGCCCGATGTCAGCAGCCAGCTGTGATATTTATTGATGAAATTGATTCCCTGTTATCTCAGCGGGGAGATGGTGAGCATGAATCTTCTAGAAGGATAAAAACCGAATTTCTAGTTCAGTTGGATGGAGCAGCCACATCTTCTGAAGATCGTATTCTAGTGGTAGGAGCAACCAATCGGCCACAGGAGATTGACGAAGCTGCCCGGAGAAGGTTGGTGAAAAGGCTGTATATTCCCCTCCCAGAGGCTTCAGCCAGGAAACAGATAGTCATTAATCTGATGTCCGAGGAGCACTGCTGCCTCACTGAGGAGGAGGTCGACCTGGTGGTGCAGCACTCTGGTGGGTTCTCGGGGGCTGACATGACGCAGCTCTGCAGGGAGGCGTCTCTGGGTCCTATTCGCAGTTTACAGGCTGCGGACATTGCCACGGTAACGCCGGATCAAGTTCGACCAATAGCTTACAGTGACTTTGAAGATGCCTTCAGAACTGTGCGACCTAGTGTGTCTCCAGAAGATTTAGAGCTTTATGAAAACTGGAACAGGACTTTTGGTTGTGGAAAGTAAATGGGACGCTTGAAATTAAAAGATGGCATTTTTGTAGCCCAGTCTTCCCATTTTTTTAGCATAGGAGATTGATGACGTGTACATCAAATGTATATTCTGAATTCTGTACCTCAAATAAAATAGAATAACAATAGCTCAACTTTTACAGTTGATTGACTTAGACTATGTTAATATAAGCTCAATTTCCCTTCCAGTCACCACCTGATATGTAAGCCTATTCATGTGAAATGGGAATGTACTTTTTTTGTTTTGTTCCTAAGAGGTCTTTTCAAGATGTATAGGATGAACAGTGAACTCAAATTGAAACTTAAAATCTGAGTTGTATATGAGGATGTATCTGACTTACATGTGTCTTTTATTGAAGAAAGTTTCTTCTGAGGATCACATAATTCTTAGTGTTGGCTAGTATAGTGGTTTGCATTTGAGACCGAGTGTTGCTTAGTGTTGTTTAGTAGATTTAAAATCTCAACCAAAGCTGAAGTGAAAGGGCCAGTTTTTACTTTGTTCTGGCTTGTAACTGCTTATGGTTGTCTTTCCTTCCCAAGACTAATTAATCAGAACATGTTCAGAAATAGCAAAGGGTAATCTAACATCAGAGACAGGTCCACAGAACTGAAAGGGGAAGAATGTTGTGTTTCTCCAGGGGGTGGGTGATGTTTGAAAGTAGTATTTTATTTGGCACTACTTTACAACCTGTAGGGTTGGTCTCTTTCAAAAATAAATGTTTTCAGGTTTTAAAAACGGACTGTTTTGTTTTCCAAATAGTGCATGTTCTATGTAGAAACATTGGGAAATAGAGGTGAACAAAAGGAAGAAAATAAAAGTCAGTTACCCTACCACTTTGCGGAACACAGTGTTAACGTTTCAGCATCACTTCTTCCAGATGTTTTATACAGGAGTGGGGTTGTGCTACGCCTTTTCGTTTGCAGCTGTTTTCTTTAAAGTCCCTCATCATCATCTTCCACATTGACGTACTTCTGCATCTTCCCGTACGTGAGTGCCTGGGCTTCCGTGATATGAGGGGGCCTATAATTTAGTCAGCATTCAGGGCCGTTCCTTAGGTTCACCTTTTGTATATAGTAAATAAAATATGTTAAATGCCTTAGTTATCTTTTTAAAAAACATACATTTCTTGAGTAAAATTCTTGGATTAACAATTTTTAATGCTTTTGGCATGTGTTCTAAATTGTCTTTTGGAACAGTGGTACTTGTGTAGAATTCCTATCTGCACTGAGTCAAAAGTGCCTGTTTACCTGAACCTGGTGGTCATGGACACTGTCCAGCTGCCAATTGGACAGTACACAGGTTTTGCATCCATCCATCCATTCAAAAAATATTTATTAGGTGCCAGGCAGTGTTCCAGGCGCTGAAAGTAGACCAGTGAACAACAGACAAAAGTCCTTGGTCTCATGGAGATTACGTTCAAGTTCTAATGTTTTGAGAACAATTCACCTTAAGAAATGGAATTTGAAACTTTTAGTAGATGAATTTAAGCAATTTATATATTGTTTTAATTTTTACTCTTGGTCTGTCTGCTATTTTTATGCTCTTTTAAAAGCTTTATTTCTCCAACTTTTAGTTTTTCCCTTTGAAATATGTAATTGTCTTTTATTAGAATTTGGATGTTAAATCTCTTAATCTTTAGTTGTGTCTTTTAAAATCTTAAAGCATTTCACCATATTCATTGCTATCATCTTTACAGATCACTTCCACCCACTTGGATCTTACAGTTACTGTAGTTATTTAGATTTATCATCAATTGCCCGGGAGGGGTTAGTGTTTTATTTAACTTTGTAACTTGGTCTTAATGTTTATTAGCAGTTTTTTCTCGACAGCAACTTCTGCCAGTTCTGACTTTCAGCTCCATTGATCACCAACCATGGGGCCATGTCCCTCTGTAGAACTTCTTTTTTCTTTTTTTAAAAAAAATTTTTATTGGAGTATAGTTGCTTTACAATATTGTATCAGTTTATACTGTACAGCAAAGTGAATCAGCTGTACTTCTTTTAGATTTTGACCAAGAGAAAAAAAATCTCATTGGCCCAGCTTATCTTGGACTAGGCAGAGCCATGTCCTTGTTAGATTGTGAAATGGCCCCTCCAGAATTAAGGTCTTCTCTGTTCAACTGAGACTCTAAGCCTGAAAGGAATAAGCAAGTAGGATATTTTAAAGCTGGAGAGAAAATAGGAGATAGGGAGTCACTTGGCAGTTTCTTCTATGTTATACCACATTAGAAGCATCCTTTCTCTCAGCGTTTTGTGATTTACGGTATGTTTCTGAGGCATTTGGGTAGGAAATTTCCTGAAACTTAGACTTGAGATTTCTTTCTATTTCTACATTATGAATATTCTCTTGATTGAATATGATAATTTTGGGTTGAATTCTTTCCTCCCAAGTGTTTTGTTCTGCACTGTCTTTAGCCATTGTTTTTGAGAAGGGAATATTTACCTGTTTTTTGTTTGTTCTGTTTTTTTTTTTTTTATGTCATTGAAAGATACACTTCCTTTGTAGAAATACACACACACATTTTACCAACACATGTAACTTGTTTATATATTAATGCTTAAAAATGTTGGTAGGAATACAGAAATTTATCTGAGTTTTTAATGTCAGGACTTTTTAAATGTTTTTGTTATACATCTAATTATAGTTTCTGGTTCTTTTGATGTGTATTCTTTGGGAAATTCGATTCCAATTTACTGTATTTGCCATTCTTTTGAAACTCTAATTCATTTTCTCAGTTCCAAAATACCAAGTCTGCCTCTACGTCGACAAGTTGTTAGGGTGGAATCTGTGGGAAGGGCGTGGACTTTGGCACAAAATGGGCATGTTAGACTCTGTCATTTACTAGTTGGGACTGTAGCCTGCCTCTTTGTTCAGTCTCAGTTATGAAATTAGAGTGGTCTGTACCTGTCTTGTTGGAGAATGAGAATGACACAGTAAAATACAGGTTTGAAAAGTCTGACTGCTCAACAATTGTGCACCCTGCTCTGTCCATCCAGCTTGATTCTGCCTTCATTGCTCTGAAGAATCATTTTCTTTTCAACTGTTTCATGTGATTGTCTATTCCATCTTATTGTTCTTATTTCTACCTTAATCCAGCGTGGTACTGGCACAAAAATAGACACATAGATCAGTGGAACAGAACAGAGAGCCCAGAAAGAAACCCACACATCTATGGTCAATTAATCTTTGACAAAGGAGGCAAGGATATACAATGGAAAAAAGATAGTCTCTTCAGCAGGTGGTGCTGGGAAAACTGGACAGCTACATGTAAAAGAATGAAATTAGAACATTTCCTCACACCGTATACAAGAATAAACTCAAAATGATTAAAGACTTAAACATTAAGACATGACACCATGAAACTAGAAGAGAATATTAGGCAAAACATTCTCTGACACAAGTCATACAATGGTTTTCTTAGGTCAGTCTCCCAAGGCAATAGAAATAAAAACAAAAATAAACAAATGGGACCTAATCAAACTTAAAAGCTTTTGCACAGCAAAGGAAACCATAAACAAAACAAAAAGACAGCCTACAGAATGGGAGAAAATACTTGCAAATGATGTGACTGACAAGGGCTCAACTTCTGAAATACACAAACAGCTCATACAGCTCATGGCTGATAGGCACATGAAAAAATGCTCAACACTGCTAATTATTAGAGAAAAGCAAATGAAAACTGCAATGAGGTATCACACCAGTTAGAATGGCCATCATCCAAAAGTCAACAAATAATAAATGCTGGAGAAGGTGTGGAGAAAAAGGAACCCTCCTACACTGTTGGTGGGAATGTAAATTGGTGCAGCCACTATGGAGAACAGTAGGGAGGTCTCTATAAAAGTAGAGCTACCATATGACCCAGGAATCCCACTCCAGGGCGTATATCCAGAAAAGACAAAAACTCTAATTTGAAAAAGATACATGCACTCCTATGTTCACAGCAGCACTATTTACAGTAGCCAAGACGTGTCCATCAACAGAAGAATGGATAAAGAAGATGTGCTACACGTATACGATGGAATATTACTCAGCTATAAAAAGAGAATGAGGGCTTCATTCTCTTGAGAGAATGTGGTTGAGAGTCCGCCTGCCGATGCAGGGGACGCGGGTTCGTGCCCCGGTCCAGGAGGACCCCACATGCCGCGGAGCGGCTGGGCCCATGAGCCGTGGCCGCTGGACCTGCGTGTCCAGAGTCTGTGCTCTGCAACGGGAGAGGCCACAACAGTGAGAGGCCCGCGTACCGCAAAAAAAAAAAAAAAAAAAAAAATGCCATTTGCATCAACATGGTTGGACTAGAGATTATCATACTAAGTGAAGTAAGTCAGAAAAAGACATATCATATGATATCACTTATATGTGGAATCTAAAATAAGTGATACAAATGAACTTATTTACAAAAGAGAAACAGACTCACAGACATAGAAAACAAACTTATGGTACCAAACGGGAAGAGGGAGGAGGGATACATTAGGAGTATGGGATTAACAGATACGTACTATTGTATATAAAACAGATCAACAACAAGGACCTACTGTATAGCAGAGGGAACGATACTCAATATTTTGTAATAACTTATAAGGGAAAAGACATATTCATATATATATGAGTCTCTGTGCTATATACGACATTGTAAATCAACTATACTTCAATCAAAAAAAAAAAAAAAAAGAGGATTAACATAGTGCAAAACTGAAATGAATCCAGAGTCAGAAGCTCAGCCACTGGTCCCGTTCCTAGGCCACATGATGAATTTGGGACCTAAGCTAATAGACCGAATAAAGGCAGCTCCACCTTTGCTAGGAAGATCATATCAGTAGACATTTGTCTCATTCAAGAGAGGAAACTGTTTCCTGTGTTTTCAGAGAATCCCTGCTGAAATTCCTGCTGAAGTCTTTGGGTTGGAAGTAAAACTAAGCAGGCCTGAAACAATCACAGATGTTGCCAAAGCAGAATTATAGGTGTTTTAATAAGCTGATAACCAACCCACCAATGCCAGGCAGAGCAGACATGATTCAGTAAAGCAACACGTGGGGTTGTAAAGTGCCTACTGTAAATGAGCCAGGGGCCCTACCAAGAATTGATGCTCTTCCTGCAGTCCTTATGTCAGCAGCTCATGGGAATAGTTTTTCCTTTGTAATCACACACTGTTGAATGGGTGCAGGACATCTAGAACAGGGCTGTTATATATATATATATATATATATATATATATATATATATATATATATATATATATATATATATATTTATATATATATATATAATGAGAACCACATATGTAATTGGAAATTTTTCAGTAACAAAGGTTAAAAAGAAAAAGAACCAGGTGAAATTAATATCTAATTATTGTCATTCCAACATGCAATCAATGTAAGAATTATTCGTGATATATTTTACTTTCTTTTTCTCCTACTGAGTCTTTGAAATCAGTGAGTATTTTTCATTCACAACACATCTCGATCTAAGTGACCATATCCAAATACTAGACGGTCACATGTGACCGGTGGCCACCACACTGGACAGGGCAGGTCCAGAGATGGTATGATCAGCCCCATATTTGTAATTAAGGTAAGTAGTTCTCTTAAACTCTGTGTTGTATATATGCAGTCAGCCTTTTTTTTTTTTTAACATGTTTATTGGAGTATAATTGTTTTACATTGTTGTGTTAGCCTTCTAGGAAGTAATTTCTATACCATTAAAGCTAACGTTAAGAATCTGGCTTCAGGAATTGGTGAACTTCATACAGTGTCGGCCTCTGGGCAGTTCCTCATCATGTTACCTCAGTGCTGCAGCAAATGTGACAATGATCTTTAAACTCTCCCAGGCTTCATTGTCAGGCATTTGGTTGTAGCCCAGGCTCATTCTGTCATCCAAAATCACTGTCAGAGGTAAGTACTTACTATAAAAAAGAGAAGGTATATAAAAATAGAAATGCTTAAAAACAATAATGCTTTTATTGACATAAATTTTCATTTAAAAATGTCTCTAAAATTGTTGATATTGAAGTTCAGAACTCACAGGGTAGTGTGTATTTAATATTGCATTTAACTTCTTGTATCATGTTCTTATGTTCTCTTTAATACTTGGGGTAGATGACTGAATATTGATGAACGTTTCATATTAAATCACTCCTTTAGAATAAATGGCAAATTATTATTCAATCAGCACTGATTAAACATCTAACTATGTAATATATGAATCTATATGCATATTTAAATATATATCCCATTTAAATTAAGGTAAAAACAAAACTAATATATAATATATGTGTGTATATGTTTGTATATATATTTTAAATACATCTGTCTAAAATGTAAGTGAAAATGATAGTAAGAAATAGGACAAAGATAAGAAATGAGATATAAAACCTCCAAATCACCAGAGAAAAATAAAAGCAAGGAAAACCTGATCAATCCAATGAAAGAGAAAAAAAGACTTTTTAAAAAAGCATGAAGAAAAAAAAGAATAAAAGCTTAATAACAGAACATTTTAAGTAAGATGTCAGAAAAAAAGATCAAATACTTCAGGTTCAAAATAAATGGGAGGAACTTGATTAATAAAGCCTCATAGATGAGGTAAAAAAGGCAAAGTTCAATGATATTATCTTTATGAAGTGAAACAAGAACGGTGACAATAAAGGGATGGAGAGAGATGCAAGCAGGAAAGTGCTGACAACAGCAGGAGCGGCACCCTTACTCCCAAGGAGAGAGGAATCGGGGTCAAAAGCAGTAAACTTGGTGAGGAAAAATATTTCATGTTGATAAAAGTTTCCTACCTTTCACACCATTCGTGAACCTTTATACGTGGAGGCAAAAGCATCAAAATAAACAATTAACGACTACAAATGATTAAAGCATCAGCAGCAATGTGAAATATCCATGGTACTCCGCGCTGGTAAAGCTTTGGAGAGCAGGCATTGCGCACACTGCTGGGGGAGAGTAGAGGTGAGTCCAACCTTGCAGGAAGGCAGTCTGATCACAGCTGCCTAGAAATGCCTCCACTGCTAGGTACGTATTACATAAATACGTTCATGGAAACATTTTAATATGTAAAAACTAGTGCAGACATCTATCAATGGAGAATCGTTAATCTGGTCCACGAGGTTTTAGTAGTGGTTTTTAAGAATCAAGTAGATGTCTGCATATACACTGATGGGAAGAGAGCGCCAGGCTCCATTGTTCATTGAAACGAGCAAGTTGCACGGTAAATCATGTGTCTCTGTGTAGGCAAGGGAATGCAAAAATACTCCAGAAGGGTATGCAGTGACCATTAAGACTGCTTACCTCTTGGAGTGAGGTTGGAGGAGGTGGCCAATTTCCATATCTGACAACAATAATGTACTCTTTTTGTAATTTTTAAAAACTCAGTGAAATAGTATTTTTAAGGTGTTGAACATGGCTTTGTTGAATAATTAAAGTTTTTATTTTTTTTAATTAGAGGAGCCATGAAGTTTGCTAGTAAGGAAGAGGCAAGGGGTGAGAACTGAAAACCCTATCATAAATTCCTTTTAGAAAATATTACGCATTTCATATGGGAAATGAGGCTGAAAAGATGATGACCAAACAGAAAATAAATCTTTAAAAACCAGGGTAGAAGTCTCCCCATTTTGCACATACATATAATTGTATTTAGAAGTAAACCTCTCAGAATCAGAATTTGTAGCACATATCATTCATCCAACTCCAAATTGAGCAGGACCATCAAAACTGCTTTAAAAAGTAGCTGTGAGACAAATACAGATTTCATCTGCATTTTAAGAAACTGAATGCTCAGAAACCCATTATACAAAGGAATCTTTGAGAAAGCAGCATACATGCATAACATCACAACAATGACCACAGAAGTGGTTAAATTCTATTTTATCAGAGTTTGGGATGCAGATAAAGTTGGGGCCTCACATCTGGAAGAAACGGCATGGCCATAAATATGCTTCTGACCTTGTGGGGCAGCCTGAATGTATGAAATTTTGAGACATAATTTCACAAAATATAGGAAATTGCTATAAAACTAGGGCACAATTGCAATTTAAGGGAAATGGTGCAGATAAATCTATTTTAGTGGATAAGCTTAGTAGATGCAAAATAAATATGTCAGGACTTCATTATTTATTCCTCTCAACTGGCCTAAATTAGGGTGGAAAATGCACACAATATCCAGCCTGCAATTGTACACAGAAATGAAAACAATTTGTTTTCCCTAAACCATTTTAGTATTTTGGAGAAACTTAACCCTACTGTATAACTAATCTCAAAGGCTGTTTCTGACTCAACTCCACTACATGATCTATTATGTATCTTTTTGTGTCACACATTACCTAGGCTCACCACTGAAAGAAGTTCACAAATGCCCTTCGGGTCAAGTGAGTCTCTCTGGACTCTAAGGTATTTTCATTCAGCAAAATTTAGGTTAGTGAATTGGACAGAAAGAGCTGCCTGTCATCACTACCAGACAAAAGGGCAAATGGGGATGAGCCCAACACAAAAGGCTGTGATACCTTCCAATTCGGTAACTCTTGGTTTATTGAGCAATGTGATTAAGTCATGAGCAAGGCTTGTCTTTCTTGCAGCCAACACAACAGATAGATTAAGAAGGGGACCTAAAAGTCTAAGTAAACTTTTACGATTCCAGACTCTCCTAAAATTCTACCTAAGTTGAGAAATCAATTCATAGATATTTATCCTAAGAAATGGGGAATTCAGTATAATATTTCCTTCATTATATTAAATTTGCTAATTTATGTAAAAAATAGTACACATTTTATCATGTCCTAGAGAAAATAAGACTTTTTTTTTAAAGGCAAAGAAACAAATTCCCTGATAAAATTCTATAAGTAGTGTTATCCACTTAAGATAAATGAACTCCTCTAAGTTTAGTTATCAACTTGAAACAGGAGAAAGTATATTAAAAAGACAAAGCTGAATTTTGCCTGAGAAAAAAGCCCAACACATTTTCTAAGGAAACCATAAAAGTATGTACAGGTCCAGGGTCAAAAAGTGAAACAACTGAAATTGGGTCGTTCAAGCATAAAAATCAAGAATATAAAATTCTAGGTACTGGGATTTAAGAATATTTGCTCTCCTTGTCTCTTCTTGATGTTTTATGTTTTATTTTTCATAAGGATAATCAGAGACATGCTCAATAGACATTAAAACATTTTTTTCTTTTCTTTCTTCCATTTTCCCCCATTCTTTATCTTTTCTTCAAGTGTTAATTTAAGCCTTCTGATTAGTATTTGGATACATAAGGAGCTTTTTCTAAAATTTTATTTATTTTTATACAGCAGGTTCTTATTATCTATTTTATACATATTAGTGTATATATGGCAATCGCAGTCTCCCAATTCATCACACCACCACTACCACCTGCCGCTTTCCCCCCTTGGTGTCCATACGTTTGTTCTCTACATCTGTGTCTCTATTTCTGCCTTGCAAACTGGTTCATCTGTACCATTTCTCTAGATTCGACATATATGCATTAATATACGATATTTGTTTTTCTCTTTCTGACTTACTTCACTCTGTATGACAGTCTCTAGGTTCATCCACATCTCTACAAATGACCCAATTTCTTTCCTTTTTATGGCTGAGTAATATTCCACTGTATATATGTACCACATCTTCTTTATCCATTTGTCTGTCGATGGGCATTTAGGTTGCTTCCATGACCTGGCTATTGTAAATAGTGCTGCAATGAACATCGGGGTGCATGTGTCTTTTGGAATCATGGTTTTCTCTGGGTATATGCCCAGTAGTGGGATTGCTGGATCATATGGTAATTCTATTTTTAGTTTTTTAAGGAACCTCCATACTTGTTCTCCATAGTGGCTGTATCAATTTACATTCCCACCAACAGTGCAGGAGGGTTCCCTTTTCTCCACACCCTCTCCAGCATTTGTTGTTTGTAGATTTTCTGATGATGCCCATTCTAACTGGTGTGAAGTGATACCTTATTGTAGTTTTGATTTGCATTTCTCTAATAATTAGTGATGTTGAGCAGCTTTTCATGTGCCTCTTGGCCATCTGTATGTCTTCTTTGGAGAAATGTCTATTTAGGTCTTCTAACCATTTTTGGATTGGGTTCTTTTTTTTTTAATATTGAGCTGCATGAACTGTTTATGTATTTTGGAGATTAATCCTTTGTCGCTTGCTTCAATTGCAAATATTTTCTTCCATTCTGAGGACTGTCTTTTCATCTTGTTTATGGTTTCCTTTGCTGTGCAAAGCTTTTAAGTTTAATTAGGTCCCATTTGTTTATTTTTGTTTTTATTTCCATTTCTCTAGGAGGTGGGTCAAAAAGGATCGTGCTGTGATTTTTGTCATAGAGTGTTCTGCCTATGTTTTCCTCTAAGAGTTTTATAGTGTCTGGCCTTATATTTAGGTCTTTAATCCATTTTGAGTTTATTTTTGTGTATGGTGTTAGGTAGTGTTCTAATTTCATTCTCTTACATGTAGCTGTCCAGTTTTCCCAGCACCACTTATTGAAGAGACTGTCTTTTCTCCATTGTATACCGTTGCCTCCTTTGTCATAGATTAGTTGACCATAGGCACATGGGTTTATCTCTGGGCTTTCTATCTTGTTCCATTGATCTATATTTCTGTTTTTGTGCCAGTACCATATTGCCTTGATTACTGTACCTTTGTAGTATAGTCTGAAGTCAGGGAGTCTGATTCCTCCAGCTTCGTTTTTTTCCCTCAAGATTGCTTTGGCTTTTGGGGATCTTTTCTGTCTCCCTACAAATTTTAAGATTTTTTCTTCTATTTCTGTAAAAAATGCCATTAGTAATTTGATAGGGATTGCATTGAATCTGTAGATTGCTTTGGGTAGTATAGTCATTGTCACAATATTGATTCTTCCAATCCAAGAACATGGTATATCTCTCCATCTGTTTGTGTCATCTTTGACTTCTTTCATCAGTGTCTTATAGTTTTTTGAGTACAAGTCTTTTACCTCCTTAGGTAGATTTATTCCTAGGTATTTTATTCTTTTTGTTGCAGTGGTGAATGGGATTGTTTCCTTAATTTCTCTTTCTGATCTTTTGTTTTTATGTATAGGAATGCAAGAGATTTCTGTGCATTAATTTTGTATCCTGCAACTTTACCAGATTCATTGATTAATTCTAGTAGTTTTCTGGTGGCATCTTTAGGATTATCTATGTATAGTATCATGTCATCTGCAAACAGTGACAGTTTTACTTCTTCCTTTCCAATCTGTATTCCTTTTATTTTTTTTTTTCTTTTCTGATTGCTGTGGCTAGGACGTCTAAAACTATATTGCATAAGAGTGGTGAGAGTGGACATCCTTGTCTTGTTCCTGCTCTTAGAGGAAATACTTTCAGTTTTTCACCATAGAGAATGATGTTGGCTGTGAGTTTGTCATATATGACCTTTATTATGTTGAGATAGGTTCCCTCTATGCTCACTTTCTGGACAGTTTTTATCATAAATGGGTGTTGAATTTTTTTTTTAATTAATTTATTTTGGGCTGTGTTGGGTCTTCATTTCTGTGTGAGGGCTTTCTCTAGTTGTGGCAAGTGGGGGCCACTCTTCATCGCAGTGCACGGGTCTCTCACTATCGCGGCCTCTCTTGTTGCGGAGCACAGGCTCCAGACATGCAGGCTCAGTAGTTGTGGCTCACGGGCTTAGTTGCTCCGCGGCATGTGGGATCCTCCCAGACCAGGGCTCGAACCTGTGTCCCCTGCATTAGCGGGCAGATTCTCAACCATTGTGCCACCAGGGAAGCCCCAAAGCAGGACTTGTAAGTGACTAACTCGTCATTGTGACCAGACACGGGGCTTCCAAGCAAAGTGTGGAAGGTGCTAACTGGTTCCTGCTCATAGTGAAACACAGGAGGAGAGGTGGGTACCGATAGAAGAACCATCAGACAAAACAGAACCAGGGCTTGATTCTCAAAATCCTCAGCCTCTCCAGATGGCAAAGGTGCTAAAATTAAGAGATTTATTGTCAGGAAAATGTCTCGAGGAAAAGCAGAGCGTGTCACTTCAGAAGGATGAAAAGTTCAGAATACTCACTCACACAAAAGACACTTTGGTACCCCACAGACCCTCCCCATTCAGCTGGCTGGCCTCCATCCCTTGGCCGTGCTCAGGGGCCATGGAACAGGAGGGATGGTCTGAGGGCATCAACATCCCTCAGATGTCTGATGGGGTCAACCCACCAAAATCCACAGAAGGCTCATACAGTATCTGAGAAAAACTGTCTTGGTGGAAACACTGTCAGCTTAGACTAACAGGGACAACGAATAAAAATGAAGGCGGATGGCAGACTCTCGAACACTTCTGGCAGAAAACAGGCTGGTGAAACTGCTCACCTGCCAGTAACTTCCATGAGAAAGGAAGGATGGCTCAGAGGGCGGAACCCGAGACTCGGAAGGCAGAGCCAGGGCCAAGGGATCTTGTACTCAGGCCTTGAAACTGAAGCCCCTCCCAGCGTTAACCTGGTGGAATTTCAGAACCTCTAGGGGTCAGTGCTACCCACCTGTGTGCCTCTCCCGTGTCCCCATTTGGCGTGAGGGTGTGTGTAGCTGCTTTCCTACCATTGTACTCAGGTTGTGATGGGGTAGACAGCTTGTCTCTTTCATTTGCAGGCTCTCAGATCAAGAGATTTTGAACCCCAGGAACTTGCTCAGGGGCCACATCTGGACCTGGACTTGACTTAGGTGATAAGAGTTTGGACTTTGAGTTGAATGGGATGAGACTTTTCAAGGGGTGACTGTATCTTACAGGTATCAGGATAGAGTCACTGGGGCCAGTGGGAGGATTCTGGTGGATGGACTACAAGGCAGTTCCCAGGATCTTGACTTCATTTGTTCATGGTTTCCTGTAATCCCCTCTCCTTGAGGGGATTACAGGAAACCATGAATACAATACAGTAAGTCCAGTACCTACAAACCTTCAAGTTGCGAACTTTCAAAGACGCAAACATGCGTTCCATCAACGTCAGGCGTGAGTGAAGTTGCAGCTTGCCCTCTGTCCCCTGTTGCTGATGACCCTTCAGCTCTACCATCTCCCACCTCCTCTCCCTCCACCAATCAGTAAGTCTTCTTGCCTGTTCACTCGATGCCAGCCCCTGTGTGCCAGCCGTTGTACCACTGTACTTTTCAAGGTACTGTGCTATAAGATTAAAAGTGTTTATTTTTTGTGTTTGTTTTTTTATGTACATATTATTTGTGTGAAAAGTACTATAAACCTATTACAGTATGGTACTGTATAGCACTGTTAGTGTGTACCTAGGCTAATTGTGTTAGTTGGGTACCTAGGCTAACTTTGTTGGACTTAACGAACAAATTGGACTTCCGAATGCGCTCTCAGAATGGAACTCGTTCGCACGTAGTGGACTTAGTGTATAGCAAAATTGATCAGATGCCACCTCCATGATTAGTTCTCAAAGGCCGGCTTCTAGCTCACTCCTCGCTCGCTGCCTCACTCTGGGTGGACGGCTGCCACGTGTGAGCTGCCCTGTGCAGGCCCACACAGCAAGGACAGAGGCCTTTAGCCCATGGCCAGCAAGGAGCTGGGGTTCTCCATCCAACATCCCGAGAGGAGTTGCATCTTGACGATCCCATAAATGAACTTGAGTGAATCTCCCCCATTTGAACCTTCAGACAAGACCTCAGCCCAGGCAAACCTTGTTTCCAGTCTTGTTGGATGCCTTGAACCAGAAAACCCAGCGAAGCTGCACCTGCATTCCTGACTTCCAGAAACTGTTAGAGAAAAAATGTCTCCCGTTTGAAGCTGCTAAGTTTTGGGATAAGGTGTGTATAGCAATAGATAACCAATAAGGCCTGTGAAATGATATTTCTTGCACACTTGAGTTTGTGGCCTGAAATTCAAACATATAATAGTATGCATAATTTCACTGCTAACCATATATGTTTACCCCTAAAACGCTTGCAGTAAAAGGAAGACTTATGATTTGCTTTCATAGATTCCATGGTGTCTTTCCCATAGCTACTATTTATTTAAAAACTCAGGGATCCCACTTCTTATTTGAAACTTGCTAGCTCACCCACTTTTTTTTGTTCTGATTAAAATATCTCCTATTTTATTCATTAAAAATACTTCCTATTTAAAAATTTCAGACTTACAAGAAGTTGCAAAAATAGTACAGGTTTTGTACCCTCTCCCAGTTTCCCCTGTGATAACGTCATACATAACTGTAATTCATCATAAACATCATCTCTATTTTTTGAATAGAAGAATAAGTCTACTTGGCAGATTTATAAGTAGGAGTTCACCCTCCATGGAAAGTCTCTCTGTCACTGGAGCCTTCCCCCAAATGTGGCTTCAGATCATCATTCTTCTCTTGTTGAACAGAAATTATTCCAAAGATTGATGGGAACCAATACCTCTGTGCAGGCCTTACACTAGGCTGAATCCCACAAAATTGCCCACATTGGACCACTTTTTGGACCACATTGGACCACCTAAGCCATGGAACTTCACAGGGTACAAGCGGATAGGAAGATGATTCTACTACTTTCCAGGCCTCGGGTCATCACTGGTCAGTGGTGCTAGATATGCCCACCCTCAGCCTCCAGCCTGCTCTCGGGTCTCCCCTAACCCCATGACCCTCACAAGCAGGATGCTTCTTGGAGGAAACCGGGCACGGATGGTGTTTCCAGCAGGTTCTCTGTCTTGGGGTCTCTGGTTTATGTGCCCAGTGAAAGGAGCACTTCCTGGCACTGTGTCCTTCCAGGCTGAAGGGAGAACGACTTTGCTGTTCCAGGTCAGTGTTTATGCTGAGGCTCTAGAGCAGAGTTCCCGGGTTCTTCACAATTTTACTGACTTTCAGTCCTCTGTCAGCCTTGGCTTTCCAGCCATAGATCCAGACTCAGTGTGTCTCTTATTCGGCGTCCTGATTGCTTTGGGTGCTTTCGTACAGGGAGCAGAGTTGTGTGAAGGTTTTACATAGTTAAATGAGAGAGACAGAGACAGAGACAGCAGAGGGAGCTGGGGGGGGGGGGGGAGGGACAGAGACAGAGACAGAGAGACAGGAGAGAGCTGGAGAGGGGGTGAGAGACAGGAGAGAGAGCTGGGGAGGGGGAGAGAGACAGAGACAGGAGACAGGAGAGAGCTGGGGAGGGGGAGAGAGACAGAGACAGGAGAGAGCTGGGGAAGGGGTGAGAGACAGAGAGACAGAGACAGGAGAGAGAGCTGGGGAGGGAGTGAGAGACAGAGACAGAGAGACAGACAGAGGGAGACACAGAGAGAGACTCCTACGTGCCCACCTTACAAGGAAAAGCCTGTTCCCAGATGCCCAGCAAATGGGTCTCCTTGCCCTCTTCCTCTCTAGTCTTGGTTCCTATCTGTTTATGTACCAGACCACGCAGACTTCGGTGTTTTAATGGACTTTTCTCTTGTTCCGCTATATCACAACTCTTTCCTGTAAACTTAGGGTTAGACCTGCTGCTCTCAGATCACTCTGGCGCTCCTGCACACGGAGGGAAATGACCTAGGAGTGAGTTTTTGCACTGGATTGCAAGTTCTGAAATTGCACAACCGAATTTCACCACCACGTTTTGTGCGGCAAAATGTTGCACTTTGGGGAAGATCTGCATCTTAATGAACTAAATTTTGCCTTTTTAAAGATAAAGTCTTAAAGTGGCGACTTGCATCTCAGTGGGGCTTTGGATGAGTCTTGGGCTTTAACCCCGACTCAGTCCCAGTGATGACTTTGGATGTGACCCAACTGCTCTGAACCGAGTCTCCTTATCTGTAAAATGGGTCTGATTGTACCTACTGTGTGTGCCTCTCTCGTAGCACTGTGATAAAAACAACTGAAATGACATGTTTAAAAGTACACAGCACCAGTTACATGTGAAACAGAAGAAATTCTATAACTGAATTTCACTTATTAATATAAATTATAACGTAGGATATGAAACAGCATATTGTTGTTTAAACCTGATGAAGTAATATTTGTTAATGGGCGGGTGAAAGGAAACGATTGTAAAGGTTTATAAAGTATTTTGCTGTGGTGAAATGAAGCGCTTTGCCATCAAGACAGATGATGGAGTAGAAGTATATTCACTGATGTGGGGAGGGTCTCAGGATGGGCAGAGGTGGAGTGGGGGGGGTTCCTCAGGCTTCCTGGTTCCACCCAGAGGGATGTCACAGGGCAGGAGAAGGAACAAACACTGTTCTCAGAGAGCGGGACGGAAAAGTGAAGACCATCTCGTGCTTTTTATTTTATCTTGCTTTACCTTATTTGACCTTTATTCTATTCTATTCTGTTCTATTCTTGCTATACAGAGAGTGCTTCTTGTGGAGATAAGGACCCAAGCTCGCAGGGCCGTGCTTTCCTAGGGCAGCTTTCCAAGTCCATCTTTTCTTCAAAGAAGAAAGGTGTTCCCACGGTGAATGGCCAAGCGTCCACTTGCCCAAAGTCTCCTGAGCCCGGAAAAGGAGGAATTAGAAATATCAGTGGGGAAGAAATATTACTCAAAAATTTTGCAGAGATACTTGGTGAGTTACTTGGAAACATCCATCTAAATACCCTGTGACATTTAACAGCATCAAAGGACCATGCTGCCGTTCACATAGCACGTCACATCTGGTCTCACATCCCATGTTTTGTTTTCTTTCCTTCCACATCCTTGCGTTGTCTAGACCAGCTGTCCCAAAGATCTTTCTGTGATGCTGGAAATGTTCTGTGTCTACACTGTCCCAGACAAAATCCATTGGCCACATGTGCTACTGAGCACTTGAAATGTGGCCAGTGTAACTAAGGACCTGAATGTTTCGTTTCATTTCATTTCAGTTAATTTAAAGTTAAAGCCACATGTGGGTGGTGACTACTGTTTGAGACAGGACAGGCCTACATGCCACTAGAAAAACTCTTAATTCTCCTGTGTCTCCTGAGCAGATCATTTCCTAAATGGTCTCTACTTATTTAATGGCTTTGCCGCATTAATGTTCTGAGTTTTTGCTGGGAGCTGCACTGTGAGGTTGATTCCACACTTACTCTTAAATGAAACACCCACAGGGTTTTAAACCTGGACGTTGTTGACGAGAGCCCTTGCCTATCCCGAGAGGTGTGAATCCAGAACAGGTCTGTCATTTAGCTGAAAGGGTCTTGTGAAGTCTCACGCTTAGGTGCCCAGAGCCAGAATTGAAGTGATGCTTGCTCTCGTCTTGAATCCAAATAGCAGCGCCCCCTTCCTCCTGGAATCTGTGGTGTATGTCACCATGCTGCCGCTGCTATTATTTTGGTGGTGTGGCTTTCCCCCGAAGCCTAGGGCTGTCGGGCCTTCTGTGGGGCAGGCTCATCAGGGCTGCAGTAGGTAGGCCAGGTTGATGCTGCTCTACCTTTGCTGACGAGCACACATCCCCACAGAGATGCTCTGGGCTTCGGGCTCCGCTCCCTGTACAAAGGTACCAAAAGCAATCGGAGGCTGGACAAGGTGCACAAGTGGACAAACAACTTCCCAGAACCTGGGCTGAATCCACAGCAATAGCATAAATAATAAGTTAAACACAAATAGTCTCTCCTAGAGGATTAAGTGAGCCTTGGTGGATCTGTGCGCCTGGGCCCCGGTGTGATCCTCTAAAGACACACCGTCCTTTGCTTTCCCGACGTTTCAGATCATTTTCCTGAATAGTCACTGTCTGACACACGAGGGGGCACACTTAGCGAGATGAGGTCGCCTCACTGCCGTGACCACACCTGCGACTCAGCCAGTGAATCCGAGCCCATTTCGAGGTGAGTCTGGATTTAGAGCCAACATCTTGGCTAAATATCTTCCTTCAATTCTTCAGTTTTCAGACTTCTCACAATAGCGGCTTATTATTTATTGTTGCCTGTGCCATTAACAGAGTGAGGCAGAATGAGTTAAATTAGTTGAAGGGCTATCATTTCCCTTTTACCTTTAGAATGGCGACCCTGTTTCCAGCAAATCCTACATATGGGGTTAAATATTTGTGATTTTGACAATTTGCAGGGGTCCCAGGTGCCAGGACGGGCGGTGATGCTATCTGCACTGGATCCTAATGGATGCGCTGTATACGGAGGCCGGTCTCCCGGCCCCAAGGTGAGCCTGGGGTGAAGGACGCCACGGGCTTGTCAGTCTTCCTCACGCATGTTGGGAGGACCCTTGTGAAGCTGGGGACCCACGAGTCTCCCGAGGCAAATTTGCTTGTGGATGTCGAGGGTCCGGTCCGCTCTAGGACATGGCTGCCCGCCAGGCATCAGAGGTCACTGGTTTGCTCTGACGTTCACTTTCCCAAATAGTCCATCCTAGCATAGACCAAGAGTCCATAAACGTCAGGGAGCCTCCCGGTTCCCAGGGCTCTGGGGATCCCCGACAGTCTCCAAGGACCAGAATGCAGTCAGTTCCCGGGCAGTCGGACACAACCCTCAGCAATCGATCTCCCGCTGTGGGTTTCCGTGCATTGTTGCAGCCTCCTGTCTGGCCTCAGCCCTTCTTCACAGACATTTATTCAATAAACACATAGGGACAATTGCTGGTGACAGTGGGGTTACAAGTATGAACGGGACGTGAGGCCTGACCTAAAGGAGCCCGCCGTCTGGAGGCCAACAGACCTCATGCATGAGGGCTAGAGCTCCAGGGCCAGGATCTCGCGAGCACTTTCTCCCATCCCTCCTCACGTGGTGGGGTTGCCCTTTCTTAAGCACGTGGGCGCCTCCATAAAGACCCTGGACCCAACTCCAACGTGTTGGGGGCAGGGGAGTTCCCACAGCACCAGGCACTTCTCGGACAGCAGCTGGGGGCCCTACAGTTTAACTCAGATCTGACACTGTCTACCTGGAGGCGGGATCAGATGCCACAGGTGAAGGGCTCAGTCCCACAAGACCACCCTTCACTTCAGGGGCCAGTCCCAAACCCAGACTATTACCTGTGCTTCTAACCAAATGACTATAAATCAGAGGTTCCCACAACCCCTCCTTGGGTTCGATTCATTGGTTAGAAGAGCTCACGAAACTCACAGAGACATTTTACTGACTGAGTTACTGACTTATTATAAAAGGATAGAAGGGATAGAGATGGACATCCAGATGGAGGAGATGCATAGGACAAGGTGGGGGAAAGGTGGTGAGGCTCCCATGCTTTTTCTGGGTGCTGCCATCCCCTCAGCCTCCACATGGTCACCAACCCAGAAGCTCTCTGAACCCCGTTTTCTTGGGATTTTATGGAGGCTTCATGGCACAGGCAGGATGGAGTCAATCATTGGCTGTTGTGATAGATTCAACCTCCAGCCCCTCTTTCCTCCTGGGAAATCGGGGGGGGGGGCAGTGAGGGGTAGGACTGAAAGTTCCAACTGTCTGATCACATGGTTGGTTCTCCTGGAAACCAGCCCCATCCTTAGGTGGGACCCCAAAAGTCACCTTCCCCGAAGGGTTTTCTGGAGCTGATCCCATTGCTTTTATCGCTTAGGACAGCCCAAGGAAGGGTTTCAGGATCTGTGAGCCAGGGATGGTGCGTGAAGGCCAATCATATAGGAGAAACGTGCGTGGTGATTCAGGTGAATGAGCAAAAGTATATATGTGTTTCTTATGAATCACAGTATCACAGTACCTGCACCAACCTTACTAGCCAACCCTTACGTACCGTTGCCTTTCCAGAAACTACCAGCCCCGCACATTGAGTCCCTTTCCTCGGTCTCGGCCCTTCTCATTAAATGGATCTTTCTTTGTCTGGATGGTTCAACAGCCCCCAAGCCTCACTGTTTCTTGGGGGGGAGTTCTCTCCTTTCTATGAAGTCCCTTGTGCCACGTAAAACTTTTTAACACCAAATAAAATTGTGTGCCGTTTCTCCTGTTGACCTATTGTTAGCTTATTTTGCAGACTCAGCCACTGAACTTAAGTGGGTAGAGGCCAATTTTTCCTTCTCTACAGACATCAGGTATCTTGGTTCCAGGGACCTGGAGGCCCCGGGTTAAGGGCCAGTGGAAAGAAGAATCACTCCTGAGCAGGTGAGCTCCCGAGACCCCTTGCTCAGGCCAGGGGGAGGCTCCACAGAGGTCGAGGTGGGATCCCAGGTAGGGGTCAGATAGGAGCACCCATCAAGTTAGAAGGGTTCTGGGCTAGAGTGAGGACCCCCTCTGGGTGGGGGAGGTCTCTGTGCTTGGTGTTGACAGAGTTTATGCCAGAACTGATTTCAGGGGGCATAACAGCTGAATAACGGATTTTAAGGGTATTGAACATCAAACTATAAGCTAATGATACTGAGAGAACACATTTCCAGCCTTAACATGCTAAGTGACCAGTTCAGTTTTCACTGCCTCAGGGCTCCGTTTGTCCTTGTCGCAGTGGCGAGCTGGGCTCAGGGTGTAGAAACGCTCTCCCCTGGTAGGTGCTGTGAGACCCCGTCCTGGAAGCCGGGGGTTGGCGGCTGCACTCTCTGCCTTCACCACTAGGGGGCGCGCGTCTCCCGCTTTCCTTGGGGCTCTGGGTGGGCTCTGGAGTTGCCTGTATCCAGCCAGCCGTTTGACATTTTTTTTTTTTTAATTTCATTTGTGAGCTCTTTTTTGTTTTATTTTACTTTTTAATTTTTATTGGAGTATAGTTGATTTACAATGTTGTGTTAGTTTCAGGTGTACAGCATAGTACTTCAGTTATAGGTATACAATGTACCTATTCTTTTTCAGATTCTTTTCCCATATAAGTTGTTACAGAGTATTGAGCAGAGCTCCTCGAGCTCTACAGCAGGTCCTTATTAGGTATCTATTTCATACATAGCAGTGCGTGTATGTGTCAACCCCAATGTCCTAATTTATCACTCCCCCCCCCCACCACGTTTCCCTTTTGGTAACCATCAATTTGATTTTGAGATCTGTGAGTCTATTTCTGTTTTGTAAATAAGTTCATTGGTATCATTCTTTAAATTAGATTCCACATATAGGCGATATCATATGGTATTTGTCTTTCCATTTGAAGTTTGATACTATTTTAAGGAATTCCAACTCAGATGTTAGAGAATGTTCAGCTAGTTTGCCACACAACTCACATATTGAGTTTCTTCACTTTTGTATTTAAACTAAAAACAAACTGTGCTTTACTGAATTGGCTTTTAAAAATGCTCTGGCCTATAGTGTTACTGGGAGCTTTCCAGCTGGATTGCTTTACTGATGCTGGTTTCTGTGTACACAGAAATGGCCTCGAGTCCCTTCCAAGGGACCTGTTCTTTCCTGGGCCAAGCAGACGTGTGAACCGGTGGAGATGGGGGAAGGCGGGCAGTCGGTTCCTTCCACCCTTCCAGCCTCTGTGCTTTCCCAGCTCGGTCGCCTGCCAGAGAGTCCCCAGGTCCTCAGCCCAGACACTGAACACACACACACACACACACGGAATGGCTCCCTGGGAGGGCAGTGCACACGTACTCTCTTGACGTCTAGCGTCTCCTGCACCCTTCCCTCTGCTCTCAGGACGAGTATGTTCAACCTTGCTTGTTACAGAGGAGGCAGGTTAGAGTGAGTTGCTAACCAAGGGGTCCCCAGCCCCCCAGCACACACAGAGGCCTGGACTTTGTCCATTTGCAGCAGGGCCACAGAGAGGCCTGGGCCTTCGGGAGGCTGCTGCTGGCTGATGAGGTCGCCGTCCACCCTGGGAGGCCCCCAGTTCTCGGGGGAAACCTTCCAGAGCTCCCAGAGATGTGCATCCCGTCCCACCCTGGAGTCCAGCGGAGATGAGCACACACCATCAAAGGAAGAGCTGGATGCTTCGAGCTGGCGTTTGTCTTCCGACAGAGATGCAAGGACTTTAGCCAAAGTCCAGGGATGGGGGAGCCAGGCCCGGGGAGGAAACTGCCATGCAAATCCCTCCTGGAGGCCTGGGTGGCACAGCGTGTGGATGTGTGGAAATCGCTTTCACGAGGAACATTTCTCTAACTGCAAAGGAAATGAGACAAGCAGTTTATCGAGGAGAAGCAGAAGCAAGAGGAAAGTGATTTGCCTTTTTTTCCTCTTTTTCTCCTGAGAGGAGAATGGTCCTGCAAGAATCTACCAGCAGGGCATCAGAGTCCTTCCCTATTTGCTGGAAATCCCACCCTCCTGCGGCTGCTCGGCAGGTCGCCACTGCCAGGAGGGGACTGGAGGTCACAGGAGGAGCTGCCGGGGCACAGACCCAGGGGCAGCAGGGTGAAAGTCTGGGAGATACCCGTGGGGCATCGGGGAAGAGCAGCCCTACCCCAGAGACACCTTGAAGGGCCTGTGAGCCTGCTTTATTAAAGGTACATGGTCTCAGGCAGATGCGGTGTCCCTGCCGGCAGAGTGGAAGGCCTGATTCCCCAAGGGGAAGTGAAAGTTGCTGCATAATTTGAATATTGACGGCAGCCTTCAGGATTCGGTACCCCAGGGCAGGCTTCCTCAGGAACAAGCTGGGAGCCCATGGTTTTCTGGGGGGAGGGAGTTAAGGTGTCCCCCTCCAGGCGCTGGACGCTGAGGGGCTGCTTGGCACCCTGGGACAGAGCTGTCCCTTCGATGGAAAGCTTTCCTATCTGCTCTGTCCAGCATGGCAGCCAGAAGCCCCACGTGGCTTATGGAGCACTCAGAAGGAGGCTATTGCAACAGACAGGCTGAATGTTATAATTTATATAGTTCTGATGATTTTAAGTTTAAATCGCCGGGGGTGGCTGGCGGCTAACGTGTGGAACAGTGTCGTTCTGTGTGGAACCTCTCTTTGGGGAAGGATCTCAATACTCTGTTCTGGCATTTCCAAGCCGCAGGTGTGGAAAAGGATGCCCTGTTTCTCGAAGCAAACAGGCGAGAAGCAGAATTGCTCTTTGTTTCTGCACGCCTTTGTTTCCGTGCGCCTTTTCGGCTGCTCTGTGTTTAATCTCCCAGTACAGCCTGCGTGGGGCTGGGCGCGCACCCAGAGTGTGTGGCAGTGACCAGGTAATCCTCAGGGTAAGACACTGTTACCTGTTTTCCTTTCTGGTGGTTTAACATGATCCTGTTGTACACGAGTTCCTGCCCAGGTCACCAGGAGTCTGAGCTGCCCCACGGCCTCGTAGTGTGGTGACAGCTCCCCCCAGCTGGGGGACCCCAGGCCAGGTGGGGACCCTCTAAGCCTCTTTCACATCGTCTCTAGGGCACTGGGATAGCGACACCTTTGTTTCAGGATTGCTATCTGCATTTCTGTGCAGTATTATTCTTTTTCCTATGTGTCTGACCCAGAGAAATATTCATTCAGGGACTGTGTATCTTGGGCATAAGGGGCGTCAGGAAGTGTGGTTCAAGGGTGACTCTCTGTCACCATGAAGGAGTGTCTCTGCTTCTCCGGCCTTCCTTTCACTACCTGAAGCTGCTGATAACGCCCCTCCCCGCCCTTCCTCCAAGGTCCCTTGACAGCCGGGCAGTTCCAGGACCAGGACGGGGGTTTGTTTCCTGCCTCTTTCCCCAAGCCTCTGCTTAGCATTGAGAAGGCCCTTCTCAGGCTCAGTGTGGATGCCCCCCTTCCTGCTGGACCCCCCAGTGGGCTGGCTCCTCAGCACCACGGAGGCTGCAGACCCCAAAAGCCCTTCCGTGTCCCTCTGGCCAAACCCAATGGCATGGCCGTCCCCAGACACATGGCCATGTTCTGGCCTCTGGACCCGTGCTCACCTGTCCCTCTGCCCCAAGTGCCTTCACACCTTTCTTCAACCAAACACCTTCTGTCTTTCCAATCAGCCCCGTCCTTCCTGGTTCTCTGTCTGCTGGATCTGTCTGTTTCTGATGGAGGGTGTTGACGTCTCCAACCGTGAATGGATTTGTCTATTTCTCCTCGTGGTCCTATGGCATATTTGGATGCTCTGTTTGTAGGTGCATACACGTTAAGAATCGTTACGTCCTCCCAGAGGACTGACCCCTTTATCGTGACACAAGGCCCCTCTTTACCCCTGGTAACTTCCCTGGCTCTGAAGTCCGCTGTGTCTGAACATAGTATAGGCTCCGCTCCTGCTTTCTTCCGACTGGTGTTGGCAGGGTGTGTCCTTCTTCATCCCTTCACTTCGATCTATGTGTCTTATGTTTAAAGTGAATTTCTCATGGATGATGTGTAGTTGGGTCTTGTCTGTGGATCCACCCTGACAGCCGCTGTGTTTTAATTGGTGCATCTAGATCAATGACATTTAAACTAAGGATTGATACAGCTGGATCGGTAGCCACCACATTTGTTACTGTTCTCTTTGTCGCCCTTGTTCCTCTCCTTTTTTAAAACTTAATTGTCTTCCGCTCCTTCTGCCTTCCCTGGTTTGAATCGAGTGTTTCTGCCTCTGTCTCTCCTGACTCAGCTGAGACGCACTTGGTCAGCGGAACCTGGCTGCCCTGCCTCCAGTCCTTGCTGCTCTCTGAGCAGCAACCCCCAACCCCACCCCCAGGGCTGCTCAGCCTGTCCCCTGGACGAGACACCCCTGCCAGGGCCTGAACACCAGGACCCACGAGAGAGGACCCTCCTGGAGACCCCGGGAGCTTGGGCCCTGTGTCCCATTGCCTCCTGCCTTTCTCTGGGGAGATGACGCTGGCCCTGAAGCAAGTGGAAAGATGGGAGGGGGCTTCAGAAGGAAGAGCCGTGGGCTGGGGTCCAGGCCATCATCTTGGGTGAGATAAGACCTCACAGACTTCCAGACGCAGGGGAGGAGAGTCCATCCTACATGCCACGTGCCATTCCTGGGGCCACAGGGGCATGACCCCAGCTTGGATTGAAGGTTTGGGGGTGATGAGGTAAGACCCCTGACTCATAGTCCGACAGGGGAGGTTGGCACTTAACACAGCACCGTGAGGGCCCTGACACAGACTTAAACATGCTGCTCCAGGAGCCCAGAGAACTGGCCTTGAGAAAACTCCAAAAGTTAGCCAGAGACAAGGGTTCAGCCTTGTCACACGCCTAGTTCAGCAGCCGGCAAGGCTCGGGGGGCATCCCAGGGCCAGCGGGCTCGTGGTGAGAGGGAGCCTGGGTACCAGGCTGCCTTGAAGGTTGGAAGCAGCCTGGAGAGAGGCGGGGGTCAGGTCTTGATCAGGCTGGATGCCATTCTGGAGGGGGTGGACTTGAACCCCAGACCCGTCTCCCTGACCCCCAGGCCCTTGGTGATGGCAACAGACCCCTGAGCTCATACCCGTGCCTATTTTATTTTTGTAGCAGTGGATATACACGTATGATTGCTTTCTTGTAAGATGGTTCAAAGGCAACTTAGCAAAGGAATTGTGATGCCTTAAGGGGTGGGGTCCGGGTGTGGGCAGGGGGAGCCACGGCGGGTTTTGTGGAGGGCAGTGCCCAGAAGGGAGGAGGGCCCTGAAAGGGGAATCGAACTGAGGGCCTGAAACCGCACGCCCCCCTTGCTGTGGGGCCTCGCCTGCCCTTGCCCACAGGAAGCGGGAGGGCTGATGCAGCCGCAGGTGTGGGGATGGGGTGAGGTGTCCGGGAGGAGCTGCTGCCAGGAGCCTGGGGCCCTGCCACGGGGTCCCTCTGAGAGGGAGCGGGGTTCTGCCTGGGCAGGGGGCACTGCTGGGTTGCCCAGAGGGGCCATGGACCAGCCGGGGAGGGGACCCTGGGAGAGTAAAATCAGGGGAGAGGGAGGAGGCCTGACTCACACAGGGAGAAAGAAGACATCTTTGGACAATTCACACACTCAATGTCGTATCTAGTTGGCTTGACAAAACATGGGAAAGAAGAAGTGAAATTTGTTAACTGTACCGAGATCCAGGCAGTTCACTTCAGGGGACAGCTTTGCTACCAAATTATCCTTATTATGCAAATGTCCTCCCCAAGCGGCTGGGTCCCAGTTGTGCGCAGGGGACCACGGTGGCCACATCTGCTTCCGGTCCTGCGATCCCCCAGGCAGCCACAGCCCATCTGCTCTGCCGGGGCGGCACCCTGCTGCCAGGGAAGGGGGGCACGGGCTGCTTGAGTTGGGGAGGGAGGTGGGGCCGGCTCCCCAGGGGTGCCCAGAGCCCCAGAAAAGGGTGGCCACAGGAGACATCGCACAGGGATGGTGCCTTGCTCCTGTCCTTGGCTTTGCCAAAAAGCAGAAAAAGTGAGGGGACTTCACACTGAGGTTTTCACCTTCCTCCTTAGGAAAGTTCAGCCCAGTACTTGGCATTTTTGAAGCATCAGGTCCCAGCTGAGGCCTGAGGCCCGTGCTTCAGGGAGTCCCCATTTCTTCTCTGCCAGCGTCTCGGGTCCCAGCCGTCCTCCGCCCATCCTTGCCTCTTGAACCCACCTGCCCGACAACCTGCTTTTTGGCCTCTTCTTCATAGAGGAGACCCAGGTGCTGGACTCAGCATGCTTTCCTTCTGTCTGGCACAATCGCCCTCTTCCCTCTGCAGTTCCAAAGCGTCTCCCGCCCTCCCACCTGGCTCTCCCCTTGGGCACCTCCCTGTGTCCATCCCGCTTTCCTTGCTGTTGTCCACGTGACTCTCAAACTCTGACCTGTCTTCACAGCTGACCTGCTCTGGTCATCCAATGGCTTCAATTAAACAAAAGCGAGCTTCCTTCCCCAATCCCACTGCCCAGCCTCCCTACTAACTGCTCATACAGGACCGGAGACTTGGGGTCAACGCCTCATGATCCCTTCATGTGCAGTCACTTTAGTCATCTTCAGTAGATGATTATGCATGATGGCTATTGACCTCCGTCTCCATCTGCGAGCTGCTATAACAAAACGCCAAAGACTGAGTGGTTTATAAACAACAGCAATTTATTTCCCCCAGTTCTGGAAGCTGGACGTCTGAGATCAGGGTCGGGTGAGGACCCCCTCCCGGGTGGCAGACTTCTCCCTGTGTCCTCACATTCAAAAGGGTGAGGGAGCTCCTTGAAGCCTCTTTATAAGGGCGCTAATCCCATCACAAGGGCATCATCAACCATATGACCTCATCACCCGCCAAAGGTCCACATTCAAATACCATCACCTTCCGGGGCATAGGATGTCTGCATCTGAATTCTGGGTGGACACAAACATTCAGACAATAGCAAGCACCTACTATGTGCCAGGTACTCTTCTTGACACTGAGGATATGACAGTAAAAAATTGTCCCTGTTCCTGGAGATTGCATTCCAGTGGCAGAGATTCATGTCCTCCCCTCTCTGCTTCTGCTCCAGCCCCGCTGCTGTACAGGTTACAGCCATGTCTCTCCTGCCAGGACTGCTGCCTGGCCCTCCCATCGCTCTCCCTGGTTCCCACTACATCACTCTCTTCTCTGTCTCCAGTGGCTCGCCCGCACCTGGTTCCCTACCTTTCCACACTTGTCTGGCTGCAGGAACTGAGCTTGCTTTCTGCTGCTTTCCTGGGGTCTGCTGCCTGCAGGATGTGGGCTCTGGTCCCCCTCCCCTTTCTTGCAGGGTAGGGGCTGAGCCTCTTCAGGGGGTACCTGAGTTTAAGTCCTGTCTGCATCCAGCAGAGCAAGTCTGCCTGAGGTTTGCAAGCCCGCTGTGGTCCATGCACTGAAGCCATGTCCTCTAATCTAGGTTTCTATGGGTAGCACGGATAGGATTTTGACTTCCCATTCTCTGACTCTCTTGTCTATATCTGAGTTGTCTCAAACTTAAGAGGGGGAAGAGAGAGACATATTAATTTTTAATAATTATTCATTTTTATTAATAATTATTAATTTTCTTCCTCTGTCAAAAAAGAGGGGGTTGATTGAGCTGGAGGAGAGGGTGAAGGCTGTACCTGCCTTGACAGCGAGGGGGCTGGGGGGAGTCAGCTTATCCGGACTTGGGGAGCTGGTCCCACACCTGGTGTGTGGGGCTCCATGCAGACCTCCAGCTCCAGAACGGTCAGGAGTGGGTCTCTGGAAACTGCATTTTAAAGAACCAGCCAGGTGATTCTGAGTCGCCTTTGAGAACCAGGGTCATGGGGGAGTTTTGGAAGCCCCGGGGCTTAGGGAAGGTGGCATGGTTTAGGGAGTCCAGAAGCAGCCTTGAGCCAGGAACTGGGAATTTGGGTTAATCTTGGGAGAGGTCAGTGGGAGGACAGCAGCTTGGCTGTGAGGCAGAATTGTTATTCCAGGAGCCAAGGGAATCCATTTCCCCCTCGTTCCTGGGTTCTCTGGGGAAAGGCAGAGAAGATCAATGCTACATAGGCAGTACTCGGGCTCCACCCAGGGTTGCTGCTCTGGGTTCTGGTGGCAGAGAAAGGCCAGCGGGGTTCAGAGCGATGCCCTGGGTTTTGGAGGAATATTGAACTCCTGTGTCAGTGGTCTGAGAACGTCTTCCGAGTCTTCAACAGATTGTCCAGCTCCTAGATGTCTGTTTTGAGCTCTGCTCTGTGTTTGGAGTTGAAAGGTGGCCATATAAAAAAAACAAGACTTTTGGCAATGTCCAAGGGATCCTGTTCCTTGAGAATGCACGAGCTTTTAATGAGAATGCACGACCTCACCAAGGAGTCACAGAACCACCAAGACGTCTTATTTTGATAGCAAAGGTGACCAATTAATTGGAAATGGGATCAGAAATCTTTGGCATCTGAACCCCGAATTCTGATGTTTAGCTCCCCAGATTTCACACTAATATTTAAAATATAGCACAGCACTCATCAGGAATAGAACTGGACTGCAGATGAGCAGCTGTTTTCAGGGGGTGGGTGGGGGATGATAAACCGCATGCAGGAAACTTCCAGGGCTGCCCCAGGGGCACCACCAGAGAGGGAGATGTCCAGCACGCGCCAGGCTGCTCCAGGTGCGCTGGGAACAGTGTCAGGTGTGAGGGCTGCGTCCATACCTTGCTTCCTCCACTCAGCCTCTTCCCGGCCCTCCGTGCCGGCCACCGGCTCTTCGAACCTTGCTGCATCCACCTGGAATTAGGCGTAGTCCTCCTGGGGCCAACCAGGCAGACCGATGCTGACTCCGCTCCCTCCCAGGTGTGGAGGTGAAACGCTCCGGTCCTCACCGTCACCCCAAGAAGGTGACACCCTCCAGGTCAGCCTCCCCAGAGTGGGGCCCACCGGGTTGGGCACATGGAGTGGATATACCACTGACTCACTACAAGTTCGCAGGGGCCCAGAGGAAGGTTAATGGGAACGATGGTTTACAGCATCAGAAAGACATGCTGAGAATAATCATTCTTAGGAGGACTCAAATAGAATAAAAGGTAGTGAAAACCAAGGAATGAAGTCTCGTCTCGCTAGTGGCTCTCGAAGTGGGTGTTTGAAAACTCACCCTCACTCGTCGCCACGTCCCGGGATCCAGGATGGACGCCGCCGCCCCCACCCACCATGCTCAGTCGACGGGCACCAGGGAGGCTGGAGAGAGGAGGGCAGGCAGCTGCTCCCCTCACACCCCTTCCACACACACTCCTTAGGCTTTGTAAGATGAACACAAACACAGTCACGTCCTCACTCTCACGGTCTAACCCCACACTTTCGAGTCACTTTTTCTCCTTAGGTTGAGCCTAGGTCATTTCTGAGTTAATGCAAGCCTTCTTTATTTTTTGGACCTGTGATCGCTGAGAAATGACAGGACATAGCTGTGAAGCGGTGGGATGGATCTGGCAATGGGTGTGTCATCACGTCTCTCTAAGCCACACGCTCTTTCAGAACTCACGCGCACTGTCAGTGCTGTAACCGAAAAGGCACTCACCGTGAGAACTTCCTTTGAAGGACGCTGCCTCAGCCAGCACCGCTTACGAAAAGCCCCTGATGCCAGAGCCTGATGTGAAACAGTACCGTCTATGGATTTCATTAAAGTTTCGCCCCACGTGGGTCAAATGTTGGACCATGGAAACTTAGTCACTTCACCTTGTTTAGTAGATCTGAACCCATAGGATGTCTGGCTAGTTGTCCAAAAGGACCAGAGGGTTTTCACCACCGAGAGTGTCTGCAGCAGAGCTGGAGCGCCCCTGCCCTAAGTGTGCAGCTCTGCAGGGAGAGCGCCACCTGGCGGTCACTGCGGTCGGTCACTGCCTCTGGGCTCCGGGGCCACGGGCCTGCTGCTTGCGGCATTAAGCACTGCTCTACGAAGAGCCAGGGATGTATGTCTTGCTGCTCTCGACTTCTACCTACCCTCAAACCCACAAGTATCGTAAGCGCAGCACAGCTAGGCCCGGGGCAGGGGCGGGGTGTCAGTCTGCTGAAGTGAACTGACGCACTGGCGGGAACGTCGTATGCAGACGATCACATATGATTCCAACTTGTACTGTACCCGCCCCCAAGCCCACCTCTGTCTCCTCCGACCCGGAGGGGGTCTGTAGCAGGCGGCAGCTCTGCAGGACCTTCTCTCAGACTAGCGTGGGCTTCACAGGATAGGGCAGACAGAGTACTGGTTGCATTTATTTGTTCTATCACTACAGAGGAAGCTTTTCAAAATGTGTACAAAAGGATACTCTATTCCTCCAGGGGTACACCCCTTGTTCACAGCAAAACAGAAATAATTTAACATCGTCATAGAGGCAGATTGGAAATACAACTGCATTTTCCCATTTACAATCCTGTACACGTAACTGCCAGAATGGCAGCCGAACACCTAAAGCTGCATTAGATACAAACAAGTTGAACCCTGAACAGTCATCACACACAACATTGTAAAAAAGTGTATCAGAAAGTATTGGAAACAAGATTGCATATTCATATCTGGTTACACGGGTTCACAGTGAATGCTAATGGCACCAACAGCCTATGTGCTTTTTTTTTTTTTTCTGATGTCTGTATATCTTAAATAACTCTAATTTTGGTTCATTTTAAAGTAAAACACACACACACACACACACACACACACACACACACACACACTGAACTGAAGGAGCGGGCTCTGAGTAGTGGTGACCCTTCATTATTGCTGGAACTTAAGAAGTGCAAGAGAGGGAAATACATTTGCTTCATGACTTGTCTACAGCAGTTCATTCCATCTCGCTTTTGTTTCGGCAAGATGATGACACCATTGAGAGTCACAATCAAAACAAAACAAGAAAAAAGCACAAAAATAGAAAAGAAAGAAAAAGAACTCACATCTCCATAACAGGTAGCTGTCTTTCTCAGTGAAAATTCTGAGATTTCATTCTGCGGTTGATGCTGAATTGGAAGTGAAACGCGCAGGTATCTGAAGCGCTGGGTGCTGGGACATGCCCTTGCGCGATAAAGCAACGGTAACACAATTCCTTTTAGTGACTTTTCTACTAGGACAAGCCCATGCTTTAAGGGACGCGATGCAGGAGGACCTGGGTAAGGAGCGGGCATCCAGGTGTTTCGTGTGGAGGGAAGCTGGGTGACACGGAGCGGCAGGAACGCCAAGCAGGGATTTCTCGTGATCAACGAATCCACCTGCTACTGGTGCCCCTCCTTTGGTTGATAGTTATTTTCAACGAAACGAGAATGCATTAAACCTAGTGCATCCATGACAGTCCCCGAGACACACACTCACACCATCAAACAGCAGAACAAACCACAGAACAAAAGGGAGTGAGATCATGCAAAATCCTACTTTTACCAGCTAGGAGGAAAACATTAACAGCTTTCAGTACAGAACATGGCCGCTTTTCAAACATAATTTAATTACTTGTTGACATTATATGAAACTTACTTTAAATACAATAGTTTGAAAGAAAAATGGTGTTACAATAGAAAACCACAACAAAAGGTGTGTAAATAAACAGTTATATTGGCTATAAAAGGCAGAGACAGGGAGGGGAAAGCCCTGGAGAAAAGAACTCCTGTAGCCACTATTTACAGTGGTGGGTCCAGCTCTATTTGAAGTCACAGGGAAAAATAACTCCGTTCAGCCAATGGACCCTGTGGAGCTGGCTGGGAAAGGACAGGGCAGGTGAACTTGGCCTACAAACTGTAAATCTAAGCAGTCTCTCACCTTGAATATATATGTTCTTGGGGATGAGGTGGGTCTTTCTCTGTAACTGCAAATGGAACTAACACTGTCCACAGCCCAGAGCCTCCCTCTGCCCCTTCACCCAGTGCATCAGTGTGTCACTGCCCAAATTATTACAACTTCGTCTATTTCCAGGTTCAAAATGTCAAACGGTTCTGTAAGCAAAGAACCCCGTGCCTCAAGGATGCTGGGACGCCATCCTTTCCAGAAAACTCAAATGGACCTGAGAGGGTATGTTTCTGAAGACTGAAGAGGGATAATTCATTGACAGAATTTATAATGAATCCAAAGGAACAGGAGTCAGGCTCCAGCCTGCTGATGGGAAACATTCTTGCAGGGCTTCCAGACCCTTTAGGAGGCCTCCAGACCCTTGACTGGTTCAGAATTTTCTTAGAGCAGTGTTCTCCGCTAGGGGCAACTCTTGTTCCCAGGGAACATTTTTGGTAGTCAACTCGGGGTCTTACTGGCATCTATCGGGTAGTGACCAGGGATGCTGTTAGCCTATGATGCCCAGGGGAATCCCCTGCAACAGAGTATCCAGCCCCAAATGTCAAGAGAGCTGAGCCCAAGAACTCTGGATTTAGATGAAATGCAGAGGTGCTTGTGCACAAGTTTTCCTGTTTCTTCATGGTCACCTTGGACATTTTTGGTGATGACAGATACTGGAAACATTTGAAACTGTATGCCCTTCCTGCTAGATGGTGGAGATGAATGTCCGTAATGACAGAATTACCTTCCTGGTTGGGATGAGAACCCACGGACACCTTCGTGGAGCTTCAGAGAGCACCTCTGGGGCCACCTGCCTCTGTCCTGTTGGACTTCGAGTTCTGGTCACGAGATGGTCCCGAGTCAGACGGGTGCGTCCTGCCTACGTGGATGCAGGGTACAGCTCTGTCCTTACAGGAGAGAGTTTCAGATGGTTGGAAAGTTTAGTTTCAAACAAATAGGTGCTGTGTGTAAGAAGCGTCTCCCGGACTTCACCTGTCAAACTTCTTTGACCTAAAAATGAAGGGTCATTCTGAATGTTTCTTTTAAGGATTTTAAAATGAGAATAATATACACAGCGAGCAGGGTAAGAAATGTACTGACGGTAAGAAATCCAGGCCTGGGGCTGCAAACAAAACATTAACTGAGGTCTAGGACGGGCCTTCTGCAGGGAAAATAGCCTTCTGGTCATAGGTAGAACCCAGCGGGGAAGGAGTACAGAACCAAAGAAATGAGTGTGGAATTTAGAATAAAATTTTGGTTTCTGGGGGATTTTATCATCTGAACATTTCAAAAGGAATTAAGGTTCAAATTTCAGGACTGGTGTTAAAAATGTAGTGATAGGTTTTGGTGGGGGGCCCTTAAAAGTACTGATATGAGGGAGCAGAGGACAGTAGTCCCAGGTGCCCCAGGGGAACACGTGACAACAGGCCTCGGAAGGCTTAGCTGTGGGCTGAGCAACCTCACGGTCTGGAAATCGAGAATGAGTCCAAAGGCTGTGCAACCCCTCGCTCCCTCTGCCCAATGGTCACTTGTCCCAAACAACGTGCAGAATTTCACTTAGAATCGTATCTCTGTTTAGAACCTGTGGCCTGTCTTCCCTGGATGCACACGCAGCTTCCGGCCCTGCTGTAGGGGCACTCACCCCCAGGGTCAGCTCACGACCACAGCTCAGGGGCTGCGCACACGGCTCCCGGGACCTCGGAAACCCCATCTGGGGCGTGAATCCCATGCTTAGCACGGAACCGGCTCATTCCTTCCCGGGCTTCCGCCTGTTTTTATAAAATTCTCTCTGAACGTGACCCATCATTTGGAGGACAGCAATTTCTAGGGAGCAACAGGGGAGGGGATTTCAGCCAGCGGTCTACAGAATCGTCTAGTAAGAGAGCATTTCGGGGGCCCCGAATGGAACCCTGCATCTAACAAGAAAAACTTCTTGTTTTCAAAAGCAAACCAACTCAGAACAAAACGAAACACGACCTAGAGGTCAAAACAAAGCACAGCAGTCGGTCCATCCCGGCTGCCCGCGCAGGGGCTGGCGCGGGTCCTGGATGCTCTTCCTGGGGGCGGGGCGGGGCGCGGTCCGCGGGTGGGGGTGGGGTGGGGTGGGGGTGGGGGGTGCTTTAGCTCATGTGGAAGCGGTGCTCCCCCCGTGTGATGTGGGACGAGAACTCGTAGCGGTCCTGGCTGTGGTAGCCGCACATGTTGCACTCGAAGGGATCTCGGAAGCCGTGGCAGCCCATGTGGATGGTGTACATGACGTGGTCCAGGAAGAGCACGCGACAGTGTTCGCACCTGTACACCTTGAGGGGCTCCCCGCTCGTGCCGATCACGCGCAGCGCGTCCGCGGGGCCCTCCGAGGCCGCGCGCAGCACGTCGTAGGCCGCGTGCTCCTCCTTGATGGACAGGCCATTGCGCGCGTGAGGGGTGAAGTGGTTGGTCAGGTAGATGAGGCCGCCCCGCTGCTCCTCCGTGTTGCTTTCGGTGTCCGTGGAGTCTTGGCAGCTGTTGCTCGGCGACGCCTCGCGCTCGGAGGACGCGGACTTGGCCTTGGAGAGCAGCAGCAGGTTCTCCACGGCGCCGTCCTGGGCCGAGTGGTTGGAGCGCGCGGGGCCCTCGGCGTGGGGCTTGTGGAGGTGGTACATGGGGCTGAGCACCGGGACCACGTCGGAGCTGCCCGGGGGCGTCTGCACCAGGGGGCGCAGGGACTCGGCCCCCAGGTAGCTGATGGCGTTGTTGATGGCCTGGTCCATCACGTGCGTCTGCATCATCTCGTTCTCCTTCTCGTAGCTGGCGCTGCCGTCGTAGGGCAAGTCCGACAGGCACTTGTCCCCTGTGGGAAGCGGGGGACAGTCAGAGAGGCCCAGGTTACCTCTGCACCCGGCGGCAAGAGCCGACAACTACACCTGCGGGGCACCGACCTCGGGAGCACCTCCAACATGGGGGAGAGCTGACACATCTCTGCCTGCCGGGCTCCTGGCACGGGGCTCTGCCCGGGGTCGGCGTTTAAACCGATTTGTCTGGACAGATCGATAAATGAATCGGGGAAATAAGGATGGTGTGCCAATTTAAACAGCATATATTCAAACGGGTGAAACCAATACTTGTGTCTTTTACTCCGGATGTTATAAACATTTTTATATATTTTTTTTAACATTTTTATATTTAACATTAATATTTAAATGATGTGTTTTCAATATACTGTTGTAAGAAATTTACAATGGCTGCTTAATTTATCAAATTTATTTAATTAAAACATAATTATATGATTACAACAATGTGCGACGTACTTATTTAAAATAATATTATCTCGTATGTTTAAATTCCCATCTTTAATACGCTAGAATAAGGCTTAATCAAAAATACGAAAACTGTATATCCTTTATAGTGAAATGGTATCAGTCTTGTCAGTAGCACAAAGCTGGCTCTGACTCGCGTGAGAGTGAAAAGCATCGTCGGACGTGCCGGCCTCCACATCCTGCCTGGCCTCCAATTCCACTCTCGCCTCCCAGCCCTTAGCAGCACTGAGCCCGTGCTGCAGAGTCACGGGGTGGAGAGCCGGGAGCAAAGCAAGGAGGCTCCAGGGGTTACATTTACTTGTCCTTTCAAACAATTACTGAGCGTGAACGATGCCCGAGAATTGTTGTCAAGGACTCGTCAGCAAGCTTAGCCTCAAGAAACTTAGGGTCTAACATGACAGTTTGTAGAAGGCGGCGAGCTCGCTTCCCCTGGAAAGGGGAAATTTGAGAAAAGATTTGACTTCTTGTAATTAACTTTCGAGTATAAATTTTCACAATGAAATAAAATGAATATACTTGAAGATACACCTTCCCGATCTACTGGTCCTAAGCTCAGTAGGAAACCATGGCTTCATTAGCAAAGTCATTAATGAGCTGTCTGTCCTCATGGTCAGGGCTATTGATTCACTGGACTTTCAGCGGTGGTTAGTTAATAAGTCACAGGACGAGAGGCCCTCCACAGGCAGGTCTGAATTGTTTACGTTTCACCCCTCGCTCTGCTTCTTTCCTTCTCGCACCAAATCTCCACCAAGCGTCCACCCTGAAGCAGACAGGAGGGACGGAATGGCGAACAAGTAACAGTGGTCCCCATTCTCAGCAGCCCACAGGGGAGACAGACATTAACACATGATAACATGCAGTGCATCCCTGTCTGAGAAGTTGCGTGAAAGGAAAGGAAGGTTTGCTGCGGGGACCTAATGAAGCTTTCTAGTATGATGAGGCATATTCCTGCCACTTATCAATGGTCACAGATTTTTTTAAGGATTAATAATAAGTCTGGGAAGCATGGAGCAGTTTATCCTTCTGTTGCTAAGAGCGGGCTGCAGACCATGAAGTGTGTCCCACACAGGAGAAGCAAGAGGACTGAGAGGAGAGGGAGACTGGAGCCTTGAAGGGATGGGTGAAGGTGGCCAGAGCCCTGGGCGGATCAGTAGGCTGGGTAAACCCTGCAGAGACTGTGTCTGAAGGAAGACAGAAAGGTCCGAAGGAAGGAAGAACCCTTCTTGGTCACTGGCGGGAGGCAAAGGTGAGGAATGCCTTCCGGCTGCCTAAGGGTCCAGGTTACAGCTGATGGTGGCTGGAGCGGCTGGTGACAGCAAGGACCCCCACACCTCCCACACTGAAACCTGACAGCACAGTCTGCAGCTAGTTCTCAGCAACGAAAGGAAAAATCGCTCCACAGTTCGTAGACTTATTAATCATCCTCAAAAATGTCTGTGACCTTTGATAACTGTCCAGGAGTATGCCCCATCATACGAGAAAGCATCATTAGGTCCCACTTCTTGCTTTGTTAGGGACGTGTATCATACAGCGGCCTGGCTCTCATTCATTCAAATCTGCTGGGGGTCAGGAGCGACACACGCCCTGACAACAGTACAATGTGACCCCTGGATGACACAAAGAAACTTGTCAGTGGACTGCCACGCCCTCTGCAGAACTGCAACAGAATGGAATTTCTACGTAAGTTGGGTGGCAGGGATCACAGAAGTGGTGTTTCTCCCCATTTAAGGTTAGAAGTAATTGAGTAGCATTACAGAAACCACGTGGGTTTTTATTTTTCCTGTTTTTGTGTCGAGGTGCCCAGTGTCTGGTTACATTAACCTCAGAGGAGAAGGAGTCCCTTCTGGCTGGTATCTCAGTCTGTCCCTCCACCAAACCCCAGCAGGGAGGGGAGGGGAGTGGACTTCACAGACAATTCTGATACATATAAAAGTGCTTACAGCTCCACCAAAAATGGTGCTTTCCCACCTAATCATCCTGTTTCTCCCAAAGTCATGGTTCTGTGGTTTCCTAAGCAACCACTGAAATCTGTTGTTTTTAAAACTGGGAATCAACAACAAAAGGATGTAGGAAATAAAAAACAACAACATAGATTTCAGACTCACGTGGTATATTAAAACCACCCACAGAATTTCTCTTCCCTACTATTCCACAAAGTGAGAAAATCCCACAACATTCACTTTGGCAATATACTAAAGAAAGGTACATAGTCTAATGAAATACATGTTTATAAAAAATCAAGGACCAAGGAAAGAAAATTCTGGCATGAGATACATGGCAAAGCTTGGCTGTTGATCTCACTTACAAAAACCTTAAGTATGAATCAACAAAATCTTCAGCATTTTCCCTAATATCCTCATATCCATAGAGAATCAATTCAAATAGGTGTCTTTTCCCACTTATGATCAAAAAGCAGTTAAAACCTCTGCTAATGAGACCAGGTGACCCTGGCCAAGTGAGCAGTGAGACTGGTTCTCTGGATGGGAGACAGGAGTTAAGTCCTCAATGCTGTACACTGGGAGGAAATAGCCCAAAGGACCAGAGCAGGCCCCTGTGGGAAATACTCCCCAACCAGGTATGGTACAGTGATAACTGGTTTAGGGCATTTAACCAGGTCTCAGAACGAGGGACAGAGGGCGGAGAGGAACTCTTTTAACAAAGGCTGCACTTCGCATCACCTGAACTCTCCCAACCCCATCCTTGGCATTCTTTCAGTATTGAGAAAAGTCAATAGCTCTCACAGGAAAAAAAAAAAATCTCAGATACAATAGGAAGAATGTAGACATGTCAATCAAACTCTATCAGCCCAAGCTGAATAAGCAAGATGAAAAGAAAAGGTCATGGTTGCTGTGAAGATATTTTCTAGCAAGACAAGGGAAGAAAGGAAGTGAAACACAGAACACTAAGCCCATCCTAGGGAAAAGCTTAATTCAAGGAAGAGAAGTAATGTTTCATAATTGCTTTGTGACACGGATTCAATTAAAAAAGATACTGAAACATGGCAGGCTAAAACAACAGAATAAGATGAAAACAGAGATTTTCGATCTCAGGAAACAAAATGAGGTCCAAACAGTATTATTACAGAATTAACACATGGATTAGAAACATCAAGTAATAGAACATAAACTCCTAAAAATGGAATTACTAACACAGAGGAAAAACACAAGATAATAACAGTGAATAAATGTGAAAAAGCCAAAAAAATAAACTTAGAGAAATGCTAACAGATATGGAAGACAAACTCTCCAACATAAGGACATCTGGTATCTCTGAATAGAGATCCCAGCAGATGAAACGAAATATATACTTATAAAAAAGAGAATTTCCAAGAAATAAAAGAGAAAAGAAGGGAATCCCCAGATTAAAATGTCAGGAAATTTTTATTCAGAATGCAAAAACACCAAGACACATCCCAGTTAGGGTATTTAACTTTTAGGTTAAAGAAAAAACTCTTCAGGCATTCAGAGAGAAAATGAAAATCTTGCCTTCAGTCATGATGGCAAGATCTAAAAAGTTCCCAGGGGAAAAAAAAGAGTGAACAACATCACATACTTGTCAGCATGCTCTTCAGGTAGAAAGGCAGCAGGCAGACCTCCTCAAACACAAAGCAATTATGAAAACAGAATACCTACAGAAGCTTCTTGAAAAGAGTGGCATGTAAAGTCCAATCAATTAAGAGATCACTCTAAATAAATAGAAATAAAAGTAGTAGAAGGGCTGGGTCTGAGCCTCTCTTGAGTTCAAACTCGGAGCTCTTTCAATCCCACCAATACCCTGCCAGCTTGTACGGTAACAGCTGCATTCCTACACACTCTTTCTGAATCTGTATACAAGATAGACCACTTCTAGAGGTTAGAGGTCCATCTCCTTTTTAATTTTAGAGATGGAGAAACCACAGGTTAGGAGTGGTTGATGAAAACCCCATCAAGTTGACATGAGGGTGAGGTAGTCATCTGGGGGCAAGAAGAGGCATTATTTTAGAAATAAACTGCCAATCACCAAACTCTTGGGCAAACACCTAACAGAACACACAGCCAGTTCTGAGCCCTTTTTTCCAATCTCCACTCTGCCATCCTTGTCCTACTGTCTACTGTCGTTCCCCCCGGGACCCTGCCACTTCTCCTGTGCTGTCCACCTCTCCCCAGTGACTCCTTTTTACCTTAGCTTTGTTTGATCAGACAGACGGGTTCTGGTTTTGTTTGTTTGTTTGTTTATTTATTTATTTATAAATAGCATCTAAATCTCAATACAACACCTAAATTGTGGTCTCACCCGCGGTGGCTACTGCGGAGTTTCACAGATAGTTATTTGAAGTCTCCATAAGCTGCAGGGGCTGAAATGCCCATTTATAAAGCCCTTGGTATCCCTCACTTTCCTCACCTGAAGGAGGAAGTGGTACCCAGCTCCCCAGGGCCCGTGACTGTCAACAATCCTCGGGCACACGTGTTGCTCCATCTCTCCTGGTCACCGGCCCCCAAGCTCCCTCCACACAAGGCCTCCAGGGAGGAGCTGAGGGGCCCCAGGCTCGCCTCCACCCGGTGCTACCTGAAATCCCACCCGCAGCACTTGGTCCTCCACGTCACGTCACTCCCACTCTGCTCAGGAAACATGAGGCCTCCCCCGCCCAACAGTCTAAAGGCTCAGGTTTGTGTGGGCGACTCCCCAGACCGCGTCTCCAGCCGGTGGTTTGCAAAAGTGTTTTTTAACTGAATCCTTCCTCCCCCCACCCCGCCAAACACCCAGCCTCCGATCAAAATGAAGCCTGTTTTAAGTGTCAGAGACAGGATGGAGCCCAAGAACTTGGGCTCCTGTTGCTCCTGCCCACCTCCTGTAGGAAAGCAGCTGCCCCAGGCTTCACTGACCACTCACCCCGTGCTGGACCCACGCCCTCTCCCAACACACGTTTCCCAGGCTCCCACAGGGCGTCACTCAGAAAGCCCTTGAAAACGAGCAGATCAGACCCAGACTCTATCTTTTCCCAGAACCTGTCAATGGCACATGGGTCCCCATGACTCATAACTTCCATCCCCCAGTCCCGGCACGGCCCCCATACCTCCCTCCTTCCACCACAGCCCCACCGTCCTCGCATTTCCAGTCAATCTTTGGCACTCGAGCTCTCTATTTTCCAAGATGTGGCTCCAATCAAAAACATGCCAATGCTTTCTTCTGCCTACTGCATTGAGGCTACCTTTCTCACCTTGGCATTCCAAGGCCATTCACCTGTGACCAGAGCTGACTCGGGCTTTACTATTATGGCTTCCCTGAGGATCCGTGGGTCACCCTGGGATGCGCCCTGCTTGTCAGACGTGTCCACACGTCCCGCTCCAGCCCCCAAACGGCATCATCATTTCTCTGTATTTGTATCCATCTGCCTAGAACCCTCCTTCATTGTTCCACTGTCAAAAATGTGTTGAAATCCTCTTCCTCCCTCCCAGTGACAGGTCACTGTCAGCTTCACAAGCTCTTACTGATCCTCCTCCCTGGACGTGACCCTCCCCCCTGGTAGTCCTCCCTGGACATGACCCTCCCCGCTGGTCCTCCTCCCTGGACATGACCCTTCCCCCTGGTCCTCCTCCCTGGACGTGACCCTCCACCCTGGTAGTCCTCCCTGGATGTGACCCTCCCCCCTGGTCCTCCTCCCTGGACATGACCCTCCCCCCTGGTCCTCCTCCCTGGACGTGACCCTCCCCCCTGGTAGTCCTCCCTGGACGTGACCCTCCCCACCCCAGTCCTCTTCCCTGGACGTGACCCTCTCCTCTATGTTCCTCCTTCTACATTATCTTCATGATATTATCTTCACACTGAGGGCTTCTAAATGTTGTCACTTCCTCGGTGCTAATCTACGTTCATAAAACCCTGTGATATACGTAAAGAGTGGAACCAAGACTGGAGAGTTTGACTAATTTTGCGAAGGTGACAGTGTGGCTGTGAACTCACACCCTCAGGCTGGGTCCCCAGCCCAGAGCCCAGAGCCCCTCCCTCCTGCCCAGGTGTCGTCCTTCTTGAACTCCCAGGGTCTGGGCTGGATGATGGCTACATTGGCAATAACCTCCTAGAGGAAGGGCTGCCCCACCCTGAAAGCACCTAGCACAGGTAGAGAGTCAGAGGTATCTCCTTACTGGGCACCTCACAGGCCAGCTGCCCTGCAATTCTGCCCTTTTAGCCATCAAAGTAGCCCATGTGGGGAGCATTATGAGCTTCTTCTGAGAAATGAGCACCTGAGGCTCAGAGAGGCTGCTCTCCAGGCCATGCACCCGCTGCCCTGTGCCCACTGACAGGCCACCCCCAAAGGACACAGAGCGTCCCAGGCAGATCTCGCCGAGTGCCCCAGAAGCTGCAGAACCACCTCTAAGGACAACTCCTGGGAGAAGGTCTGTTATTTTTAAGAAGCCTATTGGAAAACCATTCCGAGATGTTTGAGAAATGTTAAGCTTGCCAATGTTTGCTTTTAAAAAAATGAGATATGTTTTCCTTTCTTCTACCCTCAACTAATCACCATCTAAAGCACCCGCGTGGTTGTTCTTTTAAGAGACAGGAAACGTTTAACTCTTACCAACAAATTTCTGAGGCATAGAGCTCTTACGTTTGGCGACGTTACTTGCTAGTCTGTCCAGCACGAGCGAGCGCTCCGATCCCATCTTGCACAGGTCTTCTGCCATTTCACTGTGATTAGTTTCTTCTTTAATGACTAAAGTCAAAGACAGTTAGAAAGACCAGTTTAGAAACACTTACGGTGAAAGGATTCAGTCTCATCATCAGTGTTAAACATGACATGTGTTAAGTGCCTACAAGAGCCAGGATCTTCACGGAGATTATTTCTAATCTTCCTAGCAACCCTGCCAGCCAGATGCAGGCTGACCAGAGCCACCTGCTAATGACACCTGCCTTATCCCCCAAGACCAGGGAATAAGCACCACCACTGTCCCTAGAAGCCAGACTGTGATTAAGTAATTGTGTCCCTTTGACAAGTCCTCTTAACTTTTCAAATACACCCCAATCCACTAATTCAGTCAATCCTGAGAGCAGCCCTCCTGAGAGTCAAAGAACTCTCAGCTAGAAATGATCTAAGGCTCGGACTCTGCCACAGTGAACAGAGGTGCAGGAGAAACCTGGCCACAGAGATGCTGCGGCCAATTCTGGCAACATGGGAACGAACTCAGAGCTCCTGGACCCTGAACACAGCAAACCGGAAAATCAAAAAACATGCACTGTAGGAAATCTAGAAATTGTGGAGGTGAATGTTGATCTAGGAAGTGTTTCTAGCCAACCTGTGCTTTTCTATGTCATCCCTTTCTTTCCATAATTGAAGACACAGCTTTGTATCCTGCATAACCATCCGTGTTCTAGTTTTTACGGTTGGAGTTTTGGAAATATCGCTCTTTCATCCCCCTGCAATTTATCCTAAGCTATAAGAAGCTAAAAATGCAAACTGATTATCTTCCAAATGGCTAATCAATTCTTCCCACACCGATTCTGAAAAGTCCACTGAAATCCCACTGCTCTGTGCTTCTTCCTTTTTCAGATGGGACGGGCTGATTGATCACAGGGTCTCTGGAAGTTTTACTCATTTCTATTATTGATTTGTCTGTCTATTCTTCAAAGAGGTCCAGATGACAGCTACATTTGAATACAGCATTAGACATTACTCTTCTTTTTAAAAAATGCCATTTCCCGCATTTGCTTTTCCAGATACACTTTATGACATTCCAATAAGATTGACAAACCAATTTCATGCTAAAACCATGCTGTGATCCCAGAGGACACACGTGCAGTGTCCAAGCCTCTCTCCCTGTGACTCCTCCATGTTTTCTGGCCCCAGTATTGTTTGCTAGCTTTCTTCATCATGGACTGCACATGACCTAAGATTATTTCTAAGCATTTTATGTCTTCATTGCTTCATGATGAATGCCACTTTGAAAAAATAGATTTCAAATTGGTTATTAGCGCTGGTAAATGTAATTTTTTAGCCTTGGAAATGTGGGTTTCTTATTAAATGGACAAACGTAACAGCCCATGCCCTGATTTATATGAGGGGTATCCATAAAATCCATAGAATTCAATTGCACTGGTAGTATTTTTGATCTATCAAGCTAATATGCTTCCCGGTGTATCCATCCTTCTCTGCAAAGCCGGGCCTGTGGCCTGTCCAGGGCGCCTACAGCATCTCGAGCTGGGTTTCCTCTCTGCCAGGCCATGGGGCCTCCTGAGACCCTCAGAGACAGCACAGTGAGGGGCCACGAGCCCAGGGCTCCCAGACCACTGACTCTTCTGCCATTTGATTCATTTCTCTCTAAGCTTGTAACACAATCTGTGCACCTAAGGCTCAAGGGAACCTCATGCTTTCCACAAAGACATTAGGAAATTATGACAGATGACCAAAAAGCCTTTTCCCAAATAAAATCATATTCAGAAAAATTAAATCTTTGCTACATCTCATAAGCTAGGCTTTGTCTATACCTAAGCCCAAAGAATGGCTCCAACCTAAGGGGATGGAGAGGGGTGAGCCTGCTTAAGGGCCCATCTGAGTGCTCATGGGGGCTGGTCCTGGGGGGCCCAGGAGGGATGGGTCATGAGAAATGCACAGAGGGCACAGGTCAACCAGCCCAGCACAGTGAAACCCCCACCCACTGCCTGCCCGGGACCCGGTGTAGTCTTGCAGGAATTCCACTGGCTTTTATGGACCCTCAACCAGCACTAGCTCCACACGAGAAGCCGTCTCATCTGAGTACGGGACAGAAAGCCATCATGAAGAATCCCAAACCATCTGATCACCAAAGGGAATCGATTTGCATCTTAGGACTAAATGGATCCACACTCTCTCTGTTTACATCTTTCACTTTACATTATCTCAGATCAGAGCCAAATGTTATCTCGAGATGCAATACACAGCAAAGCATCAGAGCACATGAGGAAAAAAAGCAAGCTTTCCTTGAAACCTGTGACAGCTGCAAGACTACAGACAGTCAGGGTCTTCCAGTCATCCCATGTTCCAGGCAGGTGCCAACACTGATGAATGAAAACATGGTCTGAAAGCTCTTATTTGATCCACTTCATGAAAAAATCATTTTTAAAACCAGATTTCACATCTTATTTTGATGACTAAGCACAAAGAAGCAATCGATACTCCAGGTTAAAAAAACACAAAAAAACAAAACACCAAAAACCAGAAAGAAAAGAAAAAAAACCCAGACTTTCAAGGGTCACTACAATCTTAGAAGCTTCCCCAGACTTCGAGAGGGAGGGGTTTCAAGGTCACGTGCTCCCTGGTAAGAGGAGGTCTTGGAAAGCTGGGAAGCACAGGGCACTCCTAGTGAGAGTTCAGCGGCCAAAAACATCCCTCCATCCCAGCCGTGGTGGCTCCCGGGCCTGTGCTCTGGTCCAGCTGCATCCCAGCGGGCAGGGGGCCCTCCTTCCCCCCAGCTGGGGAGGGAGGGGGAGCCAAGGCCAGGCAGCCTGTGCCCTCGGCGCTTACCTGGGTACAGTGTGCCTGGAAGGCCCATGCTTTGCAAGTAGTTGTGGCAGCGCTCTTTGTGTTCCTCTAAAGAGCTTCGCTGTTTATAGCTTCGGCCACAATATCCACATTTGTGAGGCTTACCAACTGCAGGAGACACAATGGAGTTCAAGACCCCGATTAAATAGCGGCCGTACGTGTCATGGGAAGGCATGCAATACACTTTTTACCAAAAAGGCAAAAAAAACTCTGCTCTTGAGAGCTAAAAGCATTATGGGCTCCGTCGAGTTGACTGAATTTAAAGATGTGAATGCCCAGGTGTTTCCGGATTGTACCAAGAACTCCTGTTACCTTTTTATCATTTTAACTTGTTCACTGCCTAACAAATTCTCTTCTACTTAAATCACAAAGTCTGAACTTTAACTGGAAGAAACAAACCACTGCAGTGTTATAACAGGGATGCCCGACAACAGGGCAGAGATGTGAGGAAGGCCCGAGCTGGCTGGATAATATACAGACTCAGCTCCAAAGTTGGCCTCTTGTCCGTGGCCACACCGTGGGCCAGGTCTGGAGTGACAGTGGCGTCAGGTCTAATGCAACCAAAGTGAATTCAACTCCTAGTGCTAAACAAATACCTGAGGTCTCTAAGACACCACAGTGTTTAAATAGACTTTAATGAAATAAGCCTTTTGTTTCCAAAATGTACTTTCTTGTTCTAACCTGGAAAAGCTCTGTTTTCTCCCCAGAGACCTTTAGGGATGGCATGGCTTCTAGATCAGCCCTGTCCCACAGAATTTACTACGAAGAAGGAAATGTTCTCCACCTGTTCTGTCCAATATGGCAGCCACCAGCCATGTGTGTCCACTGAGCATTCAAAGTATGGCTTGCGCCACTAAGAACAGAAGTTTGAATTGTGTTTAACTAATTAAAATTTATAGACCACATATGGCTCGTGGCTACTGTATTGAGCAGTGCACTTCTATACAGAGTTTAGTTCTTCCTGAATTTTATGGAGTGGTATTTTAGGAAGAGAAGACTAGCGCAAGTTCATATCATGCCTAAGTTTAAAGATTTTAATAGCATTTTAGGAGATAAAATGGATAAAGGATCTTCTATTATTTATACAATACAAATTTCCATCCTAAAGCCAGAACCTTTTAGTTCCTCCTCATATTGTTAGATTTCACATATTTGAGAGCATTATGTCAAAATCGACGCCATCCAAATAGGACTGTTTGGTGAAACGGCTTAACCAAATCTTGTACTGGTTAAATCTCTTCCTTAGGTGAACAGAAATTATGGTTTAAGAAGACTAGATGAAAACCAAAATTTGACTTCTGGAACATTTACTGGAGGGAAAAGGGAGCTTTTTTTATCCGGAGAAAGTGTTGTATCCCTAACATCAGAGAAACAACATTGACATATACAATGTTGCCTAAAACCGCACGTTTTACTGAGTATGGCCTTTAGAAACTCATAGAATAGAGATAACCCACTCAGTGTCTTTTCCTGGAAAAGCTACAGCTTTAGCAAATTTCCATACATAGAGCCTGGTGTCTGAATACCCATTTCTGTCTGAGTATATGATTGATTTTAACTCTGGAACATAAGAAGTTCATGAAAGCAACTGAACGAAAGTATATCTTGAAGCGTAGTCCACTGTTCTGCAGGAAAGAAGGTCTCTAGCCAAGCTTGCAATTTCCAAAGAAAGCAGAGAAGAAGGGAGGGGAACCCTTCCTCACCCTTCCAGACTACCCAAGCCCCTCTTATCAGTATGGGACAAATCCTATAGCTGGAATCTCAGGCCGCCACCGGTTGCCAGGGAAAGCTACCAGGCTGATGGTGGTTTTTAGCGGAATGGGGGTGTGGCCATTTCACAACGGACTAGAACGTGACCATATTTGAATTTGCAGACAAAGGCTGAAGTCCTCATTTCATTCTAGTGAAATCACCTTGTAGAACCTAAGTCATTGTCTTTTTTTTTTTTTTTTGCAGGAGTTGTGTGTCTGTGGCACTTTTCAATGGCAGAATCACCAGCAGCCCTGGATCAATGACGGTTTTCTCACTACAGTTTTGTCTACGCACTCATCAGTGGATCCCTGACAGAAGTAAAGTGTCCAAAGTCTACCACTGTTATATATAATCAGCCACACTTGGAGCGGGATACCATCACGCCTCAAATGAAATAAGCAGGCATGGAGCCAGAATAAGTTAAAATATTGCACTAGGTATTTCTAACTTCACCATAGAACTGATATGCAGGAGAGATTTCTGTTGCCAATCGGAGTGACCCAGGGATGACGACAGTATGGTTGGTGTCAAGCTAAGGCTGAGTCTTTATGTTTTCTACCAAAGGGGATATTGTGCATCCTACGACTCTAATGCAGTGTTACTGCTGTGATGAGGTCAACCTGACTCCACATGAAGGCCACCTGTGACGTTTCTCTGCCCTAGAGCCCCTGGTCGGCTCTGTACACAGACGGTGTCACTGTCACATCTGAAGCCTACAGAGACCCTGCAAACCTCCACCTCTGGGGGGACGACACATGTGCTCCTTGTTAGCCACACGTGTGAGCACCTGCGAATGCTCACTGTCACGGCGTCACCGTCCCGCTTTGGGGGAGCCGCCTGTCTTCCTGTCCCCTGCAGCAAGGTCCTCCCCAGCCCTCAGCAGGGCCCAAGCCCCACAGGCACCCCCGCTGACCTCTCCTCGTGGAGAAGCCACTCCTCGGCTTCGTGTGGCTCCTTTCTCGGAAGATTCTGAGAAGCTTTCCCACGCCATCTCAGTGTTCTAAGAGCATTTGGGAGCCTCCGCCACGCTGACGGTCAGGAAGGAGGTCGGAACGAGGGGCGATGGCCGGGCCGAGCATCTGAGAACCAGAGCTGCCGGGACCCACCCCCCACTGTCCCTGTGGCCTTCCGCTGACTCCCTGCAGGCACCACCCACCAGAGGAGGACCACCTCCCCACAACACTTATAAATGCCCAGCACCTCCCTTCCCAGGACCACATGTTCACTGGGAACTTCTCCGAAGGTGAGCCTAGAAACTCGCCCTGTGGCTGGACCCCAGCCCTGCCTCCTCCTGGATGGACACCTCCCGCCCGAGACTGACTGTCCCCTCCCTGCGCTCCCACTGTCCCTCGGATGCTCGCACCATGGTACCCGGCACACGCTGGGGCTCTGCCATCTCCTCCCCCGGGTGCTCATTAAATGCGTGATGAGGAAGCGGCCCCAGCCCTGGCATCAACTACACCCATCACCTCTGGGGAGCGGGGCCTGAGCGCAAGCCAAGCTTCCCCAAGGACGCGCATCCCCGCCTCCTGCGCTGCTGTCCTGGGGGCGTCGGGGGGAGCTGGTCCACAGCCTCTTCCTCTCTCCCACCGCAGGTCTGGACAGTCTGGACAGTGAGCTCCCTGAGGGCAGGGATGAGGGCCCGTCACCTCCTGCTCTCGGGGCTGGAAGGGCGTGATGTCAAATACCCCTGCGGGTGGCGTGCTGGCACAGCACACATTCCCTACCCTGTCTCCTGACCTGGAAGGTTACGGGGCCACTGGATCATGAAACACCAAGGAAGCTTCTCCGGGGACAGAAGATCCAGTCTACTCAGAGGTGGATCTGTGCTCTCAGGCTGGAGCGCTTCGAATATTGTGGGACATTCTCGCTTACCATGACCTTGCTGAGACCCTGATTACTCAGGACGCATTTACTAAAATCTCATAACAGCCCCAAACTGGCCTCTCCCACGGAGGCCTCGGCTGGCCTCTGGCGTGACCGTTGCACTTGGGCCCAGTCGGGAGCGCACCCTCAGGGAACAGGCAACACCAATCAGGACAGAATCACCTTATCTACCACCTTTGCAAAGAAAATTAGCCCCATGATGACTCCCGAAATGCTCGGCATGAAACAGTAGCGAGGGTGGCTGAACGGTTAACATTGAGAGACGTATTTGGAAACTTTCGGGCGTTAGCAGCACACTCAAGACAAGTACGGGCTGGCAAAATCCTTTAAAAGAGAAACCCACTTACCTGACACAAGGGGATGAGGAGGCCTCTTTTGAAATACTCTACCTAAGATGAGACATGTGCATGCGTGTGTGTGCGCACGCACACGTGTGTGCGTTAAGGTTCCCCACCCATCAGAGCACATGGGGTAGGGCACTGCTGTCTCCGTCAGGTGCAGCCGATGACCGGGGGAGTGGTGTCCCGGGAGCAGGGCATCCCTGAGAGGATGCCAGGCAGTCCCCAAGCCAAGCCCCGCCTGCGCCCAGAGGACCTACCAGAGTGCGTCCTCAGGTGGCCGGTGAGGGCGTCCCGCCGGCGACATGCGTAGTTGCAGAGATGGCACTTGAAGGGCTTCTCGCCCGAATGAAGCTTGATGTGCCGGAGCAGGTTGCCCTTCTGCGTGAAGGAGGCCCCGCACTGGTTGCACTGGAAAGGCCGCTCTCCTGCGGGGACGAGAAGGGAGCCGGTGAGAGCGGGACTCAGCGCTGGGACGAGGGGAGGATGTGGCGAGAAAGTTGTTTCCCGAGGGCCCGGTGACTTCCACCGGCTGCAGGTTTGATGGAACGTGAGGCTTTCAGACTAAACCTGCCAGTTCCTTAACGCTTCACTGGTTGGGTCAATTTGATCTGAAAATCTAATTTTTTTTCCCTAAATCAGAATGGCACATCACAATGCAAATTCAAACTCATTTAAATAAAGTGGCTGCAACATTTTGCGATGAAGAGCCACTCTTCCTCATCAGCAGTTTTGGAATAAACCAATATCCAATTTTGCGTGTTGTGGCATTTGGTGGGGCTTTTAATGTGGCTTTTTTCAAAGGGTCTTTAAAATATGCCACTGAAGCAGCAAAATAAAAAGGAAACTCATTAAAAATGCATTTCAGGATCACAAGTTCATTTCAGCGTTACATTCTTATATTTAAATGAAAGGCACTTCATTATAACAGTTATAATAACTTCTTTTCATTTACATTTTCCCTGTCTTTTCCCTTTCAATTTCTTCTCCATTACCTGTCTGTCCCTATGCCGGCAAATCAGGAAAGAGACAAGACAGAGCGTGAGGGTGGGAGAGAGAGAGAAAGAGAAAGATTGAATAAAATGAGAAGTTGAGAAACTGGAGGGAAGGTCTGCACCGTCCAGAGAAAAGTCCCGAATCTTCCCGTGATGCTGCCTCAAAATCTGACCTGCACTGAGGTTTCTGGCTTTTTGCTTTCCTCACAATCCTACAACCTTGACGCTAGTATTGTTCTATCCGTATTCATAGAAGACAGTTATATTTTCGGTACAAATATTCTAAGAGGTGCACTTTAGTTGTCATTAGGAATTCTTTCAGGGGTGGCACTCCTGGAGTGGTGACAAAACCAAAAACAACAGGAAAACACTGGACCCTCTGCTGTGTGTCAGCTCATGTCCCCAAACTCTGAATCCAACAAAGGAATGAACAGGTATCTGTGCTCAAGAAATATGCTATTGGGTCTATATGCTATAGGTCTCAGAATCTAAAATCGGTGAACATTTTTATTTAACTCTCAATTAAAAGAGGGATACATTTGTCACGTTTAAGTAAGCATTAAAGCTCTTTTAAAAACAAATGCTTTTTTTCTTCCTTTTTTTTTTTTTTTAAGAAGGAGAGCTCTGTATGACCACGATATCTGGTGTTGAGATACCATGAGAATGCACTTCCTATTAACAATTTTTTCTTCGGAAAGAAGAATGTGTTAAAACGTACAGTCAATTTTCCCAATTGGCTTACATGATTTTAGTGAACAAGACAGCACTTAGCAAAAGCGATTAAGTAGAAGCATATCTGGTACTCTTAAAATCTACACCAGATTAAATTTAAAAGTCTGTGTTGGCCTCTGAGTTTCACGGTTACCATCATTCTTAATTTTAAGTGGGCAGGACAGATGTGCTACTGGAAAAACTGAAACTAATTTACAGTGATATTCAATCATAGACCATTTGGAAACTTGACACGAACCAGAATATATTCAGAATTCTCCCAAATCTAGATCTAGATTGGACTTGGCTGAGCAGAGGAAGTCCAGCAGGTGGGAAGGTGATTATAAAAGTAACTAACTACCTAAATCTCTGAGTTAGGAGGCCACACTGGATGAGATTAAAATAGCTGACAGGCAGCCCCGAGGAGCGTCCAATAGAGATTGTTAATTACCTACTAGAAACACTTCTGAGCCTTCACTCACACACACACACACACACACACACACACACACACACACACACACGCGCACATGTGGCTGCCGTGCTTAACTCTAAGCAGACAAAAGAAGGAAGAAGAGTCCAGAGCGACCTCGCAGGGGAAAAGCCTCCACCCACTCGCTCTGGCAGGGGGACCCTCGGGCTGGCTGTTCTGGAAAGCTGGGTGGTCTCATGCCACGCAAATGCGTGTGACAAGGATGTGGGCCACTCTTGGTGACCAGCGTGCCTCAGTGTGACCCCACCCATTGTGAAGCGTCCCCTCTGTGCTGACGAGGTGCTTGCTGGGCTCCCCCCGAGCTCGGGCGGGCTGGAGGGAACACCGGCTTGGACCAGCCAGCGTCTGTGCAGGACAGCCGGTCAGCAGAGCGAGAAAGGACAGATCCTTCCAGCCACGCGTCCCTTCTGCAGAACAGGGCAGGCAGGAAAGACAGGGGCCGTGCCTTGGAGAGTGCAATCTGTCTTCCAATTTGAGTCATCGGCTCTAGTGTGTCCTGCTGGGCCTGGTGTCTTAATCCCGCTGGTAAGCGTTCCCGGAAATCTATTTGTTTCTGATTTGCTGTGCTGGCATGAATATGTATCACAGGGCCCGGAGACCGGAAGACAGCGTTCCCTGAACTGACAACACGGAGCTCAACTCGAGGTGGTTTCCCTTTGGAGGTGTTAACAGGAAAGGGATCAGGGCCCCGGAGCTAGACGACACAACACGGCCCACGATACCTGGGTACTGCTACTGGTGATCGCTTGCCCCCCCCACGTATACGGCTGATGGGAGCCAAGTTAGACCAAGTTCCTCCAAGACTGTATTCCCTTATAGTTAATTGGGATGAGGGCCTTCATATCACTAATTCAAAATTTACCTTTTAATCCCAGGAACTCTATAATCTGCCATTTCAGAGACTCCCTGTAAGAAATGTCTGAGCTCCTTTGCATAACTTAATTGGGCAAAAAAGAAAGTCTCCACGGATGCCCACATCAAGAAATTTCTGACCCTATATCCGAAGAAAGTGAATTAAAAAATACACTGAACTACAAGGCCTCGCTTGGGCTTACTGCAGCTGTGCCTTGTAACAGCACCCAGTGCGATGCCGTGTTTATAAAGCACGGAGACTCTGCCTTTCCGCCTTAGAGACGGGAACAGAGTGGGCACAGGGCCGGACGGAATAACCGTAATTCAGACACTTTTCTTGATGCTTCCTGTTAAAAATCCCATCATTTAGAATCAGATTACTGCACGTTCCTCTCCCACTACCTTCTGTCTGACTCCCCCGTGAGCCCTCAGAGGTTGGCGGGAAAGTGTTACTACGAGGCTTGAGTTTAAAAAAATGAAACTGAACAGCAAAACTGGGGAAGTGAAACGGTGTCATCAGTGGACGACTCACACAAGGGCAGCCCTGGCCCCGCTCGGAGGCGGTGACGTGGGAGATTGCCCCGGACAGCTGCAGTCCTCCAGAAGGAAACCCCAGTGCGCCCATCCCACTCGGTGACGGCAGGTGCAAGTCCTGGCTTCTGGGGGGACATTAGGTGGAGCCCAGGCTCCCCGACGAAGGGCCCCCTGAAATGGCACTGTTTCCGGTCCACTGGCAACTGCATGTCCCACCACCTACAGATGCTCCCAGTGTCCTCTGGGTCTGGACCAGAGTCTGCATTTTCAAAGGACACCCCAGTGATTTATGGGGACTTGACGTGTTAGAGAATTCAGGACGGGGTCGGTGATTAGCAAAGCATGTCTTTCTGATACATTCCACTCCGATTCCAGGAAAGTGGAAACCTTCTAGCATGTCTATTTATTCAAACCTAGTTTGGCCGAACTATTTCTATATCGACCTATGACTGTATTTATGCAAAGTGGAAAAGCATTATGAAAACAAATCGGGAGTGCCTTGTTTCGTTTTGTTTTGTTTTTTTTTTTAAATAAAAGTCAAAGCAGGAACCATAAAACTGATGGTCTCTATGTCCCTCTTTCTGGAATGAACTTGAAAGACTCTACGTGTTGGCACCTACTTGGCCCGTGGCCACTACTTGTGGGCAGAAGTGGACAGCAAACAGCCGGACTACTCTGCATGTCTATGCTTGGCGGGTTTATTCATTAAATGCAATTATTCTTTCTTTCAGGGCAGGCAGTCATTATATTTTGGCCATTTAGTATGCCAGCATTTCATTAGTTATCAAATATTTATTGAAGAGAACTTTCACTGTATAGTCAGGTTTTACATGAATTAGCAGGAAAGTAATTCATGTACGAGGTCTATTCCTCCATCAGGAACGAATTGATATGGGTCCCGGTGTTATCCTGTGAAGGGTCTATCACCACGTAACCTACCTTCACGTTAACTTCCACCTCATTACAAAGCGGGGAGCCTGGCTACTCTCCTGCGAGCTTCCCTTGGGGCTGGACGTGGCGTGGACATTCCACCGGATAATTGGAGGATTAAGAGGTACATTAGGAAAAGCAAAGTCTGCTAAACTGTAGAAGGTAAGTTTTTACCGAAAATGAATGTTGACTGAAAATAAACTTATTTTACGGTTTTCCAGATGTGTGACAAACAGAAATTATTTGGGGAACTGCCTGATTCAAATACAAAAATGACAACTCCACAAAGGTCCGCATTTCCTGACGACCCAGCTGTTCTTCTCCATGAATTTTCTGAGTTCCCGCTTCAGTTTCGATAATCAGATAAACGTTTGGCCCCTGGGGAGAATCGCTGTGATGCTCTTCCTTACTTCCCTGAGCTAGCTGACAAAACCCACCCTGCTTCTTCAGCCTGCTTTCATCGGTTTGTTTTTCTCCTCTTGTGGAGAACAGGGGCAGACGCTGGCTTTACGATGACCTAAGATGCCACCCACCGGGACAGCAACGGCTCACGGTGTGTTTTATGTCCAAACTTTCAGTGACCACTGGAGTTGGCACATTTATTGTGTTGTTTCCACCTTTCAGGCAGAAGAGCAAAGTTTCTATTCAATTCAAAAGACACCTTATGCATGCAGTTTAGGTAAGATGTGACCTGTTAACATTTTAATTTGAAGACTGTCTAGTGCCACTTGTGGTGACAGTCCCGGTGGGGACACCCCGTGACTGGTCACCCACCAGGACTGTGCACCCTGGGGGATGTGGATGGTGCAGAACGGAAACCCTATTCCTCCGGCCCTCAATGTGAGAACATGTCAGGAGCCTGGGTGCAGCCGTCAGACACAAGCTTGTCTGCATCCCTTCATTTCTGGACACAGAATACTGTTTTCTACTGCCAAAGCCTCCACTGCCCCGTCCACTGGGACAGGGGTTTGGGTATTAAATCCTTTACCAATTTGAGATAGAAACTAGTGGCAACCAAAGCATCTTGGTGGGAGTGTCACCTGCTGGAGGATAAGCCATCTGAAAACAGAACTCTTTCTGAAAGACTAAATTTCGCCGCTATTCAATCATTCAACGAATGTTTCTAAAAATCAAGCCTTGTCAGTTTGGATACCCCCAACATGCACATTTGACTCATGGGTTTCTTAGTGGAAAATTGGAGGAGTAGATTTCAGCGTATCAATCTCCTCTTATCTTGCTTTGTCTTGTTTTTTGAAGGGTGAACCACCTGACAGCCCCACCGCCAATATTTAGAGAATGCGCTCTCAGGCCCTTGTCAGAACTTGCACACCGGTTACCTTTTCCTTTTTGTTTACGGCTCTAATATATAGGATCGAATTGGTGCATGTTCAGAAGTCCTTTTCGGAATATTGCTCCCGAATAGGGAGGCTACGCCTCGCTCAGGACACTCAGCCGGGAAGGGCCTTGTCCTCTGCAACACCCCGTGGGCCCCTCCAGGCCGCCAAAGGAGGAACCACGCCAGGCCTTACCAGTGTGGCTTCTTTTGTGCACCGTGAGCACATTGGGGCCGATGCAAATTATCCCACAGACATCACACTTTAGTTTGCCGTTAGGAAGTCGAATGCCCCCAGCTCCTGACAAAGTTCTGCTGCCTTGGGCACCGTGGGAGCCATTCATTTTCTCTCCGGAGGCATCGAGCATCCGTAAGTCCTCCGCACACTCTTCCCCATTCACTTCACAGGCACGCCCATTCTCTTCATCACTCTGAGTCTCTACTTTAACATTACCAGCTGAAAGAGACAATACAACACAGGGGGCCGTTCAGTGTCATCGCAAAAACAGAACACAACAGCACAGCAGCAGAGACAACCCGGCGGGAGTGACACCTTCTAAACACAGGTTCCTGGCAGCTGACACCAGGGGACAGTGGCCCGGGCTCTGGACCCACCGGCCCACAGGGGACTGTGATACGTGGCAGCAAGCATCAGGGGTTTGGGACCCTCGTCTGCCCTCTCTGTAGGTCTGAAGGGCAGACGGTGGAAATGAATGGAATTTATAAATTCTCGCTTTAGACTGGGTGTGTGTGGGGGGACCTCTATGCAGGGTAAGGTCACGGGGTCCACCGTGACAGCCTGGGCCCCTCTGGAGGGACCTGAGGCCAAGTCCAACACCCTGTGAGCCAGAAGACCCCTCACGCCGGAAGGTGAGTACTGATCACGTAGCACCCCCCCCCAGGTGTGGGACCTCGTTTGGCAAAACCCCCTAAGAAGCGCTTATCTAGCCTGAAAAAGTCCCCTTAATCATAAGGAAAAGCATAAACTACCTTTCCTTCATTCACGTATGAATAAACATGGAGACAAAACTCAGCAAACACGCGCTCAGATTTCTGACCAGAGATTCCTGAAAGAGTTCTGTTTGTCTGTTTCTTTTTATTCCATGATGAAAATAAAACCTGCGTCCTAAAGTAGGGCCACGATTTCTCAGGTTTCTTCCAGTTGCAGAAGGGTTGACCAGCATGATGGTGAACGTGACAGACCTGCACTAGCTTTTCAGAAAGTAAGACTCGTGCGTGCACGGGGGTGAAGGGCTCCTGGTAACAGCACAATAACCACTGTCTGCTCTGCATTTAGTCATCATTCCTGTCATTCACGTATTTTTTCTCAGTAAAGAAAACAGTCATTTGGTTTGCATTCTTCTGAAACAGCAACTGATGATGGATGGCTGAATCCAATATCGTAATGACCGGGAGAGACTGCAGTTACACTGAAAGGCCTCAAGTTCATCACAGTCTCTAGAGATGAAGAAGAGGAAGTAGGTAAATTCTGCCCAGTGAAATAATCAACGAGATCGACAGTAACTACGGCTACAAAATCTTTGATCAATGCTGTAAATCAGCGGTTCTCCACGTGTGGTCCCTGGACCAGCAGTACTGGCATCTCCTGAGAACTTGTTGGAAGAGCAGACTCTTGGGTCCACCCTAACCCGCTGAACTAGAAAGTCTGGGGGGTGGGCCCTGCCCTGGGCGTCCTTCACGTGAGCCTCCAAGGGATTCCCACGCACACTCGAGTCTGAGAGGAACTGTGCTAGTGACACTCCAAGTTCGTTTGACTTAACACAGTTCTCATGATTTGGAAGCCCAGAGCCCAGACTCTGAGATCAAAAGTCCTGGTTTGGATTCTCAGCTCCACTCTTTATAGGCTCTGAGATCTTGGGCAATCCTCATCTGTAAAAACGGGAACTACCCACACTAGCCCAGCAGGGGCTCTGAGAGGATTTAGTGGGTAAAGGGATGTAAAGTGAACTTGGGCCAGTGACCGGCCTGGCAAATGAGAGCACGTTCCCATAGAGCCGTCCCCTTGAGGGGGCTCCCCAGGAATGTTCATGGCACGGACCGTGTGCCAGGCACTTTAACTGCCCTGTAATGGGTAACCCTCACAACGGCCCTGTAAGTGAGGTGCTGTTATCCTATTTTACAGTTGAAGATGCCCAGGCACAGAGAAGTCGAGCAACTTGCCTGAGGGCACACAGCTGGGAGATACTGCAGGCAGCCTGGCCCCAGGGCCTACGCTCCTAACCGCCACACCGCCCGGGTTGCCCATCAGATCTTTGGAAAGAAGACTTGCAGACAAATAAGCCAACGGAACAAATGAGCTGGGACACGGGCCACACCCCCACTGTGGACTTGGAGACCCCAGAAGTGAGGGGACATCTCTTCCCATCACATTCTGGCATCACAGAAGACTGTCCCGAGGACTCAGGAAGTGGGGGTGTCCAGGTGAGCCCCCCTACTAGATCCCGAAGAGCAGGGACTTGGGAGCATCCCGCATCTCAGCGGCCTCCCGCTGACCTCTCCCAGCCTCCGGAGACAGGGAACCAAGCCCTCCGACATGGCGAGCTCGGGAGACGAGACAGGTAAGGAGGGTAGCTGTGCCATCACGTGAAGGAGCTTCACCCCTGAGCCCTCTGGAATCACGTTCTCAAAGCTAACTCACTAGGGCCTCCCTACCCACTGGGTTCTGCTCCGGAATGCTCAAAGCCCTCTGCACTCCTTCACCGGGGTTATTTTTAATCATCTGTCTCATGGCTTCTGAAAATGAGATGGGGCCAGTTCAGAGCACAGCGGGGCAAATGACTGTAGGTGTGGCAGGTTCTCCAGTGCCCGGAGGTGGGACCCAGGGTGCAGGCCAAGGACCCTGTGGACGGAGGAAGGGAACCAGGCAGATGAACAAGCGCTGGCATAATTCCCTCCGCCGATCTTCCTGCACTCAGCTCCAGGCCGTAAGTTTAGAGGCAACCAGCTCAATGGGACCGACTCTTGCTTTCTCCAAAACACACCTCAGTATAGGACTTATTAACACTTGCCCCCAACTCCCACCTGTTCTGCATTAAGAAGACAGGTGTTTGTGTGACCGTCTGGTGGCCCTGTGGCTTGTGTCGATGACGAAGTGCGGGCCCTTCCTGGTGAGCAACAGGGGAGCTTCGGGCGACCTGAGGTTTCTGCCATCAGGACACACGTCCCGGTCCCGCGGGCAGCCTGCTGGCAGAGCAGGTAAAGCGCGTCAGGAGTGAACGGGATGAGGACAGCGGGAGTGAAAATCGAGGGACAGATGTCACCTTAAATACCGCAGACGCCCTCAAGCCAGAAGCCTTGACGCCAGTCACTCATCCGACCGCAGTTTGTGCAGGCGGGCCAGCTGCCACGTGGCAGCTTCTCTGAGGACCCTGTTCACAGAGCCGAAAACCAGAGGCTGAAGAGAGCTTATTTTAAATTACCCTCCGATCACTGTGGGTCCCCTCGTACAACTTTAGGTAGATGTGTTTGGTGCCAGAAGAGACCAAACTCGAAGAAGAAAATCCAGTATCCTGTGATGTTCTGGGTTTCGGAAAAAAGGTAGGCAGACCCCCAGACTGGGGGTCCCTGCATCACAGTGGCAAGGCCAAGGCAGCGTAAATAATGGGAACCGGACAGAGCGCCCCAGGCAAGCAAAGGGTAGATGCACTGAGTCCCGGAGGCCAGGTGCTGGGGATGCGGAGCCGGACGCGTGCTAGAGCTCTGGGGGTGAATTTGAGGCCAGACTGTGACAGGAAAGATCTGTGGCAAGTAAGAGGGGAGAAAGGGGGCCTGAGGGGGCTGGGAGTGGAGGTGAGAACCAGAGGGCAACACGTCAGCGAGGGCTCAGCAGATTCAAGCACGTGTGCATTTTCTCTCAGTGTTGGGGGAAGGTTCCCATCTCTTCGTGGACAAATGCAGGCTGGGTGCTGGTTGCACGGAAGAGGGGCAGAGATGCCCCCCACCCCTGCGTCTGTGAAAACGGGGCCTCTCGTCTGATCGGGAGGCGAATACAGGCGACATGCGTCTTATTTTCGTAGATGATGGAAATCAGGCCACGGAACTGTCTTAAAACATGGCAAACACAGACCAGATCTCAAAGGTCAAAATCTAACAGACGTCCATCACTTAAGGTAGAATACACATTTTAGAAACACAAGCTTGGACAGGGGTGTCTTGGCTTCACCGCCTCGGGAAATGTGAAAAGGGCTTCGGGGCTTTTAGGTCGTGAGGAGCTCGATTAGAGACGAGGCCTGAGCAAAGGACAGCGGAGGCTGCGGTCTCGGGGGCCTCTGTTATTGACACCTAGAGTCCCCTGAGCCAGCCAGGCCGGACACCTCCTTTAAATGGGGGAGTGCAGCCCGGACAGGGTCAGAAAGAAGGAAGTCGGGGGACACTGAAGCCCATTCCTAGGGGACATCGCGGGGCCTGGACATGCTCGGCTCAGAGACACAAGCCTCCGGCTGAGAGCAGAGATGCCGCCACCCACCCTGAGCTCCTGAACGAGGGGAAGCAGAAAGGGCGGCAAAGTGGGGATCGGAGGTCCCTCCACGGGGGGCACCCGCCCTGGGAGGCCTCGGAGCAGCCCGAGGGCAGAGGGCAATAGCCGGGCTCTCGCTGCCAGGCTCCCAGGCAAGGCGCCAGAGGGGCGGGTGCTGGTGCGGGAAGGCCCTCGGGGGTCTGAGTGCTGGTGGGCCCGTGATTCTGAACTCCACCCACCGAGAGTCAGCGGCACCAGCCTTTACTCCAACCAGTGAAGGAGGAGACTGGGAACAGGTGCTGGGAGCGTATGCAAGCTGTCCATCTCCTGCAGGTTCACATGCAAACAGCCCGGAGCGCACCCAAAGGGACAAGCAGGGTTCCTGCGTCGTCTCTTGAGAACGCCACAGGACCAGCCCCGTCGTTTTCTTTCTTCAGACCCGCCCGTCATCAATTCCAGGAAATGGTCCGTCCTCCCTAGCCTGCATTTGGTGTACTGGGGTCCACCCCACGGAGGCTGTCTCTATGTCCCTCCCCTCCTCGGAATTCCTAAACCACTTCTTTGGCTCCGTTTCCTTGGACCCCAAACTGCTGAGCCGCAGTATTCCTTCTGTGAAATGTTATACTCTCCTTGAATACAGGGATTATACTTACAAATATCTTCTGACTCCATCCTCCCACCACTTAGAAAAATGTCAAACTCAGTGAGGTGCTGAATGGAAGTGATTATTAAATCTAGAACATGAAATGGAGACTTCTGTGTTTCCTGACCCCAGAACACTCTGGCTCAGGCCTAGCCTTGCAGCCTTTCCACTGATGCCCAGGAGCTAATGGACGGGACCCCAATGTCATTATTTAATAAATGTGGCTGCATGAAGAGTGGATGCCTTCAAGTCCTGCGGCAAAAGCCACTTTCCTTCCCCGATGCAATTGAAAATTCGGGAAAATGAGTTTCGTTGTTATAAATTTCAGAGGCCTTCTATGTGTTTAGTAACAGGGCAGATCCAGTTGAGCCTGGACCCCTGAACCTTAGCACTTAGACAAGCTTAGCAATGAGAGAATCCAGGGAACTCGGGGTCATCGGGGCCCTAGTCTCCTGCCAAGCGTCGTACGGCCTCATGAATGATCACATCATTTTAATACACAGGAATAATGCGCACTGGCAGCCCCGCCCCACAAAGGGATTCTGTTTCCCTTTTGTCTTCTTCTTCCTTTCGAATGTGTCTTTATATTTCCTGGTGAGGTAAATGGTACTCTGACAGCATTTTTCCATTGAAAAGATATCCCCAAGCTGTCACTGTGAGTTTAAGCCAGGGAAGCTCAAAATGCTCAATATTTTAAATGAAGAAACAGGAGACAGAAGTATTCCTGCAACTGACGACTAGTGAAAATCAAATGGAATAAAAATATTTAAGAGATATCTTGAATGAGGGTAATTAAACGAAAATTTTAGATGCAGAGAAAACGTGTAGAAGTTTTTGCGCTGTCTCTAAAGGATTTATGAAAACTTTCAAGCATTTTTGAGGTTACTGAAACCAGTTATTATAACTTATATCATTCAAAATGCAGGTGTTTTTTTTTTTCCCCTTGCAAAGATGCATGGTTAGGAATACGTTTATCCTCATTTTATGTTTTAGGTTTTAAATGGAATGAAATCAGGGAGAGACAAAAGAGGAAGATTATGAAAAAAAGAATGAATTACAAGCATATTTACATTTTCCTCAGGTAACAAGGGACACAAACTGAGGTAGAGGGGGTCGAACAGTTTATGTTTTTAATTTTCAAGAAGGAAAAAAAGAGAGATGAGTGAGGAGGACAATTTTCCACTATGACCACTAGGGGGTGATGTTGGCCCAGAACAGTTGGGTTGCTGTTTGGGTGGAGACTTCATCAAGGTCAACAGCCATTTAGTTACAACTTGGGTACGTGGGAGGGGGTGGGGAAGGAGGAGAGAAAGAGATACTAATACCTTGTGAACCCAACTGTATAAATATATAGACAGGAAGTGTATCGAAACATGTATCATCTATCTTACAGTATCTCCAAGTATTGTAGAGGTAGCAATTTTTTACATACTGAAGTCTTCACCAAAGGATCTGCTCCGATATTACAATATGCTCGAGCCTAAACCTTCCTCAGATTTAATGAAAACACATCTGAGAATGCATTATCTTACTCTTAAGTGCTTTTGACTTTTTAATATTTCAACAATGTCATTGCTCATCTCGAAATTAGTTATCTGTCCTAGTATAACGTTTTATATAATCATACCAGCACACACAGACATATATACGCACATATAAACGCTTATATATATATATGCATATAGATCTCACAGAAATAAATTTCAAGCTGTTAAAGTTAATTCAAAGGAACATTAGTAAGAGAAAGATCTCTATAACTTTTTTTTAACATCCTTATAGGAGTATAATTGCTTTACAATGTTGTGTTAGTTTCTGCGGTATAACAAAGTGAATCAGCTGTACATATACATACGTCCCCATATCTCTTCCCTCTTGCGTCTCCCTCCCACCCTCCCTATCCCACCCCCTAGGTGGTCACAGAGCACCGAGCTGATCTCCCTGTGCTATGCGGTTGCTTCCCACTAGCTATCAATTTTACGTTTGGTGGTGTCTATATGTCCATGCCACTCTCTCACTTCGTCCCAGCTTACCCTCCCCCCTCCCCGCGTCCTCAAGTCCGTTCTCTATACTAGAAAAGCAGTCAATGTAGGTTATGAGAAAAGAGATATCCTTAGGTTGATACTGCTAAACCCTTTAGGTACCAAAGAGTTTTTGATAGCCGGGATGTCAGAAACCTATCTGTAACAGCTACTGACACCTTTTAGACTACAGCCTGTATTAATAAGTGTTACAGTATTAACAAGCATGGCCTGTCTTCTGATGTTGCTTTAATATTAGATAATTTATTAATACAGGCTCTGAAGACTTAAGTCCTAAGGGGGCAACCAGCTTGTACCACTTTGAATATTCAGCTCTCTGGACGTTTTTAAAAAGCACTTGCCAGTCCTTAACATACTCCCTCAGGGATGTTGCCCAAATACACTTATCTCTCAATTCATAAAAAAGAAAAATGAAATTAACATCTGTGTTTGGTTTGACAGCTCAGATCAGGAGCGTCCCGCACGCAAAAGCACTCAGTGTGTCTGCTCAGGAAGCGAGGACCACGGACTAACGGCTTCAAAGCCCCGCGATTTTTCTCCTCTCGGTTCTGAAATTAACACTTCAGAGCAACAGAAGGACAGTATGTATCCTTCTCCGTCCTACAAAACTGTAAAAAGTATCTTGAAAGTATGTCGGGTTATTTAACGGTGACAGAAAGTCTGGCCTTTATCGTCACACTCAACAAAGAGGAGACACGCGTAACATTCGTAACAAGGGTGTTTCACAGCATTAGTAGGGTAACAATTCCGTCGATACTATTGTTACTTCTACCCTTACTATTACTGCATTGCCACCACAAAAGGCATGCTCCGTAGTATATCCAACGGTCTAAAACCAGGCATACATACCTCAGTGTGTAAGCGATGTTCTCCATGACAGATGTTTAATAAACAGCGTGATTGATATTTAATTTATCTTAAGGAAGGTGATGAAAAAAGATGCATTCACAACATTTACACTATGGAAACTGAGTATGAAATGAATACACGTTACCATTTTCTAGAAGCAAAGTGTATACTTACGAGAGAAAGAATTGGGAATTATTGCATGAAAATCCCTAAAGCCGTCAACCCCATAAGCAACTGCAATAGAGAAGGCAAAAAGAAAGCTGGGCTGTAACACCATCTGAGAGACAGAGTAAGAGTTTAAAAGAAAGCATTGTTTTTTAAAAGGAAAGTAATATTACTCAAAACCATTATTTAGTTACTAATCTGGTACTGTTAGCTCTCAGACAGAGGGCTGAAACCGTAACAAGTGCTAACACAGAAAGACGACCCCACTACTTCCCAGAGGTCTGATCTCATGGCACTATATCACACAGGCCCTGCAGAGCAACGTCTGGTGTGTTGAACATCTTAGGGGCTGCAACCTAGAACATTCTAGAACTTTCTCTGCGGAGAAACCCTTCAGGGGAGTTGGTATAAACAGGTCCAAGATCTCAGCATCACAGCCAAGCGTCTCCTGGGAAAGCGCTTATCTTCACAAAAGCAGTGTGACTCTTAATGGGCTGACTGCGTTGCAAATGTTCTTCCTTCAGCTTTTTCTTAGAAAGTGTTCCCAGAAAATTAGAAAATGTTCATGCAACACACTGAGTGGGGAAAAATTCGTGTTTTCTACCTCAAAACGAGCTACCAATTTCTGTGGGTATTCCTTATCAGCTGCCCTCATGAATACTATCACCACCTCAAATCGCCAAGTTTGTTCGGTTTTGTAGGTCATAGCTTTTCAGCGTGTGCCTGTATCTTGAAACTTAATAGATACAGCACATCTCTCCTCTCTCTCTCTCTCTCTCTCTCTCTCTCTCTCTCTCTCTCACACACACACACACACACACACACAGTTTTCTCTGCTGGAGTGACCCCCAGTAACTGAGTTATGCATACCGAGTAGCTGCTAAATTAAACGTGTTGCTGAACTACTGAATTAGCAGAGTTTCCTGCAGGAAACAGACCTACTGAAGTTTGCTTAGACCAGTGTTTTCCAAACTTATCTGACCACAGACCCTCCCTTTTTTTTCCTCATGAAAAATTTAGTAAAATACTGGGATAATAGGGAAACAGTTCGGTAGACACGTCCAAAGCTACTCCTTGAAGTCGCTACCTTAATGATTTCCTAGCAAACCCTTAGTCTTCCTCTATTCCTTTTGTTCCTTGAGCATCCGAATCTAACAGTCACCACCTGTGTCCCACCCAGCAGCGCTGTCATCAGGTGGTCCACTTGGGTGCACCTGTGCTCCACGGTCTGCAGACAGTCAAACATGGGATGCTGATTTCACAGTGACCTTTGCAATTCTATCGTCTTCACTGAGTTCTAACCCTTTGTATTGACTTTTGGTACCTCAGTCGTTCTGTGTCATGGGGGTGCTACCATCTCAGATAAGGGAGAAAAGGTCAAGATGTTTTGAAAGGTAAGCATTGCCTTTTTAAATCAGGAACATCACATAGCATAAAGTTCTCTGATTAAATGATGTCACTGCCCCAATTCCCTGAGATACGGCTGAGGTTGCTGATAGGGGGCTTGAGCGTGACTTGATTTGAAAGTGAACTTCCTGGTACCCCTTCAGCTACAGGCCATGCGTGATGATGAACAGCATTTATCTAAAAGCTGCCTCACCAGGAGGAGAGGTACACTTGCACAGATCCTGGGTGATCAGAGCGTAAGCCTTAAAGTATGGAATTCTGTCAGAATGCTTTACCTTTGAATATAAATAATATTACAGCACATCGTCGGACACTGAATGTTAATCATTTTTCAAGAGCATCAGTTCTTTGCTTAGTATAATTCAAATGAATTTGAAAGCTGTTGTCCTAAAGATTTGATTCCCTTCAAATTACAAAAAGTTTAAAAAACAAAACAGCTGTAGCTATAAAGTTGTTGTGCTTTTCCCGAGGAAAGCTGAACTGATAAGATTTCACCCTTGCTTGGGTACCATACACGTTCCTGCAGTTACCTACTTCTGAGTTCAGGAAAATGAGAGCTCTCACTCCCTGTGGGGAAATGATGCACAGCAGGGAACCGTGAAAACTCACCCTATCCTGCCCCGTTCCGTCCCATCTCATCCCATTTTACTCTGGTCGGTCCAGTGCCTCGGGGAAGGCATTCACCAGGAGCTCTGTAAACACCAGGGACTTACAAGCTCTTTCCACAAGCTGCCTTTGGTCCCCACGAGGCCCTCCAAGGCAGGAACTATCATTAGGTCACAGGGAGGAGGCTGGGGCTTCCAGGAAGCTCTGGAGTTTATCCTCTTGGTGGTTAGCAGGGAAACATGTGAATCTGAGACCATATGTAATTGACGCATGGAGTCAGTACTCCAGACACACACTCTCCCTGCTGGAAGGGCCTCTGGGAGCTGTGCTCTCTCCCTTACGATGTTGGAGAGGCACTGGACCGCGAGAACGTTACCGCACCTGCATGCACACTTACCACGCGTGAGAGCCACAGCGCATTTACCTACAGAATCCCCTGCACGATTCGCAGACACACACCACTGTGTAAACAACAGGTAACCAACAAGGACCTACTGTAGAGCACAGGGAACTCTGCTTATACTCTGTAATGACCCGTGTGGGGAAAGAATCTGAAAAAGAATAGATGTACGTATCTGTAGAGCTGATTCACCTTGCTGCACACCTGAAACATCCTATCACAACATTGTAAACTACCTCTACTCCAATATGAAAATAAAAGTAAAAATAAAAAGAACAAAATAGATGAGCAACAAGGATATATTGTGTAGCACAGGGAATTATAGCCATTATTTTGTCATAACTTTTTTTGGCAGTACGCGGGCCTCTCACTGTTGTGGCCTCTCCCGTTGCGGAGCACGGGCTCCGGACCCGCAGGCTCGGTGGCCATGGCTCACGGGCCCAGCCGCTCCGCGGCACGTGGGATCCTCCCGGACCGGGGCACGAACCCGTGTCCCCTGCATCGGCAGGCAGACTCTCAACCACTGCGCCACCAGGAAAGCCCTGTCATAACTTTTAATGGAGTGTAATCTGTAAAAAATACCGAATCTCTATGCGGTACCCCTGAAACAAATACAATATTGTAAATCAACTGTACTTCACTTAAAAATTATAAAATACAGAATAAATATCTTTACTAAAAAAAAAAGGAATTGCCCACACAACAAAATGATGACCAGTGAGTGGTCTGGAAAGTGTGCCCCCCTCCCCCTGCTGCTCTCTGCACGGCCACCCAGCCCCCTTGCCCACGGGCAGTGAGAACGCATGGTGCGCATGGTGGTCAGGGTCTCTTGCTCTCTCTGGACGGCTGACCCGAGTACCCTGCACTCTGATAGTGTCCACATGCCTGATGAGTGTGAAAATCAGCCACACCACCTTTCTCCCCAGGCACCTGGGAGGCTGTGTTACAGGTGCAGACCTGATGTGTCTCTGATCACAATCCTGGCTGGTCCCAGAAGCTTCACCATGGGGGCAGAAGTGATGCCTCCTTGACTCTCAGCCTTGTCTTCATTTCCCTAGTAAATTTCACCCCACATTTCAGGCTCTTGTCTCATAAAAAGGTGCAGACACAAACAGATTTAATGAACCTTGTTAAGTTTCCTAAATTTCATGAAATATATTCTTGTAACCAAGAGCAAACTGAGCTCATTTGCTAGGAATTTTTATTCCCCAAATTGTCACGAACATTTTTGTATAAAACGCTGGGAGTGCCTCAGGTTTTGAACCCTATTCAGATTGCCAATTGATGACCATTCTGGGAAAAAGGTGAAAGCCCCCAAAACCACACTCTTCAGTTTGCCTTTAGTTGTGCAAACTATAAAGAATATAATTACGTACTTCTCACACTGCTGGAACCTTCAGGAGAGATGAAAACATACTTGGGATTTTCAAACTGGGAGAGAGGAAGTCTGCCCACTTCCAAGTCAAAAAAAGACTGACGATTTCAGTGTAAACGCATTCAGATTCGTATGTAGGAGAATTTAGAAATGTGCAGCCATGTGACTTTTTTACATATTCTTTAAATCATATTAGCCTGTCGGTCACAGCTGGATCATCAGTTTCTTATTAACTTGTGTAAGCATGGTTTGCAGTGACCTTTGTGATACCTGCAGATCTAGCATTTCAGGGAAGGGTATCCTCACCCTGTCACTGCCCTAGCGACAGGGTCCCCGAGTGGGCCAGTGGGCAAAGGAGAGGACCAGGGACCGCCCCAGAGCCAAAACCCCAAGGCCATGCTCCTGCTAGAGAGCTGGTTACATCCTGCACAGGTACCGGATCCAGATTCTCTTGCGATCCTGCCACACCCAGACGTTCCTGGGGTGCAGATTTGTCCTCAGACCATCCTCTGTGTTAGGGGGCTCTTTGTCTTGCTGGGGAAGAGAATGCTGACATTTCCTGACCACTCACGCCAAGAAGGGGGTGTCCTTCCAGACTGACAGAAGAGGAAGCTAGTCTGAGCCCGCACACGGAGCCCACGAGCATTGGCTGAGGCCTCACACGTAAGCTGAGCCACTCCCAAGCGGCTCCTGTTGCTACACCCTGCTTCTCGCTCCAGATCCTTCCTGTAGCCTGGGCCCCGGCGTCTATTCAGCCCTGTGTCCTGCATGGACACAGGAAGCAGCGATGTGCCAGCGCCCCGACCGCAGGGTTCTCCTGGGCTCCGTCCCTAATCCAGACTCAAGGTCTTTCTTCAGACCCAGCTCTCCGGCCCCTGTCCCATGTGCCAGTGGCCCTCTCATCTGGCCGCGTGGCCTCACTCCCTCCTCTGGCCTTCCACGGCCAATTTCTCTCTGAGTTCTGTCTCTCTGACTCTTTTCCAGTCACATCGCAGCCAGCACACGCGTGAAGCCGCTGCCTTGCCCCGCAGGACGGCCCCCACCCCACCCCCGCCCCACATCCTTCCAGGGCTTCCTGCCCACTGCCCGGCACAGGGAGGGGGTGACCTTCACCCTGGGGACCCCGCTTTCAGGCTCCGCTTCCAATCCACCCTGCCCATCGCCCTGAGATCCTCACCCACAGGCTGCCTTTGTCAGGGCACCTACGTCCAGAGCTTCCACTGGTCTGCACTGTTGTGATGAGACAAAACCCCCAAGTTCTGGGCCAAATCCCTCTAGGACTGGTCAGCAATGACCATGACCCTCCCAGCTGGTAATGCTATTCAGACAACCAAACGGACGAACCTGCAGGAAAAATGCAAGAAAAACCAAACCACCGGCTGCACTCATTTGTAAACACCTTGTAGCCGGTATGGAGACGTCCTCCTCGTCCAAGCAGATCTGTGTCCTGTGCAGATGTCAGGGCCACCGGCCTCAAGTCTCATGCCCCGACCTGCTCAGCTAGCAATGCCTCTCCGCCCCCCGAGGGGCCCCTCTGCTCTCCTACCCTTTCGACAACCGGTCAGAACCCACCCTCTCTCTCGGTACGACAGCCTGCACCATTTCTACGCCAGAGCCCTTGGGATTCGCGCCCAGTTCTGGAAGCTGGTGTGTCTGGAGCCCAATTCCGTGATCAGATAAAAGGCTACGGGGACTTTGCTCCCTTCTCTCATTCCCTCTCCTCCTGCACAAGACCTAGAACATGAGGGGCTCATCACAGGGTCACTGAATCAACAAACTCCTTATTTTTGGAGACAACCGTCCGACCTGGACGTTTTCAGAATTTCATTCCAAGAGGAACTGCAAAGTCTGAGGCAGAAGGCACTGCACTTCTTAGGTCTGAGTGTGGCTCCCAAGGAAGTGGGTGCACTTAGGTCGAGTGAGTCTCGGGGAAAGTGCTGGACTTGACTTCAGTTTAGAGAACCGAGCACGTGGGCCCAGCCTTTCTGTCCTCTGGCTACTCCTGCCTGTGTCACATCATGCCCCAGACATCCCCGAACCTGGAGCTGTGTCAGCTTCTGGGAAGAAGGGGCGCTGTCGAAGAGTGGGGTGCAGGGGCTGCAGGGCTGGACACTTGGCTTTGTCCCCCCAGGTGATGCGGACCCGGTCAGGCACCAGCTGCCCTGAGCCCCAGCTTCCTCACCCACAGAACGGGAATCATGGTGTCTATTCTGTCGGGTCCACGTGCAAATGCACCGCAACGCTTGTAAGGCCCTGCTCTCTTCTCAGTGGGGAGCCCTGGGCAGATAACCAGGACCTATGATAACACCTATCTTCTCGTCAACAAAGACTTCAGGCTGAAAGGATTGGCTACAGCCGACTAGCACTGACCACGTTTTTAATACACAGGGAAAACAACAGGGCTGGTGCTTTGCAAGACCATGACGGTGCCTAGGAAAGACAGACACCCTCGGGGACCATGTCCTTGGCACCTGGAAACCCAAGTCTTGGCAGGCTTCCCTCCCACCCCAAACACCCCGGCAGGTCCTCACCTCCACTTGGGAATGGGGCTGGGGTGGCCTTATAAGGCCTTCACTCACACTTACAGGGTTTCCAGCTGACGGCCAGGTCGTGGGACAGTTTTTGTTGTTTCAAGTGGAAAGCGACAAAATGGCCAAAGTCCACTTGGCGTCCCTTCCCACGACAACTGTTGGGTCTGCCGTCCAGAGCAGACAACACACGGAACTAACCAACAGCCTGATGAGCTGACGGGCACAAACCAACTTCTGATTCTCTCCATGGAGGAGACCAGCTGGGAACCAGCCCTATTTCTGTTTATATGTCATTAGTACAATTTTAAGTGTTCACAGTGAACTAAATAGCCTGGAAAAGCTCTGATCGCTAAACCTATAATTTAGAAAGGGAAACGTGGATAAGCAAAGACTCTTCTCCTGAAGAGCACAACTGAGCAAACAGGTTCAAAAATGATGATTCTGTTTATGGGACTGTCTTGGAAGTCATTGCTTTGGTGTCCTTTGGAATCGCCCCCTACTCACCCTCTTAGATAGAGTTTACTGCAATTTATGGTAAAACATTCAACAGGTTAAAGAATAGATTTAGGAATATTCTCAGAATCTTGTGTCCTTCTTTCTTTTTCTTTTTTTTTTAAAGAAAAAATACCTTTTTATTGGTAAAAATAGTATGTGCCTATTCAAAGATAGCAAGTATACAGAAATACCAAGATGGAATTTCTAAAATTCGCCTCCAACGCCTATAATCTAAAGAAAACCATGAAAAGGAGAACATGGAAACATAATAAAAACAGAGTGAGAGAGCTTAGCTCAAGTTTTAAAATGAGAGAAGGAAAGGGACATTTTCAGGCAATAAATAAGGGCTGAAGGAAATTCAGATGGCTGGAGAAGCAATGAGAAGCCATAAAATTCTCACCACGGACCTGGGGAGGTTGAAATAGTGTGAGGGCCTGGATGTAGGTGAAACCTTGAATTTTATTTTGTTTTTCTTTTCCATTCAAAATCTTGTTTCGGTGAGGGGAATTTATACTGGATCAGACAGGCCGAAATGGTAAGGGAGGGAGAGTTTGCTCAGACCGCTCGCAGGCATGTGGACGGTGCCAATGGGCGGGGCCAGCGCAGGTGCATGGGGCCTCCTTTCAGTGTCAAGGCCCCGTGAGGAGGGGAAGAGACCAGGCGATGGGTGACTGGACCCCTGGCCACACGGACAGGAGGGATGGGGATGGACAGCTCTTGGCCGTTGGGGCGTGTGCTGGGTGTACCCGCAGGTGCTCTAGCTGATGTGACTGTAAACACTGTGCGTGTTTCAGTTGTGGTTTTCCCGGGGCACATTCTTACTGAAGCAACGGGCTGAATGTCACTGCCAGCGCAAAATGAAGCGGTGAAAGCTGAAGGCGGTGTTTCGACGGTTAGATGTGCCTGGCCCCTGAAGCACGGCTGCTGTGTGCACCTCTGCCACACTGAGGAGGTACAGGACGGGCTGCTCTGTCGGCAGAGGGGTGAAGGGAGGGCCCCCTCCGGCTCTGCAGACACTCCAGGCCATTCCCTCCCATCCCCGCAGTTGGCACGGTGTCAAGCCCCACAGATCCCAGGAGCCCAGGCCATGCTTCGGGGAGGCCGGAGATAAAGTAATCTCCCCCGGGACACACGGAGGGCGGGTCCCCTGCCGTCCCTCCCTTCCAGAAGCTCAGGGGGGTCCCTGCCAGAATTCCAAGCAAGAGGTGACTCAGCAGGGGGAGGTGGGTCTGGAAGGACAGCTCTGCCCACCGCCACGCTGTCCTGAGCCCGGGGGAGCAGCAACGCGCCCTGTCTTCAAGGGCGCTGATCTGTAAGGAGAGGCCGCTCAGGATGACTGTGCCCTACGGCCCAGGGCGGAGACAAGCCCTCACCCTGCCTTTCCCACCTCTTCCTGTTCTCCGCCCAAAAGCATGCTGTCGGGCAGCAGCTGGGGGTGAGGTGAGGCCAGGCGAGGGGCCAGGATGGAAGAGGGAAGGGCAGAAAGTAGGAGGCACCTCAGGTCCGCGAGCACCTGGGCATCTGCAGGGGGACAGGGCCGAGGCTGACACGCGGTGGGGTGGGCGCCCCTGGCCTGTGCACCGGGCTCACACGTGTGTGTGCGTGTGTGCACGTGTGTGTGCGCGTCAGTGGCAAAGACTGCTCTTCCTGCCCATGTATTTACAAAGGCAGCTCAGAGAAACAGCCTCGAAGGTAGACAGCCAGGCTGTCATGCTGACTCTCACACTTGAAGGACAGTGTCCCCAGGGCACAGACGGGCCCCGCTCCGTCCCACTTCCACCAAGCCCCGTGGTCAGAGGCATCTCCACCGTACCCAGAAGTCATGGTGAGGTCCCTGCTCCCTCCGTTTCTTAGCTGGGAACCATCCTGGAGAGATTCCTGGGTGAGGAGCCCTCCATCTTGACAGTAAACTCACACAGGGGGAGACACGGGCCAGAGGTGCGGCCGCCACAAGCTCTTCAGTGTCTAGTGTGGACTTACTGTGACCCGGCATAAAAGAAGTCTGGATACTCTGCATTTTATAGCTCTTCTCTGACGGAACTCTGAAGCTTTCCCGCTCTTCCTCTCTCTCCTCTCACCCCTCTCACTCTCTACGTGCCTAACAAATGCGATGTCAGTGTATCCACCGTCCCTGTAAAGCTCTGGGATATGATCCCAGACCTTTAGTCCAGGGAGGGCGCTGGAGATGGATTTGGGGAAAGAAGTCCTGCTGTGTTCCCTCCGCCTTCGAGAAGCTCCGGGACCCAGAGCGTCACCCGGCCTCAGGCTGGGTCCCCTCAGATGTGACACCAGCACACAAGGCTGGCTCGGGGGTGCAGGCCCTCGGAGGGCGAGGGCCCAGCAGTCGCAGGGCACAGACACCCCACACCCTGTGAAGGGCTCACTCATTGCCCAGCAGCCCCGCATCCCGGCACTTCAGCCAACATTTCACATCTCTGGGCAAGAGCCTGAAACATCCCACCCTTCCCAGTAGGTTTCAGCCGTTTCTTAGGACTAGGGTCTCTCAAAAAGTCCTGTCCTTCCCTCGGGCAACATTTCTTTGAAATGAGGAAGGTTCCTCCTCCGTTTTCCCCGGCGCCCGCCCCCACCAGCTCTGTGATTCAAAACCATGTACTGAGAAACGTGTGAAAAGGACCAGTTTAGGTCACGTGTTCTTCCCGTTCAACATCCAAGCTGTACCAAGCACGCACCATCTAGGGCAGGGCTGCCCGGCCTGGACCTGTCCCCTCCCGTCTGGGTGTGCTACCAGCTACTGTGCAAAACGCTTTCTGGGCACCCGTTCCTTTCCTTTTTGAAGCTGCCCCATGAGGAAACCACGACCCCACTTTACGAATGGAGAAATAGGCTCAGACAGGCCGCCTGCCCTGCCCAGGGCTGCCAGTGGGGGACTGGGACCCAGTTCTCCCCGCAACCCCCAGGGCTGTCTGCTACCTGCAGCTCACCTGATGAGGCCACGCCCGTCTGACGGGAAAGCAGACTGAACCCTGGTGCCTGAGATCAGGGGGTTATCACTCGGGAAACAATTCACCGTCTTCCTCTGGTCCCACCAGGGCTGCTCTGGCCTCTGAAGACCCCCGGGGCCGGCAATGAAGGAGTTTATGAAGAAGGCCCTGAGTGCACCTGGGCACCTAGCATTCAGGGGTGGCTTATACTCAAGCCTTGCAGAGTGTGGTGCGAAGCCCCGAGGGAGGGCAATAGGGTCTCTGACGGCAGGAAGGTGAAGTCTAAGAGGGGCAGGGGGAGAGAGGCCCCCCACTTCAGGGGGCCCAGCACCAGGGAGTCCCCCTGCTTGGAGCCAGCAGAGTGATACGGGGCCTGGTCTCCCAGAAGGATCACGTTTAGAATGACAAGTGGGAAAAAGGCATCTCCAGTGGACACACAGGGCAGTCGCATGGGTGGCGGAGGTCCTCCAGACGACGGGGTGCAGTGGGGAAGGGCTGGGTTCTGGAGGCTCCTGGAAGCTGAGATGAGGCCCCCCCAGGCCACAGGGAGCATCGAGGTCCCGGCTCAGGGGGCCGCGCTGGGGGGCCTGGGTTAGGCGTCGGGATGGAGGGGCTGCAGTGGGGGGGCTGGGCAGAGGGGACGTGGAGGAGACTAACAGCCCACAGACAGACAGATAGACAGTCACACAGGGAAGCTGGGAGCCCGTGGTGGCCCAGGGCAAGGAGGCTTTGACTCGGGAAGGGGCTCCTGGGTGCCCCAGGCTCCCTAAGCAGAAATGGCAGCCTCGGCTAGCGGGAAACTCCAGGCTTTAGAGGAGAAGCACGCTGGCGTCGCCAGCGCTTCTGCATTCTGTCTTCTCCCCTCTCCGTGCCTCCCTCCTCCCGCCTCATCCCGAAGCCTCCAGGAGACAGGCCCAGGAGCACGATTGTGACACGGCAGCCCATGTGTCATATTGTAACTGCGTTTCCACATCCTCCTGGCTGTGTTGTACAAGCCCTAGAAGAGGAACAAGGGCGAGTAATGAAATACAGGAATGCGGGGAAAGAGGAAGCCCGGGACAGCAGCCCAACCGAAATGCAGAGAATTATGGAGAAGTGACAGAAAGGGAAGCAGCGCAGGAATTGCATTTGGGGTGGCTGAGCAGAGTGTGTGCGCACAGACAGCCCTACATACATACACACCCCCATACACACACACTCACACGCCTACAGACAGGCACACGCATACACACACTGCCACATACACACACAGGTACACACAGACACACACACACATCCATGCACACACAGTCACACGCACATACCCAGAGACACACACTCTCACACACATACAGATACACCCCCATACACACAGACACATACACACCTACACACACAGACACACACTCACATACACACCCCCCCCCACACACACACTCACACACGGACATACCCCCATACACACCCCCATACGCACACAGACACACATATACTCAAACACACACATTCTCATGTACACAGAGACACACATACACACCCACATACCCAGAAACTCATATACACGCAAACATATACACAGTCACACATACATACATACACACCCCCGGACGGACACTGACGCTCACACACCCTGTCTTGCATCTCAGTCAAACTTCTACAAGAGGAGGATCTCCTAGCTCTTAGCCCGGGAGGGAGAGGGACACGTCTGCCCTGTGGTCCAGTGGGCTGGGGGATATGGTGCAAGGGTCACCTGCACGTCTGCACTAAACCATACTAGATCCAGAAATTCCCAATAATCCTCGGAGGTCAATCTGTTATTTTTCTCTTGTATTTAAAAAGCCGGAGTTAAAAACATGGTAACGTTGCCTTGTGTCATCAAACACACAACTTGAGAGCCGAGACCAAAACAATGGACTAAAGGGACAGAAAACGTAAGTATATGCAGGTAGCTCCTCTTTGGGACGTCCAAATACCATTTTAAAAAATGAGAACAGGCCACGAGAGTAAAGCATGGAATCAAGGGAAAAATGAGAAAGAAACTGTGAATTAACTCGTTTGTGGCGTTCTCTGTGCGTGGAGATAACCAGCAGCGGTTCTCTATGTTAGGCATTCCCACCGGAGGAGCCTGGAGGGCGCTCAGAAACACGCCTTATCTAGCATTTCCATGGCCTGTGCCTGAGGGGCGGGGGCCCACCGACCTGCCTTTGAGGTCTCTGAATTCAGATGGAAAGTTCCCTCCCGGGGCCCGTGGGTTTTTAAATGAATGCACTATCTTCCCCCTTCCTTATTTTCCAAGAACTACTATTGTTCTTATAGAAAACTACGGATTATCTCTTGAGACTACGTTTCAGGAGCACCTTCCCAGGAGTGGTCCTTTCCGGCTATTCTTCACAGGCTCACATGTTGAATCACACGAATATAAACCGAGAGAGGCCGTGTCCCGAGGAGACGGTGGCCAACCTTCAGCCTGTGGGTATCACCTCACCCCTGTGCACGCCACCTGGGGTGCAGCGGGGTCGGGAGGGGCTGCGGTCCCGGAGAGGGCTGCCCTGGGTCAAGGCCCTTGTCTCCATCTCCACCCAAGACCCCAGGACTCCACCTCCGGGCCTCCTGGGTGAACGTTCTAGATGACGGTGCATCACCCATCCTCCCTACCCCTCACGTGACGCTTTGATCCTGACGTGGTCCAAGCGTCCACGTCAAACCGAGACTGCGCGTTTTCCTTCCTGGGCAAACTTCAGTTTACCCAACCAGCTCATGCTGAAGACCTGTGGCGCCAACTCTCTGCACCACCGAGGGTGCCACATCCACCCCCGGGGCCACAGCCTGTCACCAAGGGCACTGTTCACCTGTTTTACTTTTTGCATTGTTCCTTCCGATTTGGGGACAAAGGGCGGCAATGCAGGAGGGTCACCAAAGGCCCGTGACCCCTAACTGTCTGAGTCCTTTTTCTCCCTTGGGCTTTGGTAAGTTGTTTTCTCATCTCAGAAAGTGGATGCTCAACCTCCGTGGGGCAGCCCTCGGCCAGTGGGGGAAGGGGGCCACGCATGCCCCTCCAGCACCCAGCCTGGCGCTCAGAGCGCCCTGGAGAGATGGTGGTCACCTGCGCACTGGTTTTCCCTTCTGCTTTCCGCCCAGTGCCTTCCTCTGCTCCCCCTCCCACAGGCTCATCTTTTAAATGAAATTAACTGTCTGCTCACAGCACTCACGTCCAGCTGCCCTGGAGGGAACCCGGGCTGGGAGAACCACTGAGCTCTTCCAAGTGGGGGGTTGTTGATCAAGAAGAAGCCCATCTGGGGGCTTCCCTGGTGGCACAGTGGTTGAGAATCTGCCTGCCGATGCAGGGGACATGGGTTCGAGCCCTGGTCTGGGAGGATCCCACATGCCGCGGAGCAACTGGGCCCGTGAGCCATAACCACTGAGCCTGCGCGTCCGGAGCCTGTGCTTCGCAGCAAGAGAGGCCGCGATGGTGAGAGGCCCGCGTACCACGATGAAGAGTGGCCCCCGCTTGCCACAACTAGAGAAAGCCCTCGCACAGAAACGAAGACCCAACACGGCAAAAATAAATAAATTAATTAATAAACTCCTACCCCAACATAAAAAAAAAAAAAAAATGAAGAAGCTCATCTGCACAGAAGGCAGCCCTGGGTTTTGTTTTTTTTTTTGTTTTTTTGTTTTTTTTGTGTGTCTGTGATACGCGGGCCTCTCACTGCTGTGGCCTCTCCCGTTGCGGAGCACAGGCTCCGGATGCACAGGCTCAGCGGCCATGGCTCACGGGCCCAGACGCTCCGTGGCACGTGGGATCTTCCCGGACCGGGGCACGAACCCGCGTCCCCTGCATCGGCAGGCGGACTCTCAACCACTGCGCCACCAGGGAAGCCCCTAGCCCTGGGGTTTTAAGTCCTGAGTCACAGATAAACGCGGGTAGAACCCCCCAACCAGCACCATCCGCTGCAGATGCTCCGGAGGGAATTCCGCCTTCCCTGGACCCTTTGTCATTCAGAGTTTTAAAACACTTCCTGCACCCTGGCTCTGGGACGGGCTGGGTCCCTGGTGTGAACGGGTCTCCCTCCTTGTAACAGAGGTCCCAGGAGAAACAGGCAAAAGGCTTGTGGACACTTTTCAATAAATGCAGCAGATTTAGAGACTCACTAGCGGATCTCGTAGAGCAGAGATGCAGCCCCTGGGTCCTTGGCAATGAGGCTTCCAAAGCCTCTGGGGCCAGAGAGACCCCATGTCCCCACCAGAGGACTGGCTTCGACGGTAAGTCACTGCATCTGGTGACATCAGAGAGTCCCCAGCATTGTGGCTGGAGGGGGATCGGAGGGAGAATGGCAAACTTCTTTTCTCCCTCATAAGCATCAGTGCGAAACCCTACAGGCTTCACAGGGTTCACAGGCCAAGGGAAAAGGAAAGAGCAGCAGACTTACGCACGGTGGGTGGGTGGTGGCCGACATGAGGAGCCCCACCCACCCCGGGGTGGGGCGGTGGTGGTCAAGGGTCTGAAGGCTAAGACAGCACGTTCTGGCCAGAGCTGTGGCCGGCACGGCTGAGGGTACAGAAAAGCAGGTTCCTCTCTCTGTCAAGTGCCCTGGAAGTCTGGGAGAAGCGGAGCTGCAACTTCCGTGGGACGGCGGGGAAGAGGATGGCCCCTGGCATGTCCCATGGGGAAGCATCGCCGCCAACCAGTCCTGCAGCCCCTCCAGACCCCGGCTCTCCAGCTTGACTTCTATGATGAGATTCTGCCATCGAAGCAAGGAAGGGAGATTTGGGAAGCCATAACCTTGCTGAGAAGCAATTTTATTTTATTTTCAGAAAACCAAGTATTTAAAAAGTCTAACAGTATGTAAGATGGAAAGATACACACCACACGTGGAATTCAGAGAAAGTTTTACCCCCTGCAAAGACAAAATATTCCTATTTAGCTTGCCAGTTATTCCAAGGCATGTCATGGTTGAGAGCCAAGTAAAATAACATTTCTAATAAAGAAATAAGGAGATCTATTTGCCCACTAGATAAAGCCTTTCATTTGCCCACTATGAGCCTTTCATTTTGATTTGGAGGCTGCCGGTTTAAGTGACAGAAAGAAGCACAACGAAAACTTAAATTGGAAGGATCTGAATAAAGATCAAAGAGACTGAAAAACTCAGAAATATAAACTTGAGGAACTCAAGAGCATCACCTACTGATCTCATGTGCATGCCATCTCCCTTACTCAGAAGCCACGCGGCCATCTACAACGACCCACAGCAACAGGTCCGGAAGGAGAAAAAAAGTAAAACTGACCTCTGAGACAACCAATAAAAGAGAAGTAGGAAACCTTTCAGCCAAAATTCACTTGTTTACTCATGGGTGAGTCCCTCCACGCTCGGCGGGGGCATCTGTCTTCCACGTCGTGGACAGCTGTGGAAACGATTAAGTGGTTCTTTCTTAACACTCAGCAGATTAAAAGTTGCAAATGAGAAAGTCAAGGAAGAGACTGAAAATATTATCCAAACAGATGAGAGAATTCAAGGCCAGGGTCATTTAGGCAACAGTGAGTGATAAGCTCCATACACACCACAATGACTATTTCTGAAGCCAGGTTCAGGACCTAAGGGTTGGACACGTGCGGGTAGGTTTTCTGGCCACAGGAAGACTGCACAGTTGTCATCTGTACGTTACGTTGCAGGTGTGAGAAATGTCTGCTGAAGGAATGAGTAAATGGATGAGCAAGCGAACGCCCTGATGACACAAACCTCCCTGCTGGCAGGGCTCACAGTTCGCCAAGCGTGTGCGTGCAATGCCCTCTCCAACATGCTGGGTCTAAGCGTTTACAACAGTGAGAAGGACTTAAGAAGAAAAGGTGAGAGCATATTCAAGATATTCTTAAAAGGATCTCGGGGGGTCTAGCAGGTTCTAGCAAAGATTCCTTATCCAGAAGGGTTAAAACACGATGAACGTAAGATGGAGTAGGCTTGAGTAATTTAGAACACTTAGTTGTGAAGAAATGCTCCCTCCCCCGCCAATGCTACATGACCGAGATGTTGGATGAGGTGGCCTGTGGATGAGAACCGTGACCATGAGGCCAGAGCCGGTACGAGGCCTGGCACCAGGCCCAGCATTACAGGGGCTCACGGACCAGCTGGCTGAACGATTCTGCACACAGTAGGGACAGCGAATTTGCCTCACACCTCCTTTTCTGTGCAGAGATCTTGTAGATCTGATGGCAACTGCGTGCCGAGTGCAAACATCTGAGGTGAAAGAGTTTGCTGTCAATTGCTTCCAGGGTCCTGCTGCCAGGAAAGCAGATATACGGAGGAAATACAGAACATTCTGAGATTAAAAACAGGAAATGGGTGAATTCAGTGCCCCTTCTGGGAAATGATGAAATGAAATGTGTTTCAACCTTAAGGTGTAGTCATGCAAATCTTAGTTTATCAAGTTTATTAAGGCATACGATTTCTCTGCATGAGAAATGACTTTTTAAACTTAAAAAAAGCTAGTATAATGGTTAAATCCACTCCTTCCCAGATCATAAAACGACAAGGCGCTAGATGCGTGGCTATTTTCTATTAATAGACAATAAAAAAGGAAAGGATCCAATGGACTATGGTGATATGGTGAGTATTTCAATGATCTCGAATCAGAACTTATAAAGGTTATAATCTGTTCGTTTTGCCCAGAGGTGTAATCCACAAATTGAATTAAAACAACTAGAGTCATTGTGTGAAGACACCAGACCTTTCCGCTAAAAAGCACAGCTAGGATGTTCAAAAGCAGCTCTTCAACAGTAAGTGAGGGAACCAGAAGCCCACTGTCCTCTGTTTGCTGGTGGTCAGCAGCCCAGGCCGGGCTCACTGTGAACCCACTTCAAGCTGACCACTGGCACCTGGCACGTGGGGACCAAGCGACCCTGGCAGCTCGGCTGGCCCCAAGATTTCTTTTCACAGACCGACACACAGAGTGGTTGTACAAATCGCACCGAAGATCTACATTTATGAGTAACCAATGCAAATGAGAGGAAATGAGAGACCAGAAAATGATGGGAAATCTAACAGCATAAATAGTTTTACACTTCAGAGACGCACTTGCAATGGCTCAGACCGAGGTGGTTATCTGCACGTGATGTAGGGCCGCTGGCCGAGTCTACTGGGGGACACGCTCTCAGAATTATCTTCCCATCTACCTGTCTCCAAGTGCTGGAGGGGTCTCTCTCCGGCTGCACGAATCACCTGCATGCTGCCTCAGGGTCACGGGAAGCACCACGGCCTGGGCTACGATGGGTTCAGAGACTTGACCTGTCTCACCTGCTCAATTCACTCTCTTCTCTAGGCCCTGAGAGCTGAAATGGACTCTGCACCAGGAAAACCCATGGAGGTGGCAACAGAGGGGAGGAGGGGAGGTCTGTACTGCCTTCTTGAGAAACAGAGCGTGGCCGTGATCCCTGGGACCCCCTGAAGGGGCTTCCGTGTCCCAGGATTTCCCACCACGGCCTCTGGAGCTGAGGGCAGCTGCACCGGGTGCTCAGGAAGGCGTGGGGGGAGGCGCCTCAAAGCCACGTGGTCACGACGGTGATGTTGAGTGACACCCAGGCCTGCATGTCCGCAGGGCCCACCCAGGGCCACGCCCCTCACTGCCACCGCATCCACGTAAGATCTGCTCCGACACCTCCGTCTGACTTGGGGATCATTTCAATTGTTTCTCACGTGGGTTCTCATCCCTACTTTTGGAATTTTCCAAAATTCCAACAGCTTTCTGGATGAATTTGTAAAATAAATAAGACAAGCTGTCTGGTTTCCAAAGCTTGGACTCAAACTTTGCACAGAGGGTTCCCATCTGCCCCGAACTCCTTTCTCAGAGCTCCTAGAACACGACTTCACCTAGAAGAATGAACGCCCTGAATGTGACAGGGTTTCAATTAGGGTGATCCAGGTAACGGGATTTCTTGTTGAAAGGCAACGGAATAAAGGGTTCAACTTGCAATCCTTTGGGGGGAAAGCTAAGCCAGCGACTCCCTGCCCCAACTCCCTCACCCATGGCTGTGACTGCCCAGGGAATACGTTTCCGGAGCACCTCCTCTGAGGTCAGACCAGGGTCCCCCTCGGCCCACGCAGACACCAAAGCTGCAGTGATGCTTCCTCGGCCCACGGATATGTCCCCCACCTGATCCCTCTCCCATCAAGCTCTTACAATCCTACGCATTCTTGAGGGAACAGGATACACGTCATGTCTTCTAAAAAGCCTACACTCTTCTCATCAAAGCTGGTTGTGCTCCTGGCCTGTTCTGTGGGGTTTTCTGGCTCCGGCAGCGTTCCGTGTATTCTGTCCCCTCGGGAAGGCTGGTCTTGCCTTCCTCATCCCCTTCACCCTTCCCTCTGTGCCCTGCGAACACTGCACGGTGACGGCCAGCTGGACTGCAGCGATCGGGGCTACGTTCTCCCACCACTTTTCCACCACTGAGAATACAAGACAGTACTGTCCAACGTCGCTCAGCTAATACTTGTGTTTTGAACGGTGACAAAGGTCGTAAACACACACACTTAAAATAAAAACGGTAAAACTAACAGTCAAAAGAATGAAAGATTTAAGATCAGAAAAGTTGGGTTCACACAGGTTGTGTGATCTGAAGATCAGTTAATTAACCTCATTAACTGTATAACCACCACCTGCCCAAGGAGGCCGGGCGACTCGAAGCACCAACTACCCCTCTAGGCATTGTTACGGTCTGGGCAGATGCTGGGAACGCTCTCATCTGTAAAACAGAGAGAGTGATGCCTACCTGTCCCACCTGTCCACGCTCTGTCTCCCTCCAACTGACTGTGGGTCATTTAAGGGCAGGGTGTTGGCATCCGTAGGGCATGATTCTGGGGCATTTTATTAAATGAGTGGGTACTATTATGCATAAAATAGTAATTGTTTTGTACTATCTCAAGTTGCGTTTTCTTTACTTTTTCCCTTGTCTACCTTCAGAAGAGCTGCCTGCTTTGATCACACCTGCCATGGGATCCATCTGTTCATTCCTGAATCAACATGGCGGCCGGCCTCCTTCCACAAGTGGGCGGAGCGTCCGTAGCTGCTCTGATCGACGCCCATGGTTTCAGAACCACCTCACTCTTGTTCTGACCTTCGTGCCATAGTAACGAGGAAGCAGCACCTCACAGAGGTACCTGACCTCAAAGAACGCGCCAAAAAGAACTGTTTCTCAATGTACATACTCTACTCTTTATTTTTCTTGAGGTGAGAATGTTTGCTAACAGCCAGTTTGTGGGGCATCTCCCGAAATCACTCATCAGTCATGCGTCTTCGTTTTGTTTCCTGTGGGAATCTCATGCTCTTTCCATGGACTCCGAAACGTCGGGCCTGTCACTCCCAGGGGCAGCAGCTGAAGATTTCAAATAATTAAAATTTTCTGACAAACTTAAAAGCGGAATTCCTTTCCCTGTTTGACTATTTGCAAGGTACAGCCGACTGATGGGCATCTACAGATGTGTCTCTCTGAAAGGGGAATTCTCCTGGAAATGCCTCGGGCATCTCATAGGGAAATCTTGGCATTTTCTTTATTCTTCCCAAATGAAGAAAAGGACATACTTCATCCTTCGATGACAGTAAAGCATCCTTCCCTCCAGGCTCCCCGTGTTTCTCTGTGCGTCTTGGAACGTGAGCCTTCCTGACCCAAAGAGTTGGGAATCCAGTCACGGCAGCAAAACCGTGATGACTACACAAAGCATCACAAAGAAGACCACCCACGTACCTAATATTTTCAAGCACACTTTCTACCCGATTTCCCTTTCACTTAAAACTTTCTAAGAAATCTTTCCGTCTTTACGGTGTACCTACCACCTGCATGTGAATGGTTCACGAAATTACGTGACACGACACCTGACGTTTCAACTGAGCTGTGGAAATTCTGGATTGAAGGAGTGGACCGATTTGTTTAAAGATAACGTTTCTCTTTACAAAAGTAAAACTTAAACTCGATGAAAGATCTCATAGACACAGCTGTTTGCAAGACTAGCTTCACCTAGAATAAAATAGGATGCAGGAAGAATTTCAGTGGGAACAATGGTATATTTTTCTGCTTTTTGCTTTGATGTACGGTGTGAGCTTTGCTCCTTTTAAGAACCTTTTAAAAACGTAGGTTTAAAAGCAAGACTTTGACCTTAGGCCTGGTTTGCTGACAAACTACCGTGAACTGCTTCCTTTTTATATCTGCTTGTCCTGATAGCAGGGCAAAGATCCTAAGGGAATCGGGGATCAGACAGAGTGGAGTCATTAGCAGTACAGGTGTGCTAATTTCATCTTTTTAAGAAAACTAGATTATCTGAATGTTTTTTAAAAAGGCTACATTTTCATCAGGCAAAGTTGCTGAGGTACCAGCATGTCAAGGGAGGCCCCCTCTGATTCACCACTGTCCCTGCACGAGGAACCCACAGTCCTTCCAGAAGGACCCTAACAGGCTGAAAGGAAACACACTGTACCCAACAGCATGGGACACTCCAAACACCAAAGGCACAGGTGCAAGAGGAGGGAGACAGTCTTCAGAGCTGTTCTGAGAAATGGACGACGAGTTCTTATTTGGCGGTGAACCCAAGTCACGGCTGCACACATCTGACCCGACCGTGCATCTAGGAGAAACCTGCACCCAATCAAGGAAGGCTCTATTCCTACATGGCCCCTGCTCTTCAGAACTAGAACATTAAAGTTCAAAAGGACAGAAGATGTGTTCTGTACCCACGTGTTTATAAACTAACAGCAGAGAGTCCTGCACGGTAACAAAATTGGCTTTGACATGCGGTCTTCCCTCGCACCCTGGGGACAGAGGTAGATCTGGACCAAGGGGAGCTCATCTTCGGGGCAGAGACTGGGCTTCCTCTCTCACCTGCGTCCCCAGCCAAGGCCAGCGAGGCCCTTTGGTGCCGGGTTTCAGGACACTTGGGCACACCGTGCAATGCCCAGGGACCGTGAGAACAGTGAGGAGAGGCAGAGCAAATATACGATCCTGTTTATTTCATCACACTCGGAGGGAACCAGAACACATTGGCTGGGAGAAGGAGGTGCTTCGAGGGCCTGGTCTACTGTCTCCAACGATTGGTGGGGCTCCCACACTTCGGAGAAAGTGTTGCTATAGCAGGGATGGCTCTGGACAGAAGCAGGTTCCTTCAAGGCTTTTCTAACATTCAGTGTCTCTCGAAACCTCAAGCAGGCTGTCTCACGAGGTGCCCACACAGGCCGGCCATCCCCTATCAAGGATGCCGAGCCCTGGGCTCAGGACCACTCGGGGACTTTGGTCTGGAATGCTTTCTGGGACTGGGAATCCATCCCTACCGCAGACACAGAGCAGAGGGCAAGCAAGCTGTGTACACGGCTGGTTCCGTGAGTGCTGGGGTGGCGGAAGCAGTCAGCTTCAGAAGCTTTCCTAAATTGGCCTGGTTTCAAGCACGTACAGACAGATGCTCCCATTCACCTTTTCCCTAGGGGAACGGTCATACTGCAGTCAGTGCAGGCGTGAACTCCAAAGCATCAAGCTAAACGTTTTCATTACTAGGAAGCAGACGTTTATAACCAGGCAGAACCGTCTGCCGGACAAGAAGAAATATTTTATTTCTATATTTTCCCTTTTTACTATTTCTCTCCCTGCTCAGCTGCATCCTTCCTCCCTCCCACCAGCAGGTAAACTCTTTGAGCCCTGGAATCTTACCTTTCTTAGTCGCCCCTGTGCCTAGCAGGGTGCTTGGGATGGAGCAGGTAATTAACAAACATTTCTCTCACTAATCAATCCTCCAAGGCTGGCTCAATCCCCACCTCCAGCTTGCTCCCCTGCAATCTGGAACGCTGACACTGCTTAGAACCTGGGCTAGCCGTTTAGCCACAAACCTACCAGGGACCCTTCAGGTCCCTCTGTCCATTTAACCCCTGTAGATGCCGCTTCTCACACAGCTTTGACTCCCCATGACAGCTAGTCTAGCAGCTTGGGATGGGTTCAGTGATAGCACTTTGAAGACAGGACGGTTTTCAACACGATGTCAATGAGCAATGGGATTTCTTTTCAATTTTCAAGACTGAAGAGGATCGAACAAACCCAGAGTCTATGCCTGTAAACACTGGAAAAGATGGCACTTCCGTGTAGGGCATGCTAATAATTTCTGGGATCCCAGGATGATGTTAATTCGGGTTATTTGTCCCCTTAAGCGTTGGGAGAAGCCCAGAGGGGGGGGCCCTTCACAGACTCTGGACCTCAAAGCAAATCCTAACTATACAGCAAAACTGAAAATATTCATTTCCCTTTTACTTCCCATACATACTGATTTAAAGTTTTAGATGACATTTTATTTTCCCCTCAACTGTGTTAAGTATTGCTTCCTTCCCATTTGTGTTAACTACTTTCCTTCGATGGTTAAAATATTGTTTCCAGACTTTCAACTGAAACGATTTTCTGTTTCTACAGCCAGTCTCATGAACAGACACAATAAAGAGGATTTTCACAATGCACTGGATTTGGTATATCTGAGTGTCAGGATGTTCATTACGTCCTGCTTTTCCCCTCATTGTGTTACGGGCTGGAGAAGCAGCAGGAGAAGTGCTGCCTGCAGGGACCCTGACATCTAGCTGGACGCAACGCACGGGCACTGGGCATCCGGTGCCCTCAGGGCGGGTCCCGTCCAAAGGCGGCACATGTGCCTCACGGCATCTTAGGCTGGTTTTGCATTTTCAGCACTGATGGAGTGCAGGAAGGCCAGGTGTGCTCAGGTGAATTTAGGTACACAGCTTGGAAGTTGTGAAATATATTTCCCAGAGTACAATGGGTACAGAGGTGAGATGTGGATGACAGGTCCTCACGGTACCAACCTGTAAAGAGAATGGGGGAGACAGGCGCCGAAGGGCTTCTTCAAGGACTCATCGGGAGGGACAAAGAAACGAATCTGGAGTCGCAAAGGACGTGGCCTGTCCATCCCCCACGCACGAGGAGACGCGCACGGCCAATACACAGCAAGATGGTCATCCTTTCCAAGCCAGTTTTAAATACTACCTTACACGGAATGCGCTTAGGGAAAACGTCTGATTCATTCAATGTACCTGCAGACGCAGGCAGTGCATGCAGGGAGCTCTGCTTCCAATCCTACAACGAGCTGGACTCATCATCTTCCGGGGGTGATTTTTTAGGGTGAACTTATGTCAACCCAGAAAACAATTCTCACTACTTTACAATTAAACCGTGTGTTTGAACCAAACAATAGCATTCCCCAGACTAAGTCAACACTTTCGTGCAAAGGTCTAAGGTTCCAAATGGACTTTTAACTGTTCCTAAAAGAAAAAGAAAGGCTTGCCTCAAATACTCAAAAGTAGGTGCTTGGGGTTCAGCAGGGAATGACGGTGCGGAAGCTACAAAGTGAGTGTGAGCAATGGAAAAATCTGGGCCCCTGAGGACAAGTGCTGGGCACCTGCACTCAGGTGCAGCAGCCTGGAACCCAGCCTGGAGGCACAGCATTCCTCCACGTGTGCTCAGCTGGGGAAGGTGTGCTCCTCAGCTCCAGAGGCAACCCTTCCCCACGATGGTTTTTCCTGGTACAGCCCTTTTGTACAAAGACGTGGTTCTTCTCAACAAATCACGAACCAGGTCATCCCTGTCTATTCCATTTAACAAGCAGCAAAAGGCGAGAGCCAGTGACCTTGAACTTGGGAGGCTGTGAGTCTTCCCGTCACTGCCGACTGTACTGCTACATTAGGTCGCTTATTGCACAGGTAAGTGGTACCTGAGGGCACTGGGGCAGCCTCTCCTTGAGGCCTCCTAAGATAGTTTGTTCCTGAGCTGAAGGTTTCCATTATTGGTCCTTGGACCCAAGTTAGAGAACCTTGATGAAACTGTTTCCAAGATCAATATTTAAAAAAAGACGGGAAGGAAGGAACACTGGCAGGAAAGGAAAAAAGAAAGAAAGAAGGGGAGGGAGAAAAGGAAGGAAGGGAGGGAGGGAAAAACAGGAAGGAAAGAAAAGATGGAAGGAAGGAAGGAAAGGAAGGAAGGAAGGAAGAAAGGGAGAGAGAAGGAAAGAAAGAAAGAAAGAAAGAGAGAGAGAAGGAAAGAAAGACAGGAGGAAAGAAAGAAAAAAAGCCTGAGAGAGTGACAGCACAATCAAAGCCACACTGCCGCCTCTGTGGCTCTTTGGATCTGCTGTGCTCAGGAAACCTAGCAGCCACACAGGGACACGCTGTCTCCTGAGATGCAAGAAGCGAGCCAGTAAGAAAGCACGAGGCGTCCTTGCACAGGAAGGCCGGGGTCTGGCTTGTACACAGCTCAGCCTGGCTGGGTGCCAGGGTGCCCCATGCACGGGCATCAGGACCTGGTGCTGAGAGGAAACCCCAGGCTTGTTTACTCAGGGTGCAGTATAAGCACGGCTGCTTTCCTCTCCCACATTACAATAGAAGAGAAAAGCCTCTCCTTTACCACCTCTGCCCCATTGCTTCATCAGGTTGCAGCAGCATCTTTTGGGAAGTTATCAAGAAGCTTCATTCTCCACAATTTTTGCAAACAAGTTCACCAATATGATGGTGCCCGGCTTTGGAGCTCAGTTCACGTGGTGCCGGTCCTAATGGCACTCTTACGGAAATGTGCTTTACGTCTATAAAACAGTTGCCTTGCTTCAAAGCATTCAAAAGGATTTCCCACCACCCAAAATGACCATAGAGAGTGCATGAGAATAAAATGAATGGATGAAAACTAAAACAAGAAAAAAATAGTAGATTCCTGTGTTTCATTCCGCCACTATGCTTTGGAAAACTATTTTATTTTACATGTTTACATTTTGCTTTATTCCTGTTACTTTGTACTTAATCAAATGCCTACAAAACCTATGGCTGAAACAGAGCTACATTAAGTAAATCCCAATGATGTAAAAAAAAATGGAACCGGACCTAGGTTTTCTCTAAATCAAATGTGGCCCAAACCAGAAGAACTAAAATGAAAAATTTCCAATTCCTTTGTGATGACAATTGAGAAAATGTCTTGAAGATAAAACTGATTTAAAAACTACTTTCAGAAAGTGGAAGACTAACTAGTTTGGGGCTTAATTTCAGCAAGAATTAATTGTAAAAGGTCTTCTATGACGTAATGACACATACTTCCATAGAATCCAGATCTGCTCCGTCCAGTAGGTAGCCGCCGGACACAGGAGGCTTCTGAGCCTTGAAACACACGCAATCCAAATTGAGATGTCCTGTAAACCTCAAATACACACTGGGTTTCAAAGACTCAGTAGAAAAAAGGGGTAAAATGGTCATTAATGATTGTCTATACTGATAGCACGTTTAAATAATAAAATTTGGGGCATACTGAGTTAAATAAAATATATATAAAAATTCGTCCCACCTGTGCCATTTTTCTTTTTTAATGTGACTCCTAGAAAATTGAGAATTATCTATGTGAGTCTTATTATATTCCATGGACAGTGCTACCCTGGAATAGGTGATTCCCAGATTTCACAAATACGTTCCAGAAATGTTGGCTGTCATTCATCCATGAAACCTTTTCCCAAACAAGGGCTGTTCAAGGTCACCATGTCTCAGAAGGTTTGGAGTCCAGCTGCCTGCGAGGACCTGGCTGGAAGGACCCCACACCTACCCTGCAGAGAGTGAGCATGTGTGTGCATGCACAAGGCAGGCTGATTTTAAGGATGCCTTGCTAGGAGATACTCCATCGGTTAAAAAAAAAAAAAGCTATCGAAATGGGAAAAACAAACAAATGAACAAATACAAACCCTTAACTGTTAACACCTATAGCTCTGGCTTCAAGTATAAAAATCAGCAGTGAGTCCACATATTTATAATAATAGCACTTCTTTAAAATTGTGTCGTGTTGATCATGACAAAATAATTCCCCTTCCCTCCCCTCCCCTCCCCTCCCCTCCCCTCCCCTCCCCTCCCCTCCCTTCCCCTCCCCTTCCCTTCTCTTCCCTTCTCTTCTCACTTAAAACCACAGCTTTGTCTACTGAACACGAATTTCGCCAAAGGCCGCTTGAACCGTAATGCTAAGATTACCTAAGTGCTCTCTATACCGGATAATAGTTAAGCGTCATCATTTAACATTATGGGGGGTGGGGGGAAACAGAGGCCATCAGAAGTGCTGGGGGGAGTACAGGCTAAGTCATATTTTTATTGTTACCGCGTTTGACTGGAGAGAGTAGAGATATTGCGACAGGAGCAAAATTCTGCCACATTCCAAGAATAACAATAAAAATAATCACAGAGCTGCCTGCGGGGCTGTCATCAGAGTCCCTTTCTCATTTCAGCAGGATTTCACCTCTAGCGTGGCAGTCCTTCATTCTGAAAAGGAAAGTGGCCGCCTCTGCCACGCGCTCTGTCAACACAGTGAGGCCCTGGGGTTGCAGGCCTTCCGTCCAGCACACCCCACCCTGCGGGGAAGACACCGGATGTTCAGGGCTTCACCGGAATCGGGCCCGGGTGATTTCAGTGGAAATCAACAGCCTGCAGCCACATGCCCTGCAGGGGAAGTGTTCTCCTGGCAGGCAGCCTCGCAAGACACGCCCTAGACCTGCTGAAAGATCCTGGCAGCTAAACTCACTCCTCCAAGTAGGGCACGAAGACTCTTCCGTTAATCCAGCTGCCGCCAGGGTCAGGTGCTCCGAGCGTGAATGTTGGAAGGAGCCTCTCTGGTCCTCCAATGGCGATTAGCTTTCCAACCGCTCCCCAGGCCGCTCACACATTGCTGGGCCCTTGCTGAGAAAATGTCCCAGTGAAGCCACCGCACACTTAGGGGCCGCCACAGAGGTCACCTCCCAGATCTGTACCCACATCTCAGGGTTGTGTTTCATCCAAGGAACTCAATACAGAAACAGTTTTGAGGAGACCAAGTTCAATCCCATGTGTTTTGAAGAACGGCGTGAGCCCAATGCTTTCCTGGAAAAATCACTGTAATTTAGCAACGTATTGATGGAATGCAGACAAGTCTCGCTTCGCATTTAAAGTTCTTCAAACCGAAATAACAGCAATAATAATAATACTACTACCTCATAAATAAGACACAGAATCCTTTCTAATCTCACTCCCCCAGCAGCAGAACTAAACCGCTAAAGCAGCATTCTACCTATCAATATTCTCTTCCCAAATCAAATTCTCTTCCCAAATCAGAGAATCTAGTTGCTGTGACATTTCCAGTTTGTGACATCAACAGCAAAGCATCACTTGGAATCAACTCGTGTTGGACAAGCTGCATCTACCCCTCACTGCCCCCGGTCTCCCCAGCAGACTGAGACTTCCCTAACACCCGCTCCGAAAAACACCCACCCCGCACAGCCATCAGTAAGATATTCCTGCTTTCCACTGGAGCTGTCAAGACATTACAACCAGTGTGAAGCCACTGTATGCGGGTAAACTAGCTCTCAAAAAAAAAAAAGAAAAAGAAAAAATTCCTAATTTGTAGCATTTGCCCATTTCTTCGGTGTAAATCCTTCCAATCACGGTAGTCCGCCGACTACCAATAGATAACGAGAGCCTGGAAGCTTTGATTCCAGCCCGAGAACCTGAAGACAGTCTCCTAGTTGCCTGTAAGCTCCTGTCTCCCCGCCAAGTCCTAACAGGCAAAGGGCTTACAATTTTGAGTGGCTCTGCGGTAACGTGTGAGCTGTAGTTCCTGCTAAGACCTTGCAGGGTGCTGGGCTTATCTGGCGGCTACAGTGGGCTCGGCCTCAACCCCACCCCACGGCTGCGGGACCAGGAAGGCGGCTTCCTGGGGCCTGGCTCAACCGAGCAAGTGTTTTCATCTCATCGAACTGGTACTGTGGAAACTTTACAGGGCAATGGTTAGGGCTCGGCTCTGCCTAGGCTTCTACTTTTGCATAAAAGGAGGGGAAGCTTTTTTTTTTCTGGGTTATATTTACACTCCCCAAATCAGAAATGTCCTAACCAGATAGGACAGGTGGCAACTGGCAACCACAGCTCAAAAGCTTTTGTTTTTTTTTTTCCATTTCTTTCTGAAACCCCATGCAGAAGGAAAGTTAACAAAATGTCGGTTGGTTGTTTTATCCCCAGAGCTAAGTATGCTTTCAACACAGATGGAACAAAGCAGAGAATAAAATGGGGACCAAGACCCTAAAACAGAACATACCGCTTATCTCTCTACTTTAATAGGTAAGAATCTACCTTTATTTCCCTCAGTAAACCAACTAGGTACAACGTGATCTTGAGTTTAAGTTGTCAGAGGAAGATGGACAGAAGCCGATCATTGGTTTCTCTCTGTAAAAATAACCAGCATTTCCAAGTTCACACACTCCTTTGGAGACACAAAATGAAACTACAGTGTATTAATGCATATCTGTGGAATCTAGAAAAACGGTACAGATGAACCAGGCTGCAACGCAGAAATAAAAGACACCGATGTACAGGACAAACGTATGGACACCAAGGAGGGAAAGCAGGGGTGGGGTGTGGGTGGTGGTGAGATGAACTGGGAGATTGGGATTGACGTGTATACACTAATATGTATAAAAGAGAGAACTAATAAGAACTTGCTGTATAAAAAATAAATAAATAAAATTCAAAAAACAAACAAAAAAAAGAAAACTGGAAGCGTGGCTTGGAAATGCCAGCCTTGGGGTATTCCAACCTCTCCGGGCCCCGTTTTTCTATAGGTTATGCCCTTTTTAAAAAAGTCATACTTCTGGTTCTGGGACACTACTGACTGTATTAAAAAATCTTCAACAGTCAGCCACAAAACGCCTGTCTGCAGTGTGAAGCTCGCGTGAGTGGACACATGGAACCGCGTGAGGATGACGGTGTTCAGTTGAGATGGTTCTCAGTGGGGAAACATGGTGACACCTGGGCATCCTGATGAGGGGGTTGAGGTGGGACACAGGTGGCTAAACAGCCCCTGGCGGGGGAAAGGACAGTCAGCCCAGGAAGGGCTCTCCACCCCAAATATCGATGGCACCCATTGAGAAAAGGGGCCTAAAAAATCCACGTGACGAACCTTAAATTCGGGTGCAGCCTTAAATTCCCCCCCAAACTTAAAAGCTCTCTCTGCTGTCCTGCCAGCTCTCTGCCTGAGAATGCTGGGCCACCATCCCATGCATTCGGTGCACGCATCCTGGGCGCCCACCGGATGCTGGGATGCAGTGAGCAAAGCCCCGGGGCGTGCTTTCCCTGCAAGTGGGGACAGGTGAAGAGCCAGAGGTCGGTGCTGCCACTTTAGGTCAGGGAGGGCCCCTCGGAAGTGGCATTTCCGAATGGAGACTGAATGCAGGAGGGGAGAGGGTCACAAGGGCCTGGTGGGGGGCAGGAAAGGCAGACACACCCCAGCCCAGCCCCTGGATGGCTGGTCCTGCCCGCGCTGGGGCTCCACTGGGCTGTCATATATTAGTCCTTTCCCTCTAGTCACTCCTTCCTATCTGCCTTCTAACGGACTTAACTATCCTCCTCTAGCACGGGCCACCCTGAGAATCCTCCCTGGCTGCATCCTCACAGCCTGCTCCCGGCTCGTCCCTGCATCCCTACTGTCTGCCGGCTGCCTGAGCTCCCCGGCCCCTCCTGTTCCGCTACATTTCGATCTGGGCCTCCACCCCTGCCGAGCCCTCTGGGAAGCGACCGCCCAACTCCCGAAGGCCCCTTCCCAGCCCCTCCGTCCTCCCTTTCGTGCTTCGCATCTTCCCTAAAACCTCTATCCCGGTAACTTCTACACCATGTTTCTTTCCAGAAAATTGTACCCGAATCAAGCAACTGATTCTCTGCTTCCTCCTTTGCTTTCTCTTCCCGACAATCACACACATGTATTCCCGAGGCCCTGGGGCTTAGCATCCCTCCTGATAGCCGGACCAGCTCCGTCCACCCCTCCCATGCCCTGCCTTCCAGACAGTTCCTTGGCTACGAACTTGTCAGCGGACTTCCAGCCAACCCCAACTCTGGGTCCATTTCCCGTTCTGTTAAGAGAATCGCTGCAGGCCCTTCACTCACGGGCCCACACCGCGTGGAACACGCTGTGCCCACTGCTGGGAACCACCTCCCCACCCGGCCCCTCCCAGCTCCGGCACAGGACATCTCTCCCTGTTTGCTGTCACCAGATGATCTTGTCAGCACTCAGGTCTGGAGGAAACATTTTGCGGGGTCCCCTCCAAAGGCCACAGCTCGCTCCCAGAGCTGGCCACGGGGGCCCTTGCTGTGACGTTGCCCACCCACTTCTGCCCCTCCCAACTACCACGCGTTTCCTAAGGTCAGACATGACTCACCTTCGCGCCTCTGTGAGAACTTCAGCTCCCTGAGTCTCCCCATGGCCCCACTCCCCAGCCCAGCTGGGAACAAGCCCTTCTGTCCACTTTCTTTAGAGAAAACGTGATGTCCCTGTGAGCACTCTGCCGTGCCTTACGGCGCTGGGCGATTAGTCTGCAAGCTGTTAACTGTTAAGGTCTGCAAGGCAGCGGCTGCATCAGCCAGCCAGGGAGAAGGGCTCAGTCAATATTACTCTTATTGAATGGAAGGTCCTCATGTCCTAAGAGTCACAGAAACACAAGTTCAAACAAAGCACAAAGCCAACCTAAACGGTGCAGTCCCAAATCCTAAAGTGAACCCAGTGGGGACGTGACAGGAGGGCGGGGCCCAGAGCAGCCTGGCCTCCAGCAGGGGCCCTGCTTTCGGTCACACACACCTTGACAGCCTCCAACCGTGTGGTCACTGATCTCCGAGTACAAGCAGGACACACTGGTCCTCAGATGACCTGACAGCTCAGCGCCGCGAGTCCCTCGTCCCCAAGCACATCCTCCCGGTGGGCCAGCCCTCACCGTAGGCAATATATATATTTTTTTTTTTTTTTTGATGCTGTGTCTCACGTTTTGGGAAATTCAGGAAAATGAGAATCTTTCCAACTGGCCTCCTCTTGGTTTGGTGATGTACGGTAACCTCGGTGGTCTTCACCAGGCACCGCAGGCAGAGACAGCAAATTGGAAGATGAAGAGGACAGAATCTTTAAAAGGTGCCCATCAGAAGCACTGCACAATGTGTCAACTACGAAAAGGAGTAAGGAACTAAATAAACCAGAGGCGTGGACACGAATCTAAATGACATGCTTTGAGCTGTTCCTCAGAAGAAGCCTGGAGACCAAGATGCCCGAGCCCTGGATGGAGTTCAGCCCTGGATGCGTTTCTCTGTGAGACTGTTTCACGGCGCACATCCCATCCCAACAAGCTCGAGACCAGCTGCAGCTAATGCTCAGATGCTGTGAGATAATAGTTCTCCCGAGCTCAAATGGGGTTTCTCGGTTCAGAGGAGATGCATTGCACAGATAAAAACGACTTCCTCTAACTGCTGATTAGATAAGCGGGCGCAGCATCCGTACTCAAACGCCAGCGCCCCAGCTCCAATTAGACCAAAGCCCACTGTTTTCCACCGTGAAAAACCCTCTCCAGCATCTCCCATCAACCCAGGCTGTGGAGAGGTGTTACAGCCCTCACCCACCGTCCTGCCACCGTCATGGTGCCCTGCCTAGAACTTTAAAACAAAAGTGAGATCTGGTACCAGGATCACCAGTGAAAAATGTATGAATCCTCTTACGATTCACACTTTAGGTCTGGAACTCATGATGGAATAAAGCAATGTTTATTTCAAGTGAATGGACCAAAAAAGAGAATTTATGCGTAGACACAATCATTTTCCTGGATTCCGGGGGCAAGAACGCCAGATTTTTTTTCTACTTTTTTTTTTCTTTCCATTTTTGCCAGGGTGAATCAAACCCTGGTCAAAATCTTCCAAGGGAAGGACCCAAGGACCCAAGCTGATGCAAAAATTCAGCTTCTAGAATGCTCCAAACACCACTCTGGGGGATGTGACCTGCAGGAATTACATCCTGCAATAAACCACCCAGGAAACAATGGCTGTCACCGCCCTACTTTGGGCGTAGGTCCTGAGCAAGGGAAGAACATTCTAGAATGTGGCAGGGAAGGCACAAACACACGTCATTGCCCCGTATTCAAAAGGCACCCAACCTCGCATCTCCCTCTGCATGCGAGTGACTACTACACAAGGTCATCCTGACTGTCTGTCCGTGGAGCCGACCGAGCCATTCGGAAAGCCTCCTTCAACCTCAAACCAGCCTCGCGTCTTTGGCCGTCGGCTAATTCAACCACTCCCTGGGCATTACTGGGCTTCTGCCCCTGGGTCTTCCCTTTGATTCTACTCTAAATCCTAACCTTGCCAGGCATCTCTCTTAGGGTACCATCTGGTTTTCTGGCCTCAAATCTCTCTTCTCCATCTCTGGCCTCTCCCTGTCTCCTCTGCTCCAGCCCAGCAAGCCTCCTTCCCTGCCAGCCATCTACACTCAGAGGGGAAGGGGCTTCTGACTTTATTCACAGTCTCTCTTGGGGCTGGAACCAGCCAGCCTGCAGTCCTCACCCTTCCCCTCCAGGCCTGTGCACTCACTGATAGCATGCGGCAGCTGGAAGACCCCTGCCCAATTTTAGGACAGGGAAACCCACACAAGCAAAGGGAGAGCAAGGCAGTAATGGGTAAAAATCCACGCCCGAAGGAAGAAAGCAACGTACGGGTTATTGAATAAAGGAGGAAAAGAACTAAGCTTTTCGTTCCTTCACTCAGTCCCGTTAGACGCCCGTCCTGACATCATTTCTACACGAGACACTTTTAATCACCCCTGGTCAACAGCTGTCAGAAGAACTCTCGACCCATTTCCCACTTCTCTAGGGCACCTGCCATGGGTGACTGAGTAAATTTGGGGGTTGCCTTAGGAGGTCACTGAGTGCATCCTCCGTTTTAGCAGTTTCATACACAACCACTTCAGAGAGGCAAGATTTCTCTCATTTTTAAAGGGACCACTTCAGAAGAACGAGCTAGCATCTCATTAAGTAGGCTGTCCTGATGACTAAATCCCTCATGGCCAGGAAGCCCTGTGTCTATCTTACATTCTTCACGCTGCACTTCAGACCCTTGCGTCCTCTTATTCAGACCCAGAAGAAAATGGAGCCAGATGAGAGCCAGAGCCTTGGCCTGGCCTTACTCCTCTGACCACCTTTCCACACAGTCCTCCAGGACTTCCCTCAAGACTGCGGGAAGGCTTGAGGTGCGAAATCATTACTCTTCTCATGCTGGGAATGACCTGCCACCAGTGAGATGCTACCTCCCCCTCTTAGGGGGCTGGTTTCTACCTTTCCCAACAACTTGTTCATTACTCAGGTCTGTTCTCCTGGTTGGGATTAGATTTGTCTAAAACTGGTAAGGAGGGCTCAGAGCTTTTCAAAAGCATCACTTGGCTCCTTCTAAAACAGACACCCAGTGATCTATTATCACCTAAGACTTTCCCATCTTTTCCCATCTTTTGGCCTGTCGCCATTTCTCCTTGACATTTCCACCGGAGGAGCCAGGACCCTTGACTGGACCTTGGGTCTGGGGGCAGCCAGCACCTCAATCTCTCTCTTGGTCTTGCCCTCTCCTAACTGATCCCTCCCCCGTCTTCTTGGCTGTCTTTTCGGTTTGCTTGATCTCTGGATCACATTTTTTTAATTAGTAAATTCCTCTTCTATTCCTGGTGCTGCAAATCTCATCCATTGTCTTTCCCTTCTCTCAGGGGCAGCTACAACAGGCTCCTTTACTCTGCCCATGAACCTTTAAAAGATCTTTTTCTGCCTTTTACTGTCTGTTTTACTTTTTGACTTTGTTATTCTGTCTTCAGCAAAGCGAGTTTGTATGTTTTCAGTTACCCCTGGAGACCATGCTGTGAGTTGAGCTCCGATGCTGCCGCCGCCAGTTTGAAATGAGGGCAACAAGGCTCAGAGGTCTGCCTGGGAGGGGCCCAGGCTCCACCCTTGCCCTCCCAGGTGCAACTTTCTCCTGGGCCAGCCTCCACCCTCCTCACCATCCTCCCCGGTGCCTTCTCCCTGGCTCTTCCTTTTTGTGCTGTGCTGCTCCGGCTTCTGTGAAGGGAGGGGCCCCCCTGAGCAGGGCGGGGCTCCTGCTTCCTGTTGTCTGTCCCCTGACCCTCCTTCCTTTGCTTTCTTCCCAGGGAGCTGAGGAAACATGCCTTTGAGTGCCTTTCCTTTTCCTTCCGGCTTCGAATTCCCCATCTTTTAAAGCGGTCTCCTAACGCTACTGACAGACTTCATTTGTTCGGTGCTACCTAAGATGCATCACTTTAATAAACAACCTACCACCGCCTACTCAAGCCAGCTGGTTTCCTTCAAAAGCCATAAGGGATGGTTTCTAAAGCTCACTGGCCGAGCGTGAACAGCAGTCAATTTCCTTGATGCTTCTCTCTACCCTTTGGTCTTCTGGGATTCTCTCCCACTCACCTGTCTCCTTAAACCTGCCCGCTGTCTCCTCCTGTAGTCTGTGCTTCTGTCCCTTCTAGTTTCCTGGCAGTGACCCATCACTCCTCTGTCCCTGGCCCCCACTTCCAACCACCTTCCCTGACTGTCCACACGGCAGCCGCTGTTTACAAACCAAGGAAAGAGGATGCTTGGGCATTTGAAGTTTCACAACTCTGAAATTCAGTCTTTAGAAACTTTACGCTGAAAGGAGAAGTGGGTGAGCATCGTGTCGCATGGCGAGCAAGCACTGGAGAGAGCCTGCGGGAGATCACACCCCCCGGCTGTACCAGCCACACCTGCACGGGCTCCGTCAGGACCCAGCCCGAAGTTCACCACCAGAACGCAGCCTTGGAACCAGGGGCTTGATGACCTCTTACCAAGGCAGGTCACCCACAACCTGAAGTTCTTAAGGGGTGGTATATTTAGACCGTGAAGGCATTTATAACGAAGGCTTGTTTACCTACACCAAGTGGACTCTTCTCCACTCTCCAGGAACCGGCCCGACTTTCAGTTCTCTACAGGTTGCCCAAGGTGACTGTGGCTGTCAGCCTGCACAGCATGCAGGGATTTCGGTGCGGGGGCGGAGGGGGGCAGCTCCCCAGTTTCTCCATAATGACCCCGGAGTCCTAACTCTGATGTCTGGGTTCTCGGTTCATTTAAATGGTTAGTGGGTACGTATCCACATAATTTCTTCTGGCTTTTGGTCCCTGAGCCTTTGCAAATTTTTATCAGGTATACACACCCTCATCGTCCCGATGTTTTTACTTAAATTTGATCTTTTAATTTATGTAAATGTGCCTTGAAAGGAAACTTTGCAGCAGTACAGGTTGTATGACAAACCAGTATCTCTTGTAATAAACAGAAGACAATCTTAAACATAAGTGCATCAATTACAATAAAGCATGCTCTTTCGTGTCTCAGTTTTGGGAAACCCTGAAAGGATGTGTGTGGAACAAAAGGCAAGATCCACAGACCTTCTTCCCTCCCCCTACTCACCCACATATACATTTTCTAACAGGGAAAAGGCATTCAGAAATGTACATGTTTTCTTGGTTCACCTACGTCAAAGGGCTTTAGCCACTATCTTTGTCTGTCTGTACAGCTAAATTAAGACAGAAGAACCATAATACCCAGGGTCTATTTGGTTTCCAAGACACATGAAAACATACAAAATCTGTTTCTTAGTTATCACATTAGGATGTCCTACAGGAAAATAACTGGCGATTTTCAGAACCCCGAGAGCTTTACACACGTACCCTCCTTGGCTGTGGCTCCTATGAGCTGATCCACATGAGATCTGTCCTACCTGTCCTACCTCATTTCCACCTGTGTACCCTTCACGATACTCTTTTGTGCAGATAAGTGGCTCTCAACATCACAGTTTTATCTTTATAAAAAGAAAAAAGATAGGTATTCCAAGGAACTGTTGACTCGTTAGCTGATGAGAATAGGGTATGATGGAGTGAAAACCAGTCTTTGAGTCAGAAATGGAGTCTCCTTCGGACTCTGCTATGTGACCTTGGCTAATTCACTGAATTTCTCTGGGCCTCTGTTTTCTTAAAGAGGGTGGACTGAGATTTCTCACCATGAACTGTAGCCTGGGTAGGCAGATACTTCCATACACATTCTTTTATGGAGAAGGCGTGTAAATGTCCGCTAGTCAAGATTATCTAGATTTTTTTTTAACATTAAAATTCTTCTACTTGTCAAATTTTCTACTTTCAGTTAAACTGGACATTCAGGAAACAGAGACGTGAAGGGTAACTTAACATGGCCAGATTCAGCTCCTTCTAAACCAAAGCTATGAAAATGAACAGCCCTATTGCCATGACACATAAAATGGATAGTTTTCCCCGTCTACAATCCATAAACTTGGATGTGGCTGCGATGCGCTGAGGACACGAGGCCAGTGATGTGCCTGCTTTGGGGGATGCTCGGCAGCTTGGCCACGCTGCTTCCCACATGGGGCTCAAGACCACACTGAGCTGGGTCTCCCGTCCTGCATACGATAGGGCCCCGTCCTGCATTTTGTGTCTCCTTGACGTGGGGGGGTTGAGGGGAAACCACAGGTGAAATGACTGTAAAGAGACAAAGGTCCAGGAGGACTAGAGCACGTGACAGTCTGTGGACAGGAGGCCACTTACCCAATCCTCTGTCACCCTTGGAGCTCTGCTGGCCTCCAGACGTGGTGGAAAGGTCTTCAGGGACAGGCATGGGTTCATCGCCATCGTCGGGGGTGTCACTCACCGGGGGGCTTTCCTTCCCTGAGGAGGCAATTAGGAGCTTGAGTTTCTGGGGACATGGTCACCCCTGGGGTGGTGGTCACTGCGATGGGCCTCACCGTGGTTTGGCTTCATTCGAGTTACAGGATTGAGTTCACGTTTCTCTCTGGGGATTAGAACCTGCTTTCCTTTTTGTAAAATAGTATCATTGCCACACCCAAAACTGAGAGGACACAGATGTGAAAACTACGTATCACCTAGAGATCACCACTATTAAAACTGTGGTGTGTGTGTGTGTACACATACATGGATACTTATATATTATGGATAATGCGTGGTGACATATTTTCTTGATCAAAATAAACTGTACTTTTTAGACATTCTCATAACCAGTGGCCCTACTTCCATAACTTTGTGGTGTCTGTGTAATACTTCACCGCATGGGCACACTAGGATTTATTTAAATCCTTTTTCTACTTTTGAACTTACATTGTTTTCAATCTTTTTTTTTTTTTTTTTAATGAAACAACACTGTGGTAAACCTCCAGACAGACAGCTTCTGCCCACGTTTTTAAGAATCACCATAGTATAAACCCCGGGAGTTTTATGCCTGGGTCAAAAGGCATCCACATTTTTAAGCCTCTTCACGTGTTAGGGCCAAATTTTCCCCTGTAAGTTTGTTCCACTTTACCTTCCTACAAGCCTGCTCACCACACCCTCATATTATTTCATTTTTAAGGTCACCAGGTTGAGTGTCCTGCTCAGAGCTACACATTCTGGGTCTGTTCACTCTCTTTTTCCAGAGCCAGGGGGTAGGTATTTTGCCAGCTGCCCGACTTGATTAACTTGATGGGGCCGGGAAGCCTGGAAGGAGGATGAACAGGGAATCAACACGATTCTGCCCCACGTGCACAGAGAGTCTGCCACCAGGAATTTTTATCCTCAAAATATGAAAGCAAAACAGAATCCATACAACTCTAAAAGCTGCTTCACAAAGTAGGATTTACCAAATGAGATAGGGTTTTATGGGATGCCCGACTCTGCTTTTGACTATATTATAAGGTTTCATCAGAAGCTCCAGAAATGGGGAAATCCCTCCCACTCCCAAGAATTCAATACAGGGAAGCCTAGATGTGTAGAAAATGCTCCTTCTCCTTTGAAATGGAAACCCCTGTACCTTCTAACATAGATGTTACCTAAAATTGAGTTAGGAGACAATAAGCCCAGGCAAGGAAAGAGCTGGTGAGGCCCCCAGTGGATGCAGAATAGCCCAGGAGCACTGCTGTGGAAGACAAGCCTGGAAGACAGGGCGAGGCAGAGTGCGAAATTGTCTTGTTTGTTTGAATAAACCACCTGTGAAAAGCAACACAACCCTTCAGGGGAAGGACAGGACCAGTGCAAGCATCCCCGGCATAGGAGACGACCCTTCCAGGAATAATTTAAAATAGAAGCTGCAAGGCACCAAGGCGATGCTTTGGGGAATAGTAGCGCATTCTCTAGCAAACAGACATCACAGGGCTTCCCTGGTGGCGCAGTGCTTGAGAGTCCGCCTGCCGATGCAGCGGACGCGGGTTCATGCCCCGGTCCGGGAAGATCCCGCATGTCGCGGAGCGGCTGGGCCCATGAGCCGTGGCCACTGAGCCTGCGCGTCTGGAGCCTGTGCTCCGCAGCAGGAGAGGCCACAGCGGTGAGAGGCCCGCGTATCAAAAAAACAAAAAAAACAACAACAAGAAAACCAGACATCACAGTTTAATATTCCAGCTTAGCTGTAATTACCTCAATTGGCATATTTTCAGAAAGAGCATTAATAGGTATATTTGGATAGCCAATACAAGATGGATAGTTAAAGGTGGGGCAGGCTGATAGGAATTTCCCAAGGAAAAGCCAAAGGCCAGAGAGAAAATGATTGAAGTGCTCGTGTTACACTAAATGTGCATTACATCAGTAATATTTTCACCGCCCTAAAAGGAAGACTTTAAAAGTAGCAACAGCTAAAGATGCAGTGTTACTGTTCACCAGTACAGGTGGGCCAAAGCTCTGAACAGGAGCCGGCAGGAGGCATATGACCAACTGACAACTCTTTTTTCCTTCTCATTTCCTAGAGCTATGGTCTTCAAACCTTGAGGACTTCAGGGAGGTGGTCAGAGGACTCTTTTTCAATTTTTTTGGGGTAAGAATAATATATTTTTTAAATTATTGAAGTAAAGTTGATTTACAATATTGTGTTAGTTTCAGGTATACAGCAAAGTGATTCGGTTATACGTACACACACACACACACACACACACACATATTCTTTCACAGATTCTTTTCCATTATAGGTTATTAGAAGATATTGAATACAGTTCCCTGTGCTATACAGTAGGACCCCCTGTTGTTCGTCTATTTTATGTATAGTAGCGTGTATCTGTTCATTCCAAACTTCTAATTTATCTCTCCCCGCCTTTCTCCTTTGATAACCATAAGTTTGTTTTCTACGTCTGTGAGTTTGTTTCTGTTTCGTAGGTACGTTGATTTGTATCATATTTTAGATTCCGCATATAAGTGATATCATATGATATTTGTCTTTCTCTGTCTGACTTACTTCACTTCGGGTGAAAATCTCTAGTTCTTACACAGAACTTCAATATACGAAACCCGTCTTCTGTGCCCATCTTCAGCCTCCGGCTGAAGGACCAGAGGCCCAGGCCACTTGCTTCTGCGAAGACCCCCAAGGAGCCTCCACAGAACGGACCATGGGAACTCTGGCCTAACAAACTGACCGGATCATTAAAGGTACAGAGCGTGGGGTGTGCACGTTTGCCTTTCTGATTAACCAGCCGTCATGGCTACGGGCTGGGAGTGGGACACTGAGAAACTAGACTGTATTCATGTTTTGTGTTGTTTTTTATTCTGAGCTTCCTGATGATAACACTGGAGAACTCTGGGATCAATTTAGATGCCCGGGCACGAGGAAACCAAGGGAGCATCATAAAGAATCGGGATTTATCCAGTGAAGGGATGTGGTCTCTCTCCTCCATTTACGTGAAAAATGCATCCACATAATCTTTTTGCAAATTTCGCTGATTCGTTTCTTGGGAGAACTTGCTGAGACCCTAGGCGCACTTCCGCCTGGCTGGGCTCCTGTGCCGAGCTACAGCCCAGCAGTCCTGCAGCATCTCAGCGCTTTCATTGCTTCCTACACGGGGGAGGAAAAGGAATAATGGAAACAGTAGGGACCATGATTCTAAATACCCTGGGTCGGGTCGATCCATAGGAGCTCCCCACGCAGAAGCAGCGAGAATAAAACATGAGTCTCGGCATGTGCAGGGGCATCTGGTAAAAAGTCAGTACTGGAAGAGAGCGAGGTGAGACAGCTGCGTACCTGTCACGAGCCCTGCTGGAATTCAGCCTCACCTCGCCTGCACTCTGTGATGGATTTTAAGAGCTCATCTGATTTGCCTAAAAGCCCCCAAGTCTGAGCAGCGGCTACTGAGGCATTAATCGCTGGCTTGAGCCTTGGTACTCAGCGACCCTGGGATCCTTCCCCTGCTGGAGATTTCCACGATGAACCTCCACCACTTCATCATGACCTTCATGGGGAGCAAACATATTTTTATGTGTTGATTTTAAACCAATTTACCCAGTTAACCGCTTAAAATACAACACCGGGTATAAAATACAACACCATGATAAAAGATAAGAAAATGAAGTTATTAAATCAAGCCAACACATAGCAGATATTAACACACTGTGACTAGAAGTTAGTTGACACAGGGTACAGCTCAGATCTGACCAATTACAAGACAGATTCCATAATAAGTCACCTCTTTAAGACTCTTTCCTCAAGAGTAAAATGAGGCTAAAAAACATGATTTTGGCTTAGCTCACAGGTTGTTGTGAGGATAAGATAATAAAGTGCATGGATGCTAATATGCTAAGTAAGCTTATGGTATTATTTTGTAAATATAACATCCTATAGAAAGAGGTGTGCACAGCACCAAGTGCCCATGTGTCCCCCAAGTGCACGTACAGTGTCACACAGACACGCAGAGCTGCAGACAGTGAGAAATCAAGTACTGAAATGGAAGAATTTAGGAGGTGAGAGGTCATTTTACCTATTTAGAAAAATGGAAGAAACTTCTTACCAATTTCTATGTAAGTTACCTACTACCCGTGTTTCAAATAAAGCTTTACCTATGAGAAGCATTTTGGGCAAATTAGATGAGAAAATTGTATCATTAGCTTATCAACAGCAAGCAAATATTCCTCAAGTAGATTATAATTCACCCAACAAAGTTCTGCGATTCCCCTTCTCCCTAGTGGATGAGTTTTTACTATGCACAGTTACCCAGGAGAACGTAATTCCTCGGTGGAAATAACAACTCAGGAAATAGACTCTACAGAATAGTGGGGAAGCTCCTACTCAGTGCCATGTCTGGCTCCTGTGGGACTTCTGATTGGTTATTGAAACTGTGAGTCTCAGCTCCCTGTGAATTGAAGACAGTCCCTGCATCTTCTTCATGGGGGTCTTGTAAAGTTGAAAGGAGAAAAATGCCGAGGGTGGTGTTTGTTAAATCTCAAGCACTCAATCAATGTGACTTACTCTGATTAACATTTGCACTGACACTTCAACGTAGACGAGCCTCATTTCCCAGGCAGGCGATGGATGTCTACAGAGCATAGTTCTTGTTTCCTTGTTCCAAAGAACATTACAAACAACCACTGAGAAAACATCCCATAGGGCCCCAGGAGCCTGAGCATCCTTAAGCTCAACTGGCTCCAGTCCCCCATTTTGCAGAGGACACACAGTGGTCCAGGAGGCATGGAGAACGGTTTCAGGTCTCAGAGCTGGAGGCACAGATGAGGTGCTGATATGGGCCTCACAATTCCTGTCTTCCCGCAGGCTGCCTCTCCCCTTAGAACCCGAAACAAACCATAAACCACACGCATAACTAGTAATTTGGAAAGTGTGCCAAAGAAAAAAGAGACAGAGAAAGCAATAGAAAACTTACCCAAAGAATGAAGGAGATGTGCCCTAAAGGAAAGGATGGCTTTGCTTTAGACATACTCTCCACCAAGCCTATGCAACAGCATTTCCCGACTCTGGTGGATGCAAGTGGGTAAATATTTATTGAGTGCCTACTATATGCAAGACCCTGTAAACCAGGGCTCAGTCCACATTTAGGATAAATCCCAGGGAAGAAAGAAACAGGTAGTTTGAAAAAAGAGTTAGGTATTAAGTACTTCTCTATTTTTCAAGGGAGTAGTGCACATAGATTAGGTGGACTCCCATGCAGTTGCTGATGTTGGAACTTTTTTTACCTATGATAGTGGCAACTTCGTAGGGTTCAACTTAGACAAAAATCTATTTTTCTTTTTTGGGAGCAGCATATAACAAGGAATAATTTTGTGGGGAAAGGGGATGATTCAGAACATATCCCCCATATAAATCAAAAATTTAACTTCTGTTTGGCTAAATGTACATCCTTATTCTACAACTTACTGCCACCTTCCTCCATTTTAGAAATCAAAAAGGAAAAGTGATCGTTACAAGGATTGTATTGGAGAAGCAGCAAGAAGTAGAAAAAGTGTGCTTCAAATCTCTAGTAAAAATGGCACAATTTGGGCTTCCCCGGTGGAACAGTGCTTAAGAATCCCCCTGCCAATGAAGGGGACACGGGTTCGAGTCCCGGTCCCGGAAGATCCCACATGCCGCGGAGCAACTGAGGCCGTGCGCCACGACTACTGAGCCTGCACTCTAGAGCCCGCGAGCCACAACCACTGAAGCCCGCGCGCTAGAGCCCGTGCTCCGCAACAAGAGAAGCCACCGCAGTGAGAAGTCCGCGCACCGCGATGAAGAGTAGCCCCGTCGCCGCAACGAGAGAAAGCCCACGTGCAGCAATGAAGACCCAATGCAGCCAAAAAATAAATAAATAAAATTTAAAAAATATTTTTAAAAAGGGCACAACTCTTTAAATGCTCTAATCTCTGTTTAGAATGCTCCAAGCTCAACACAATCCAAAGGACTATTTGTGTAAAGTACTACAGGTAGCGTTTCCTTTGCTAGGAGTATACCAAAGTAAATTTCAGACCAAATCTTGAATCTTTTTTAAACCAAAGAAGAGTTGGCTTTTTCAGGCCAACCTCACTCTTGACTCCACCCCCTGCCAACCTTCTCTTTAGCCACTTCCAGACAAATTGAGTGTTTAGCATAATGTCAAGGGCAAGAAAAATAGGAGAAGAAAATGAGGGTTTTGTTATGTTTGTTACCAACTGAGGGGATCAGAATATTGACTGGCCATTCTACAAAACTTTCTAGAGATGCCAGCCCAGGCTCAGGCTTTCGGCTTTGCCTTTGGGACAGCAGAGTCTGCGTGGACCCAAGGGCTCTCCTCCTCAATGCATCATGTAAGACGCCAATCTGGAAGCCACCCAAGACGAAGGTGACAAGGGAACACAGAGGATCAGGAACCATGAAGGGGTCTCTTTGCGCCTTTGGGATGTTTAACATCCCGTGTTCCTGGCCCTCTCATCACCTCTAGCCATGGTCTGCAATTCCAGGGAATGGGGCTCACCTCTCCTTCAGCTCAGACTGCATCTACCAGCAGCTATCAGATCCTGGCCAAGCCGAAGGAGAGGCTCCAGAGAGCGAACATTTTTGTTTTTTTAAATAGTTTTATTGTTGTTGCTGTTCTACTTACATTTAAGAAACAAAGTGTGTTTAAGGGAAATAAATCCAAATAATGCTGAAAGGTAGAAGATGAGAAGCCAAAGTCTCCGTCCCCTTCTTCTTTAACCCATCCCCTCCTTCCAACCTCAGTCTTCCAAGAGGAAGCGCATGTTTAATAAGTATCACTCCAGAATTTTCCTAAACGTATATACAGGCATGTGGAAAGTGTGTGTGTGTGTGTGTGTGTCTGTGTGTGATACGTTTTCATTTCAAAGGATGGGATCATACTCTGCATATCATCCTGAAACACGCTTTTCTCACCTTCACATACATCTTGGATGTCTTTCCACATGACTATGTTCCGATGGCCCTCACTGTTCAGAGCCGAACGAACAAGGGCATGGAGGGACCAAAGTTTTCCGGTATCAGCACCAACGCTGCAGCGAGCATCGGCAGAAACGCCCTGTGCCTGTGTGCGAGCATGTCTCCTGGGCTGATTCCTCCAACACAACTTTCGTTTCTACAGATAAGGCCAAACATGTTGACCGATGTTCACGTCCTCCAACTGTCCATCAACTGCCTACATGCCACAGCTGAAAAGCCAGGAGTCTGCTGGTACTTCACAGCCTGGAGAGTTCAACCCAGACTTTCTAAATGACAGGAGTGGCAGGGACAGAGCAGGGGGGACCGTGGGCTGCAGGAGGCCGTCTCCAGGTGGAGGGGACTTGAATCTCCCCTCCTGCTCATCTCCCGGGAGTGGCAGCCACACACTCAGCCCTGATCTCCATCACCAGGACGGACCGAGGCCCAGACGCAGAATTCACTCACAACTTGGAAACCAGTGGGGGCAGGTTGGCCATGCCCAGAGGACCGCATGGGCCATTCTAGCAGAGAGGCTTACCTGGGACCGACCATGGGCCTGAGACTGGAGAATATAAAATATTGAAAACCCGACTGCTGCGGACCCATCCAGGTTCAGGACTAGCCAGACAGTGGGCTTCCTGGGCCCACGAATATGGAGCTGGGCAGGCTTGGCTAGACCGGCTGGGGGTCCAGCGCACGGGCATCGCCCAGCAGGACAGCGTGATCCAACCTTGGGCCTCATCTCCCAGGACTGCCCCAGGCCCTGGGTCTCCCGGGATGGGAGGAGCTATGTCCAATAGGGCTTGAAATAAACCTATGGTGACTGGGGCAGCGTTGTTGCCACGTTTAGCAAGTATCCTGAATTGTGCCCCAAACTCTGTTTTCCAATCTACTTTCTCCTTGTCTCCCTTCCGCCTCCTCCCTCCATCTTTCTCTCTCTCTTTCACTGGCCTGTGTTTGGACTCTAGGGCAGATCACCCGTCCTTTCTGCTTCCCCAGAGTATCAACATAGATTATATCCTTTCCAAGTTGCTTGCAGATGTAACAGGAAGACCAGTTTTATCTGGGAGGGAGATTTTTCTGTCCTGGTTGCCACATTGGGATAATCTCTAAGAGCTGAAGTGAAACATGGATACCAATTCCATCTCGGCCTTTCCTTTGGCAGGACAGCCCTCTACCTCCCCCGCCCCCCCGGCAAGCACCTTGGTTTTGGGTGCCCACTGGAGTGGGCTTCCTGGACTCCCCATATGGGCATCTCACCAGCTCTCACCTGAAACTTGGGACATGTCTTGACCCTCATCAGCATCCATGGTCCTCGGGTTATCTGAGAAAGAGAGGAAGGGATTTTAGTTGAAAGCAAATTACTCATAAGATACGAGAGAGAGAGAGAGAGAGAGAGAGAGAGAGAGATAAGGGCTGAGCTCTTTAACAACGAGGCTATCTACCAAGAATAATGCATTTTCCTCCTCACACACTCGCTGGAGTATCAGACTGGCACAGACCTTGATCCTTTGAAAAACAGCATTACAAAGATTTATAAAAATATCATTACAAGGACAGGAGGACCAAATTTGTTATTTATTGTTAATTTCCTACCGCATAATAACCCAAAATGCAAACTGACTGCAACAAAATTAAGCAGAAAATTAAATGGCCCTGGGTCATTGTAGGCACAGAATTCATTCTCCGGGCTGATCCACAGTTACGTTCTTTCTAATTTACTGAGCATGCATCGATGAACCTTGAGTCAGCTTGGTGACACGCGTACAATCAGTAATCAAAAGACGAAGCAATTTGCTGAAGAATGTCTCATTTACCCAGGCAGGGCTGCGTATACGAGCAGCCACCGTGCTCCGTCCATCAATAATAAATACACCTCCAGCCTGGCAGATGGGCCTCGCGCCGCTGGCTTTGTCCCCCGCTCTTTCAGGGCCCCTGCCTGAGACCCTGCCAGGCTCTGACGCGGGGAGAAGGAAACCTCACGACGGCTGCCAGACCGGACCCGGAGAGTGCCCAGACCTTCCTGTTCTGCTGACACGTGGTTGGCTCCTCAGGCGGGTGGAAAGAGAGAAAGCGAGCCTGGAGGAGCTGCCCTTGGGTGGCGATGGGGACCGTTCTGCTCGCGGCCACCACAAACACCGGGGAGAGGCCACGTCAGCCGAGCAGGAGGGAGGGATGGCTGCGTTCTGCACTCAAGGTCCTGGCCTGCACCTCACAGGTCTCAGGTAGCCCTGATAGGTGACATCTGGAGTCTCCATGGGTAGGAAAGCTGGGGCCCACTGGCAGATGACCTCCACCAAGTCTGCGTGTTTATGCCCTGCTGGACAACCTTCAGAAGAGCGCCTTCTCCAACCAGCCAACGGAGCCTGTTTTGACTCGAAATCAGCTCACTTCCTTCTGGGGGACCACCTCTGTCTCTCCCGTTCAGATGTGTGTGTCTGCGCTTTCAGGCCTGTTCTCAGCAGATGCCTGCACAGTGATGGAAGGTTCAGGGGGCCTGGCCCTCTCAGGGGAGGCTACAGCTCTGAGCAGACAGAGGCCATGTGTGTGTGTACGTAACAGCCGTCATGGTGCATTCGGAATACAGATTTTCGGTTTCAGTCCTGGCGGCGCTAGTCACGAAGAGTCACGGACGACCAGCACTGGCTCTGGATGGGGAAGGGTTTGCATCTATTCCTGAAAAAGCCATTGCACCAGTCTGAGCTGTGACTCGAATTTCCAAGGCAAGTGTGGGCCTTAGGGGTACAGCCCGTGACCCCAGAAGGGAAAAAGGCCCCATGGCCCACTTATGTTTCAGCCCCAAGACTGAGGGTCCACCAAAAGCAAAGCCTGACAAACTAGTCCCAGAAGCAAACACGAAACCTGTCTAGGGTCACCAAAAAGCAATGTGTCCAAAGTCTCACATCCTTTTAACAGTAAAAAAGGTAAAAAACCTATGATTCTTCTGAAACGTGCTGAAACAATTCTAAAGAAACAAGGCAGACTCAAATGAGAAAAACCTTTGTGTTCACTGAGCGGCATTAATACAAGATTCAGCTTTCTGAAGACAAACACGGTATTTTACAGTGAAATATCACAAACCAGTTCTAAAGTGTCCCCGTATTGACGGGGCGACGTATAGTAGATAGAACCCAAATGTTGCAGCAACAAATGATACTCTAACTCCCAATTTTTATTTTGTTGACTTTGAACTTTTTTTCTGCTATGTGAGTGATACATATTTTACAACTGTTTTAACACAGAGGCAAGTAAATGCCCATCATTTCCACTGCTTAGGACTACTACATTTTTTCTGTGTGTGTATGTGTGTGTGTGTGTACACACAGAACTTTTTAGAAGAACAGGACACTAAACATATTCCAAATAAACTGTTGTAAAACAATTTTTTCATTTAATACTGCACGTATCTTTTTAATTGACGAATATGCATTGGCATTCTTGTTTTAATGACTACGCACTGCTCGGTGGCAGGGACTGATTTCCTCAATACCCTACTGTATATTCAAGTAATTTCCGAGTAAAAAGAGAAAATGTTTCGTAAGGCCCAGCTGATGGCCACCCCAGCCCTGCCGGAGAAGGTGCCTTCCAGCCCACCGGACCCTATGGACCCTCTGGGTTCACTGTCGGGGCAAAATCTACCCACTCCCGGCTCCCCTTGGCGCATCGGTCTCTTCAGGTGGGGAGATGTGAGAACGTGTCACAAAGCAGCAAAAGGATGCTCTGGGCCAGTGGCTAAGGCCCAGGCCCGGCTCTGCCGGGCGGGCGCGTGTGCCTGTGTGTTCCGAGGGGGCAGGGCGAGGGCACCCTCCTGGATCCAGCCCTGCCTCAGTGTCCATTGGTGCTCTGGACAGTGGGCGTGGTAGGCAGCCGACCCCAGTGATCAGAGGATGCAGGATCCCTGTCACAGGCCTGGTTCCATTTTCACTGAATGTCTGCAACCCCCATGTGGAACTGTTAGGTCCTCAGACTCACTTAGAATTCCAAATGCACTCTCTACCAACCCTACACAGACCCACTACGTGTGGGCCTGCAGCCACTGCAGTCCTGGGGCTGTGCTTCCGGGCTGCCCCCCCTTGATTGGACGAATGTCTTGTTGGCACCATCGTTTTGAGATTCGGAAGACATTAGGGCACAGTCCACGCTGGCCCTGTGATTCTGTGGCCTGTCTTGTCTGACATCACACAGTGGTTCGGGGCGTAGCTTGACAAGCTCCCTCAAACTTCCCCAAAGTCGAAATTTGCATCTCTTGGGACTAAAAAGTAGTGAGTTTTTTTTGTAAAAGTGACTTTGCTTTTAGGCAAAGACTAAGGAATAATCCGACGATGGAAAACTGTCTGAGGGAGAGGAAACGCCACCCCCTCCAAGACCAAGAAGCTGCCAAGGGGCAGCCTGGAAGGGTCTCGAAGGGGACAGTGAAATAACCCCATCTCCGGGAACACAGGCACGGCCCAGGCTCTGGGTTTCTTTTTAGACTCGTGGAAGCAGTGCCCAGTGTCAAATGGAAAATGGGACTCAGGCTTGATCTGATCTCAGTACAAAAGAGCTTGCAGTCAGGAAGGGGAGTTTATCACAAAAGTGACTTAACACCTTATTTTCACAAACCTTCACCTAAACCCAAACGAAGGCCAGCAGGCCTGTAAAGGGAGATGCCAGAGGGAACACTTACTTCACGGGAACATTGCCATATTCTGCTCTGCACAGGGAGCCCCGGTGATTTGAGGCCAGAGCCAACATATTGATGGCAGAAAACACACCAATCTCAGGAAATTACCGTCACCGGGCAGCTCTTACAGACGTGAACTTTTTTATTGTCTCTTCGGAGTGAGCAGCCCTGAACCCCGCACAAGGGGAAACAGATGCAGAGATAAGGGGCAGCCAGCGGGGCCTGTCCTTTCAGGAGGGACAGCCTGCGGTCAGGACCGTCACTCCCCTGCTGCTGCTCGGGACTTGCCCATCTCTCTCCCCACCGTACCTCTGGAGTCTAGGGAACAGGGGAACAGTGAGGACCAAGCACAGGACGGAAGCAGGCCCACAGCATCCTGCTTCCACGGTGGCCAGGCCAGGGGGACAGCAAGACCTTCTGGAAGCCCCTCCCTGACCTCGCCTTCTTTTCCTCCTCCCGTACCCACAGGGGCTGGAACCTGGACGCCTCCCCGGGGACAAGCATCCAACAGCCCTGGGCAGTCGTGGCTTCTGAGAGAGGAGCCCGGGCACGTCTCCAGGACGAGCGGCCCCATTTCTACCTGCCGGAGAGCAAGCAGCTTGAAAAACGGCTCGGCAAGAGCCTGCGAGGACCACTCAGGTGGGAAGGGCCGGGGAGAGCAGGGGTCCCCAGACCCTCCTCAGCCGCCTCCCCTCACAGCACTTTCCCTGAGGTGCCAGGGCTTTTCCATAACCCAGAAAGGTGAGTCTGGATGAATGAAGTCAAAATTAAAAGCCAGATGCTTGCCATGAACCACAATTTGATGACTCTCCAAGCCACCCTGATGAATGGCAATTAAAGAATTAAGTACACAGCACAACAAATGAACCACATGGGTGAGTTTCTGTCCAGAAATACTTCATAGCCTTTCTTGAGTGCCTTATATATGCCAGAAAAAGAGGGAAAGGAAATGATACCGGGGTTAGTTCGCTTTCTTGAAGCAACTACCACGCGCCTGGCATTTCACTGCTATAATCCCCACAGGCCTGGACACCACCCACGTTGTCCTCTTGCCTTATCTGAGTGCCCGGCAGAGTGCCCACTGTAGATCTAGTATTCAATCCCCATTTGCTAAGTGTGCATCTTTAATCCTTACGATTAAACTGTATTCTTCTTATTATACATAATCCATATTATTCTTTCCATTTTGTAGATGAGAAAACCGAGGCTAAGAAAGAAGTATTCTGCCCAAGGCCACACATCTAAACAGACAACAGAGCTGAGATCTGAACCCAGGACCACTTGGGAGGCGGTCCCAAATTTTAAATGTATAAATGGATAAGGAATGGGTGTTACCTGTACCTTCACAGAAAATAAGCATGTTCTTTGTAATACCCTGCAATTAAGGCAAACTTCATCACAAAACTTCTACAATATAGTTAAATTCTGGTTATTTGGTCAAACAAATGGATGCTATTGGTTATTTTCCTCCCTGATGAGTGAGGTTACACTAGAGTTACGTTTGGGGTTATTTCCTTATAATCTCAATGACGCTTATTTTGAAGGGGGAACACGGGCCAAGCCTATAATCTATTTAAAATGTCTCAGGTCACAGACCTCTTTAATAAAACCCATTATTCCTGCTGAGAGAAAGTCTTTTGATCTTCAGACTGGTAGATTTTATTTTTGCAAATCTACCCTATCACTGTGAATTACACTGTCTCTTACAAAAGGAAACTTTCCAAGAGAAAGCAAAGGCAGTATGCAGGGTCTTTGTGTCTGGTTCTGGGGACCATAGAGGTTTTCCTAACAACTTGACAAAACAGGTCGGGAGAACGTAACAACTTCGGAGCCCAGTTACTCCATTTCTGAGTCTTTTCATTTTTCAAAAATTAGCTGCCAATCTACACATTTTCATGATTATTCCACAGAGATTAGGGCTGGTACAAATAACAATGAAAAACAAGATTTAAACAGGATGGCAGGGAATCCAATTTGGCTTTCACACACCCTCTCCCCCATATTTAACTGAGCCATTCATACACACACACACACACACACACACACACACACACACACACACTTTTTTTAAACTGAGCTACAGAGAACTCTTCCTCCAGTGGTTTGTTCGGCTGTGAACCTGCTTTTTGAGGGCAAATTAGCTCCCATGAGCAATTCTGTCCTCACATTTTTTTTCTAGGGGCAGGAACTGATATGCAAAAGAGGAAGGGTCAGGGGGAACTCAGGAAGCCTCTTCAAAAAACAGCTGAAAACCCTGCAGTCTGAAAACATTCTTAGTGAGGAGGGATTTAATACAGAATGAAAAAGAACCGTGAGACTGTTTGTAAAAGCCATCATGGAGCCACCTGTCTCGAAGTGAGGCAGGAAAAAAGATGCGAAATATTAGAAATCAGAAAATAATACAGAAAACAGAGCTGGAGACAGTTTGTGCTTTCAAAACAGGTCCAGAGCTGGGTTTCAGGTGCCCCAGGAAGGTCCAGCACTACACAACTATTGTGTGTCTGGACTCGCTCATGTGTGCACCCCTGTACACTGGCTCTCAAACTGCTAACAGTAACTGCCGTTTATTCAGCAACCCTGGGAGAGGCAGACACACTCCGAATTTACATACTCTTTTGGAGGACTTTTCCTGATTCTGGCCGTCATCAGAGGCCATTTCCTAAGTCACTTCCTCAAATATAAATGGTCTTTTACACTTCATCACTTAAGTAAAAAGTCTAAGTTTAGATCATTTTCTTCTACCTTCTTCCCGATTTTAGAAGACTTCATGCTTGGCCAGCAACTGTGCAACAAAAGTGACATCTCCATCTTTAAAGAAAAATGTAGGAACTGGACCAAAACAATGATTTACACGGATATTCTCGTAAGTGTTGATCTCTTGTCATCATAAAGTGAAGAGACAGAGCAACCCAGGAATAGTTTTTGTGTTCCTATTATTTTTCAAAGATTTTTTTTCATTTTTTATAAAATAGATAAATACAAAGTTACAATATGAACTCAGTTTTTTACTCAGCAAGGCAAGATGCTGTCACGAACACAGTATCTCCTCTTGCCTTCTTAGCAGTGAAGTTTTATGTGGACGTGAAAAATTCAAAATTAAAACTGTATACGGTAGCAAAATCCACGTGTCTACTCATAACACTCCGAAAAACATACCTGTCCTACTGAGGTTTCTACAAAGGCCATCGGACTTCTTTTTAAAGCTATATTTATGCCATTTAGACCCAAGGAAGTAAAATTACGCTAATCCCCACAGGAATACCCAGTGTTTGCAATCCATACATATCTATTTGTCAACAACAGCTGAAGAGCTATTGTTGATTTTCCCACTGAGGACACCATCCAGTTTACCATATAACTTTTTTTTTTTTTTTTTCCTAAATTTAGAAAAGTCTCTCCCGCCTAGCTGGTGGGGAAACAAGAGCTACAAATCTAGATGCAAACAGAGAGAGAAAACGTATTCCAGAGCCTCATACGATGCTGGCTCCAGAGAGAAATGGGTGCAGACATCCTGATGGCTGACTCTCCATGTTAAGGCCATGTGGTTTCCAGGTTAATGGGAAATTCTCCCTAAAGGACTTGCATTCTGAGATCAGTTCTGTCTACAACACCCCAAAATTATCAGCTGTAATGAATTAAAATGAAGTAACGTCTTATAAAAATTCTTAAAAAATCATCTCTATTCACTTTTCAAAACCAAGTTCATAGTACACAGAATATAAATTCAAAAATCAGGCTCCTTAAATCGCAGCTTAATCTCTTAGCAGCTTCAGTACTTTGGGAATTTACTTTGGTCACCCCAGCTTCAAATGGGTCAGCTGAAGTCAAGTTCAGTTGTATCTGAGAAGGGTAAAGGAAGTACAAATGTATCAATGATTTGGTGACAGTGATTGCTACTGACAGTAACTAAAATAATCACAGAGAAGAATACCACTTGATATTCTGAATGGGTTCTTTAGTTGGACCAAATCAGCAAGAAAAGTTCTAGATTTCCATTGTAATCGGTGACGGACAGAGAGCTGAGCTATCCTGTAACCCAAACCTTGTAGGATCCCGAGGACAAAATGCCCAACGTAACAGAACACGTAACAAGGTCCATGTGGATATGCTCTCCTAGCGGGTATCAGGCCCAACAAGGACTGCTTGGTGTCCGTTCTGTCATCCACAATGTCCTCATGCAAACCCAGGGGGGAGGGGGGGGTGTCGTCAGTAGAACCTCACAGAGGCTTACAACTTCCTCGTTTTCAGGCCTACAAAATCAGCACATCTTTATGCATAATCAGGCAGAAAATGCTCACATCCATCAGGGAGCAAAATATAGGAAAACTCATTTTAAACACTACAGTCAGATTTTTCTGCAGCCCTTAAATAAGTTTAAATTATTTATTTTCAATGTTTTACTTTTTTTTTTTTTTCCCAGCAAATTACATTTCTTTTACAAAAGGCTATCCGCTCTAAATTAAACTGAAAGTTCTTGAAATTCAGGTTAAACAAACACAACTCCAGAGAGAAGTGAGAAAACGCAGGTAGAAATGCACTAGAAATTTCTAAACCATTTTTAAATGGAAATTAATTGCCTTATCTCTAACAACCTGAGATAATTAGCAGTACGATTTTTAATTTAATGAAGTAGGATATACAATTTATCAATATGTTTTCACTGTGGATCTCTTTGAATATCACTGCCCTACACAAAACCCAGCACAAAGGAGGAAGTAAAGGTCACTTTTTCAGGCTCAAAGTGGGGCTCACAGCAGGGGGTCGCCGGCTCTCTCTAGTTTCCATTAAAAGCACCAGAGTTCATTTCAGAGTGCCTCCAAAGTCAGCTTATAAGAGATCAATCCCTCATTTTCATTTCTCCTAAAGATTCTAAATTAAACATTTTCCCCATTTGGTCTAAGGAGGTGTCTTACGTGCTATTTCATATGCTCCAAGTGTGCCAGTGAAAGTTTGATGTAACAACAAAAATTTACCAAAACCTGATGAATCAATATTCACCGTGGAACCCCTAGCTTTAGAAAAGGACTCTAATCCAAACCATCTTGTTCAATCTTAGACAGTTTCAAACTGCCCGAAAAAGATTTAGAGTGTCAATTTTAGCATGTGGACTCCACAACGGGGCCCAGAAGTCTATTTCACCGTGTGTAAGGTCATTTACAAATTCTTTATGCAGTTCCTAGTTGTCTCCGCAAAAACCCCACACATGAGAGACAGAAGGAAGATGGAGACACAGAGGCAGAGACAGAGAGGAAGGAGGGAGGGAAGGGATGAAATAACAAAGCTGGGACCCTCGCACACTGCACCTGCCCTCAACACACCCCAGAAGCCCTGCACCAACTGCACGTCCATGAGAGCTCACTTTTGGCGTGAACATGGCAGGAAGAGAGTCAGATTTCTTTTAGCAGTGAGCTGACTGCTGAAGAAAAACGAATCATTGCACACTTGAATGAGAAAAGCTGAAGGAGGAGCTTTCCCACTCATTGGGGCCCATCTTCAGCAATTCGTTAAGCCATGGCCCTGTGCCGTAAGCCATCAGGAGGTGAAGCGGGGACCCCGGAAAGCAGAGAGAGCACATGGAAGGTAATGAGGCTCTCCATCACCCAGGACAGACAACAGGAGGGGTGCCGGGCAGGGGCTGGGTCGTAGGCTGCCCTGGGAAGGAGGAGAGTGCACGCTGGGAACATCCCATCTGTGGAAAAGCAGCAAAGAAATGGGCGATCTCACCCAGGAGCCTGTGGCCCCTGGAGACCCAGGGGGGCTGCCCCCCAGTCCTACCTTGGAGGCCTGGGGCCTTCGGACCCTGAGCTGTGCAGAAGGCCCTGGACTCAGCCACCTGCAAGGGACCCTGCTGTCTCCTTCACCTCGTCACTGCCCTCCTCGCCTTCCACTGGGGTGGAGAGGAAGGTGGGCCCATTTGCCAAATATGCAAAAAAGGAGGGAAGGTAGTTTTCTCTCAGGAAAACAGGGGCAGGAAGGGAGCCCGTGCTTCCTGTCCTGACCAAAACGGGTTCACAGATTAGGACGTCTGACTTGGCGGGCTTGCGGCGGGTGGGAGAGGGATCTCTTTTAGTCAACAGGCATTCTGAGCACCCCAAAGGCAGAAACAAACGGCCCTGGGAGAAGGGAGACAGAGCCAGGCCTGTGGTGGGGAAGGCAGGTGGCCCCCAGGCCTGGAACTCGGGGTTTTCACCATTTTTCACAGTTCACCCCCAGGTGGATCGTGGGAGGCACCCAAGGCATCCACCCACCTGTTCATTGCAGCAAAACAGGGGAAGGAAAAAAAGATGGACTCAAGGGATGAGGCCATTTCCTGCAGAGGAGGCCTGGGCTGCCTCCCCACCAGGCCCTTCTCAGGAGAGACTCCTGGTCCCCAACCAAATACACACCAAAGCAGGGTGGGCCCTGCCCACCTCTCCACCCTGGGGCTCTCTGCAAAGCTTCTTTTGTTTGCTCTGTTTCACTTGTAACAATGCAGCATTTCACTTTTAATGTTTCTTAACATCTTACAAATATTTGTTAGACTATCATCAAACGTTTCAAAGTGATGTCAAACACAAGCTATTAAAGCAACGGACACTGAAAAGGGAAGGACGTGAACATATATAACAGGAGATGCCGAAAGATAACCCGCAGTGCAGAGTCATTTATACGCTGCAAAGAACAACAACATGCCAGGTCTCCGTGGAGAAACCAGGGTGGGCATCTGCTCGACCCCATGATACAACCAGTTTTGCTGGTGTGGCTTGAGTCTGCTTTGGGAGGCCCACGTCCCTGATGAACCCCCGTCTCCCTCCTCATCTGGATTTTAAATGTGTGTGTGTGTGTGTGTGTGTGTAATGCCTATGCTCTGAAATGCAACCTGCCCAAGGTCTGGATCACATGTGTACATGTGCCTGCTCTGAGCAAAACCAAAATGATCTGTCTCAAGGTGTCAACTGGATCAACGGTTCTCCCCTTGTCAGCCTCAAAGGATGGGTCACTTGTCGCTTTTACATCTTGTGTTTTCTCCAGTGACACGGAATGATGCCACACACATGCCTGAGGGCGCTGCAGGTACAAACGGACCGACACCAGACAGGGACTAACGGTAACCATCAGGGCTGGAGGGGCAAGGTCTTATGGCCACAAGTGGGGGTCACAGCACCCAAAAATGTGTGTAGAAATAGCGGAAATTAACACAACACTGTAAATCAAATATGCCTCAATGAAATTTTAAAAATAATAATTAAAAAAAAGAGAACTAGCAAGGGCTGTCAGTCAACCCCAAAGGGCTGCTCTCTGTGAGCTGGATCCACTGATATAAATCTCCATTCAAATAAGGCAACAAAACCAAGAGTTATTTCGTAGTGAAAGTATTTCATAATGACAAATATTAGAGGCGGGAAAAAGAAACAAAAACGCCTCTGAACGCTGCTACCCTTGATGAGTTCTGGGTTAACTGCAAATACGTGAGGCAGACACCCAGAGTACTAACGTCACTTATGCTTAGATTCACCATTCCAAGCAGGAAAAGCTGTCTTGTTTTAGTAAAAGGTAAAAATCAAACCAACCAACCAACGAACCCAAAAAGGAGGGGCTTTAGTACTCAGGTCAGGTGTGTTTGATGCTATAACCCTTTCCCACTCTGCCCCCTGCGTCTCTCCCCACGCTGTGTGTACTCCCTGTGTGTGTCCGTATGCATATGGCCGCATAATGTCTTTATTTCCTGTATTTATTAATACACGTGTAACCGTGAAGGATACACACGACACGTGGACAGGTGGGGTGGAGGTGTTTCACAGCATGGCATGTAGTAGACTGTATATATACACCGGGTCCTCTCAAACTTCAAGAGTTTGACGTTTATATTGACAATATGCTTCTACACATGGCCCAACATGAGACACACAAATCCAAGCCAAGGGGAAAAGATCCCCAAACCAAAGAACCAAGATCCTCAGAATCTAGGCCTCCAGTGAGGAAGACACAGTGGTCCCAGCACTACTGGCTGCAGCCTCTTGGCCAGGAAATTGGCTGTGATCCTAATTTTCAACAAGGGAAATGGCTGCAAGGAAACCACTGGTTACCTTCTCTCAGGAGACTTCAGACATACTTCTCAAAAGACCCAAATGCAACACACTTTGATTCACGGACCTGTGGGCTCATCCCATGAGGCCGGATGATGGGCTTTTATTGTTACGATGCTCCTGAATGTCCGAGGATATGTAGTTTCCCAAGATGTAGCACTTTTATTAAAATATTGATGAATGAAAGAAGCAAGGAGGAATTTCTGAAGCTGCTGCCTTCAACTATCACCAAGAAACAGGACGGGAAGAAAACCTGACCATTTAACTCAGTGACATGTTTTGGTCTTCAGCTCTGGCGGACTTTGAGGCCAGGAAACACATATTTTTTTCCCCACGTAAAAAAGGTATAAACATGTATGACCATGGGAAGTTTTGAAATCGGATACACTATATCAAACCCAAGTTGTATAGGATTTTTAAATGCGACATCATTATTTATATCTGTGCACACAAATTATTTTTTAACACGTTCTGTATAATCTGGAATGTGAGCAAGAAATCTTCCGGTTAGAGCTATCTGTGACTGCTTAAATTTTAAGCCACATATCAAATAATCTAATTTGTCACTGAAACAATTGCAACACATATAATATACATAATACTTGAATTATTACTTTAAAAATCCCATATAAAAGATGAATCCAAATAACCTCATCAAATAAACATCCTCAAACAAAGCAGTGAATTCAAGAGGCTCAGACCGTTTCCTGCAGGTTCCACTCTCCCCTCAACTCATAACCAAAGTGAACCGATCCTTAAAATCACTGAAATTTCCATGAAAGTTTAAATATTATGCATATAAAATATTTTCAGCTTCCTTTTTTTTTTTTTTTAACTTTTAACAGAAGGTTAAGGAGACATTTCTTCAATAACAGTTTGTCTTTCCAAGTTTAAAATAAGGTACCTCAGAGCTGAAATACCCCGTGGGGAGCAGGGTGGGGAATTTTGAGTGTTGAAATTGAGGGAAGCACAGGGCCTTGACATTCACTCCGGGGGCTGCAGTCCAGAGAGAATGGAAACTGCATTTGTAAGTGCCGGATCAGACCCTGCGAATCGAATCGTAACCCTTTTTGCTTCTCCAGATGCTACACTCCGTGCCTCCAACTTAGAAGAAAAAAACAATCACACCTTCAGGAGATTCCTTAGGAATCACCAAGGATCCTTGACGAATTTTTCAAACACGTTTCAAATACAGTCGCAAGTAACCCGACGCCTTTTGACCGAGGGGTTTCGTAACCTGACAGCCAAAACGGCACTCGGCAAAAGTACTACCAACTTTTCAAACCGGGATAATTCCGATTTTGCGGAAAGCAAGTTCAGACTCGATCTGTTTATTTTACAGTATAAACAAAAAGCTCTCACGTCAAAAATAAGAAAAGAAAGCGCGTTATGAATGACTTTATAAAGGCTGACTTCCGTGATCTCACTATATAAGCGTAGATCGATTTAAACACGACCGGGACCACGGTGTCCTCCCCACGGGGACAGCGGGGCGGCTCACAGGTGTCCCGCGGCCGGCCTGCCCTGCACCTGCAGTGACAGCACCAAGTGGCCCAGGCTTTGACAAAAGTCAGCGCTCCCACTGTCCCCAAAGAGGAGAGGCGGACCCGAGCGAAACCAGGACTTACACATCTAACCGCCTCGTCTTTTCTTTCTTTCTCTCTCTTTTTTTAATCCAAGTTTTCCTACGGAAATTCTACCTGGAAACACTCACGTGGATGTGTGCGTCGCACTCTGGGGGTCCAAGACCGATCCTCGGGCGCCAAGAGCAACCTCGGAGCCGGGCTCGCCTGCTCGGCCCCCTCGCCGCGGCCAAGCGTCCCGCCCGGGCTCGGCTGCGCTCCGCGGGGACCCAGGACCGTCGCCGCAGACGCCGCCCCGGGCGCGGGCCGCGCAGGCACTTGTCAGAGCGCCCGGCTCGCTCGGCCGCCCAGCTCTTCCCAGCTTTCTTTCACAATGACTTCCTGAAGTTGCTCACTCGCATTGTTCCCCATTTCTCCTCTGCGCTCCCCACCCCCCGCCGGCCGCCACCGGGCTTTCGCGCTCCCGGCCGGTCGGCCCGTCCCGCGCGCACAGCGCCGCCCACGGGCCGCGTACCTGGGCTCCGCGCCGCGCCCCCGTGGGCCAGCGCTCCGCCACCTGCGGCCGCCCGGCCCGAGCGCGCGCCCGCACCCCGCGCTCCACAAACTTTGGGGCTGCGCGCCAAGCCGCTACCGGCGCGCCCTGCCCCGCCGCCGCCGCCGTCGTCGCCGCCGCCGCCTCGGACCCCGCGCACGCTCCGGCACCGAGCGGGACAGGAGCCGGGAGGGGGGCGGGACGCGGAGCGGGGCTCGGAGAGGGACGGGGACCGGCCGCGGGGCGGGACTCGGAACCGGGCGCAGCGCGGGACTCGGAGCGGGGCTCGCAGCGGGACGCGTCGCCCCTGCCGCCGGTCGCCCGCTCGCGCTGCGCCGTCCCGACCGCAACTCTGGGGCCGCGCGCGCAAACTTTCCGCGCTGGGCTGGACACCGGCCCCCCCCGAGCCCAGGCTCTCGGGGCGGCGGCGGGCACGGGCAGTACCTGCTGGCGCCGCCGCCGGCTGCAGCCCGCTCGCCTGCGCCGGGCCCGCTGGGCGCGCCGCCGCCACCCCCGCGCCCGCGCGCCCCAGCCCTCCCCGCGCCGCCGCGCTTCCTCATTCCAGCGCCGCATCCCGCCGCGGCCCCGCGCGGCCGGCGGTGACCGCCTTTCCGCGTCCCGGGCTGGCTGGCGTGTCTGCCACCGCGCCGCGGGGCCCGCGCTTAACCCTTGGGGGTCCGGCGCGGACGACGCGTGCGGGGTCGCTGAAGCCGGGGCGCCCTCCAGGGGACCCGCGACCCTGTGCCCCGGGCCGCTCGTCGGGGCACCCGCGTGCTCGCCCGCCCGGGGCACTCGGGGTCCCGTGAAGCACTTTCCCCGACGTCTAGGGCAGCCCACTGCCCGCCCGGCTTCGTTTCCCTCCAGCTAGGGCCACTTGGCTTCCCGGTTCTGGCTGCGACCCCAGGTTATGAGTGCCCACCCGAGGGGGTGGGAAAAGTTGATCCTCCGCAAGTGAGGGGAAGGTGCAATTCATTTTCCCAGACAACCAATGGAATACCTCTCGTCTCTCTTCCCTCCCACCCGCTCGAGGCACAAGTTAGGATCGCGCCTTCCGGCTTGGCCTGTGTGCACACGCGAGTGTGAAAGGGCGGCGGCGGCGCGGGCGGCTCGGAAGGCAAACCTGTAACCCCTCCTCGGCTCTCTGCGCCTCAGCCTCTCCCTCCGCGAGCCCCGAAGCGGGAGTGTAAGGCGCTGAGTGTCGATTCAAACGGGAATGCCGGCTCTGATGGCGCACCTCTTCGTCCTCCGCGAGGAATCCGTCATTCTGATCAGGCAGGCCCCACCCGGCAGGAGCCCGGCGAGAGTGCTCAGTTTGAGCAGAAGAGCAGGAGTCATGAATTCAACAGATTTGTGCTGGGCATCGCCTCCAACCCCCGCCCAGGCGCCAGGGGAGGGTCTGTTACAGGAGCCCAGACCGCGGCCTTTCAAGACTTGCAGGGGCGCATCGGTAAGGCTCAGATAAACGGCGGCGCATCGCTGCGAGCAGGACAAACAAAACGGGACCGCGCCTTTCCATGGGAAGAGCGAGAAAGGGCTCTGGGGCCTCGAAGCGGCAGGCTGGGCAGGCCTTCCAAGTGGAGAGAAGTGCCTCCGGGCAAAGGGAACGGGCAGCTGAGTGAGGCCAGGGAAGGCTGTGGCCCGTCTAAGGAGGCTGGTCGTGGCGGGGCCAGGGGCCCTGTTGACCACCTTCGCCTCTGCCATCCCTGGGAGAAGTCTCTCCTACCATCCTTGAGCTACAAACAGCATATGCCAAGACACTAGTACTCGGTTTGTCCTGAAATTCTGCTGTGCTGAGCCCGAGACAGTTAACTCCGCGCTTAAAAGCCCAGAGGAGGCTGGACTTGTAGAAGGTTCATTGACTTAATTCCTAGTCCTTCCCTTACTTGTGTGACCTTGGGAAGGTTACTGAACCTCTCTGAGCCTCATCTTTATCTGCAAAAGAAATAAACGCGACTTCATCCTAAAGAGTCCTTGTCAAGATTCAATGAGGCAATAAACATAGGGTGCAGGGCCCCAAGGGAGGCAGATGACCCGGTGGAGGGGTCATGACCTTGGATGAGTGCGACACTCTTAGCTCCGCCCCCCAGGCTCCTCTCTTTAAATGTGTGCCGTGGTTCCCTAGGAGTGCGTGTCGAGGACTCAGATGTGTTCATCCCACCAAGGCAAAGCCTCCTGAGGCAGAAGAGCATGAGGCTAGGAGCCCAGGCCGTTGGGCTGTGTGACCTTGACCGAGGTCACTAACCTCTCTGAGCTTCAGTTTCCCCATCTATACCTTGACGGTAATAATATAAGCTACCTCCCGGAATTGTTGGTGAATAAAGTAGATCACATACAAAACTCCTTGCCATATGCTTCTTGCTATAGCAGAGAGGAGGACTCTGTGAGCAGTAATTATTATTTATTATGAACTCTACTATTACTAGCCAGTCTCATGTACCACTGCAAAGAGGTGGAGCGGAAGGAACTCGGCTTGTAACCTGGGTCCGTGGGGCCAGAGATGACCCTTCCATCAGAAGTTAAAGCTGCTGAAGACAACAATAAAAGCATATTGGAAGATCTATATAGGGGTAGGGGATTAAAAAAAGGGTTATTATGGGATTACGTGAAACCACGTGTGTGAAACTTTTTAAACTGTAAAGCACTGTATAATTTAAAGAATCTTTCATTCAATAAAAAATAAAAACGATAAACATTAAAAAACACATTGGAAGAGAAAACGTATCAGTGGAAATTGAAACAGGTGTGATCCTCTGAAAAGTTACAGGTGTCATTTTTTCTTTAGAAATATATATATATGTGTGTGTGTGTGTGTGTGTGTGTGTATAGATAGATATAGATAGATAGCTGTTTCCATAACATTAGAGTGTTAAAAATAGCTTAGTTCATTCAGACAATAATTGCTAAATTACCATTTTTTTCTTTCGAGATAATCTTCTCAGAAGAATAAAAACACCTATAGAATTAATCAAAGTCTACTTATTCAGAACTTACTGTAATAATGGAGTCAGCTACGGGTGCTTTTGTTCTGGCAGAGCCTGGATTGCATTTTAAAGGAGAGTGAGTTTTGTAGAGGAAAAGGATAGTTGAGGTGATAAGTGTGGTTATTAGTTTTGTTTCTTACTAGCTGTGTGAGTCTTGGTAAGTTACTTAACCTCTCTGAGTTTCAGTTTGTCATCTACAGAGCATACCAACTTTCCAATGGTGTTGCTAGAATTCAGAGAAATTAAATGAGATAATGTATGTAAGTAATTACGATGATGATGGTTTTTTTTTTTAAGAAAATCTATTAAACAGCAATAAAATGAGCATCCCTTTGCCTCCAGCGGTTGAGAAATAGTAAGTATCTTGTTAAATAATAGGTAAAGTTTTCTGTAAAACATGAAATTCTGTTATCTTTCTGTAGTGTGACACTCATACAGAACGCTTGTGGTTCTGTATGGTGTGAAGGATCATGAACTTGAGGAAAAAGACCAAGCACTGGGATGAAACTTCTGCAACAAGGGCTCTGCTGCTCTGGTTTCGTTTTCCCAGTTTTTATGACCTCCAGCTTCTGGTTCTTCTGTTTTTGAAAACCAAAGCTTTCCAGCCTGGGGCAAGGCCTCGACCCTTTTCCTTGGGGTTCACTCCTTGGGTTTGGAAGTGAAGAACCAGGACTCAGGGGTGGGGAAGTGTGGGGGGCGGCTCATGCAGAGCCAAGACCGTCCAGCTGGCAGAGCCCGGGTGGGAAATGCCTGGGGACCCAGAAGGAGACCCCTCAGGGTGCACCATGTCCTCTCCAGAGGCTCCGTGGCTCCTGGTTTTGAAACTCAGAGAAATGCAGCAGTGCAGCTGGGTTTTGAATCAAGGATGTGAGGCAGCTGACAAGCAAATCCTTCCCACTTTATGATAATTCTTTCACCTTATTCCCTTTGATATTTGTAAGAAGAATACACTTAGACTCTCAAAAACAGTGACTTTTTATCAATATCGTTTGCTTAGAAGCAACTGAAAAACAAACTGAGTCAGATATAGTGATTTGGAGGAGATAGATTCACCCAAAAGCCTTCCAATGAAAAGGTTTAAAGATGTTTTGTGTGAGTAAAAGAAAAGCAGATATTGAAGTGATCTGAACAGATTAGGAGAAAGAAAACAGAGAGCTGAGTGTCACCCTCCCCCCACTGACTGTATGGGGTAAGTTCGGGATTGGAACACTATTTCTGGTGGTGTCACACCTTCCGGTGGGATGCATTTATTCGTTTATGCAAAGAGCATGTATCCATTGAGCGCCTACCTTTGCGGGTGGTATTTGAGAGACAGGTAGTCCCCATGAAGCATCAGATGTGGTCTTATCCCTGAAGGGCCTCTAACTGCTAATCCAGAAAAGTGGAAACAACTGCATTTTGACGTGCAACGCGCTGTGGTAAATTCAGACACAAAGCCTGTGGACACACAGAGGGTGAAGCTGCTCAGTGGTACTCGAGCTGGTGTAGGAAGCGCTGGTCTTCTCTACCTGCGGGGGCTCTAGAAGAGTTTCCTCAAAAGAGACAATTAACCAAAGGCGAACAGTCATATTCAGGTAACAGCCCTATTGAGCCCAGCTATGTGGAGGACGTTGCCAGACTATTATTGCCAGGTTATTTTCCGTCTAACAACGCAACGAGGATACTCAAGTTCAGAGAGCGTGGCTTGCCCGGGGTTGAAGGTTAAGGGCCAGACCCTGGAGCCAAACTGCGTTTGGGAGCTTGGCAAGCTCCTAGGCTTCCCCGGGCCTCAGTTTCCTCTTCCGTAAAAATGGGAATGTGACACCACCACCAACAGTCAGATCTTCATCAGTAACGTCCACAGTCTGAATGAGTCAATGTGCACTAAGCAACCTTGAATGGATACTTAGCACTGAATCAGTGTTCGATACTTTTGAAGTATTCAGTTTCTAAGTGGTTGGGCTGGAATACAAATCTCGGTCACTTCTCTCAGCTATGCCCCCTGCCTATGCCCTGTTTCCCAGCAGAGAGCTGAGATCCCTCCAAGGACTCATTAAGGACATTTAAGACATCCTCCTCCCGCTGGTGAAGAGTCTTTCTTTCCAGGTCACTTTCAGTGTTTTGTTTCCCCTGAGGCCAAGTTGCCGATCTTGGCAGCACCAGTCTTGGTAAAGGGATCAGATCGACACATCCAGGAAAGATGAAGGTTTGTGACTGGGCTTTCCAATCTGTAAAGTACATAGACATTGAGTCTAGCTATTTTTGTATTGTTATAGCAACTTTCTCTTTTCAGTGTTAATACATCATAAATCTTTCCTGTCCCATCTGTAGAGGAATTGGGATGGTTTTGGAGAAGGGGTTGAGCTCTGGGTCTCTATAGTGGAAACTGTCCTGAAGATATCGGTGTCTCTCCCAGCTCCAGGTAAGGCCACGGTAGGAACTTAGTTGAATTACATCACCTCTCTGGCCATCATGTTCTTATCTGTATCTACAACAGGAGAGGTCAATCCTGCTTCATGGAGTTGGCTTCAAGATGGATTGAGAGCCTGGATGTAAATTTTCAATCCTAGTGCCCGGTAGTCCATGTTAGTCCCCTCTCTTTCCTTTCCCCTGCTTAAGGAGGTCCTTGAGGATTCTTGGAAGGTGACATCCAGCAGAAAGCAGGTGAGGAAGAAGGCCAAGTGCCTGAAAGGGGTTTGCAGGCTCGCAGTTGGGACTCACCTCGACCAAGTTGCAAATTGATTGTTTCTTTATCTGAGAAGAGCTGGGAAGAATTAATTCAAAGTGGTTGGTGCAAAGCCCAGCTGGTTCCAGGAGTAGTAAGTGAGCATTGATCTAGGGCTTTAAAGTTTACCTATAACACCCATAAACATTTCTTCTGGACCTGATGACATCAGGGAGGTAGATGTTCATGAGGCCACATTTGCCAGGTTTTTCCCTGTGTCATGGGCTTCTCCGTCTCCTTCCTGAAATGCTGGAGCTCTCCACACAAGGCCCCAGACATAGTTTTCAATGTCATGTGTATCCTGACATCTGCAGTTCAGACCTCCCTCTGAAATCAGGATTCATACACTTTACCTGGGGATCTAATTGGCATCTCATATTTACCATGGCCTCAAACCAAATCCCTGATATTTCCCCTCAAACCTGCTTCATCTTATCTAATAGCAACTGGAAATGGCTGAGGCCAAAAAACCTTGAAGTCATCCAGGATGCCTCCTTCTCTTCCCATCCCATCTGCAAAGACCTCGTGCCAGCTCTTCTTCCAACAGGTATCCAGAACCCAACCTCCTCTCATCTCCATGGCAACCATATTGGTCCAAACTATGGTCGCCTTCCATCTGCAAACTGTGGGCCCTCCTAGGCACTCTCTGCTTCTGTCTTCGCCCCTCACAGCACCCAGGGAGAGCCTGAGAAAAATGAAGTCAGATTGTGTGCTTCTTCGCTGGACAGTGTGCCAGCGCTCTCTGACTAAAGCCGAAGTCCTGAGGATGTGTGATTTTTCTCTCCTTCCTCATGTCTCTCCCATGTCTCATGTCCAGCTCTTGTGCCCCTTGCTCACTTGTCTCCAGCCACCTGGCTCTGCTTTGCTACTTTTCAAGCATCTGGACCAGCTCACTGTCCTCCGGGTACCTGCCTGCCTGCCCTCCTTCTGGCTTCAAGTCTTTGCTCCGATGTCATCTTGGCTCAGAGACTGTCACTTCTACCCTCTGTAAAGCACGACAACCCTCCCCCCACCCCCACCCAAGAATTTCCTGTTCTCCTTTCTTTCCTTTTTTCCCTACAGCCCTTATCATCTGTACCATGTTGTAGAGTTAACACTTATTTTGTTTACTCTCTAGGAAGATAGAATACTTTTCCTTTGTTTCCTCAGTGGCTGCAACAGTGACCAGAACAGTTAACTGGTATTTCCATTTATGGGTACTGATTTTGAAGGGTTAATCTGACTTTTCTAACTCAGAAAAAACAATTTTGTTTAAGTCAAACAACAAAGAGTTGTCATCTTTGTTTTCAAATTTGCATAGGAACTGCTTTTTCCTGGCTTTAGAGCTGGAAGGACCTACCTTCTCTTTGTTCCTCTGTCCATCTGGGGCACCAGGTTCATGCACATCGTAGGGTTTCGCCTTCACCTGTTTAGTGCTTCCTTAGGAACAACAACTTCAGCACAGCAAGTTCCACATTTCTTTCCTCCTTAGGTCTATAGAGAATATGACAATTTAGTTCATACTATCCTTATACATACATTATTCTGTTCATTTTCAAGCTATTTTTCAAAAAGGAGACAAAGAATAATTTACAAATGCAACACTTCAGATTCATAATAAACTTCTCCTGTTCTGGTTGTGTGGGGTGATGATCCTTTTCATTTCTATAGGATAAGAACACAGATTATAATTTAGCAAGGCCAGGACTCAGTATTTCTCTAAGTCAGTGATTTAGAGATTATTCAAAGATATAATGTACTCTGTAGCTACTCACAGCCCAATGGCTATGTATTCTTTTAGTATTCACTCGTAATATTCTTATTACTTGCAGATACGTTTTTTCTAATGAAGAAAAAGAACTCATTTTCTATGATATGCGTTTCAGAAACTGGCAACTTTATTTCCACTTCAGAGCTCAAATACACTATTTCCTTTAGCTCAAACAGTCTTTTGCAATTAAACTGAAGGGTTGACTTCTCATTATAATATCCCTTTATTTTCTATGATTATATCTCATAAACATTCTTTGCCGAGCAGCATTTTCCAATAGGTTATAGTAAATGACCCTGCATTTGGGGAGAAGGGGTAATGTATTGATTGATAGATGATAGCAAAGGCTATTGCTAGTACTTGGTGCAAGTTGAGATGGGGGATTTGTATACGTTTGTAAGATGATTAACTGTAGTAGGGGACACATTCCACGATCACCAAAAGGTGACAAGCCACGTAACTAACCTGAGGATACAACTGAGAGGTTTGGCTCCATTTGCTAGGTTGTAGGGTGCACATGTGCGTTTACTGATCGTTCAATCGCTATGATAGATCGATAGAGCCTGCGTGTTGGTTTAAGTCCTTTATTATTAGATTATTTGTGAAGCAAAAGTCAGGTCCATCTTGCGCTCACTCCTCCAGCCTGTGAACAGCCCTTTGTTCATTTCCAAGGGCGGCTTCTGGCCCTTCAGATTCCAATACCATTAAGCCCATAAGACACAGTGTTGCACCAAATGATTGATGCCCTTGGAGCTGGATGGCCTGATGGAGCAGGCTTCTCAGAGCAAGTCCAAGTTCAGTGGTCGAGAACCATAAACTTAGCAGCTGCCCCTCCACTACAACAGCGTTTCAGTCATCACCACCAAAAGACACTGGACCCGGCTCTCCCAGCACATATTTCTTGTAGGTTCCTGGAGCTCTCGCAGGCTTCAGTGACAGCTCTAGGCGCCTACAGCAGCAGCAAGGCAGCGTGTGCAGTACTCAGTGATTTATATTTGCGTGGCTTTTGAGCTAGTCAGCAAAAAGCACTCATCTATCTTCTCCTCCCCAGGAAGTTGGACCACGCTATTATTCATATTTTGTGGATGAGGAAACTGAGGTGATGGACCCTCCCAAAGTGAGGAGATTGCAAAAAAAGAGACAAAGCTCTTTCTTGATCCAAAAGTAATATTTGACATCTGATCTTCTAACAGGTGGTATTGAGCATTTTGATGACTTAGCAGAGATGGTATTTGATGGAGACATTCACACCAGTGGAAAACACTGCTGCTCCACTGTGATGATTCCTTTTAACTTTCTGAATATATTGTTTAGCTAGGGCTTGTCAAGCTGGTAGATGAAGAAAGGCCAATGGGACCTCTTTCTTGCTCTGCCTCCCCTTGATCAAGTTTAGACCGAGAAGCGCCCAAGGTCCCTGCCCATGGAGTTGCCAAGACTCGGCCCACAGCCTTGTAGTAATAACAGACAATACATTCGGAAGAGCGGGCTGCATGCCTTGCTTCTTTGCTTCCTCCAGGATAGGCTTGCACCAGAATTATTTCCTAGATGTAATAAATTTAGGAGCCTCCCACAGTGGAACTGACAGCAAAGGCAAAGACTGTCAACCCACCTCCCCCCGTGATGGAAAACTTCACAAGGTTTTCCCAGCAGTGCATTAGGGCAGCTCCGTAAGAACCCGCGGTTGTGCGCGCTTTGAGACTTCACGTCTTCCATTAACCAATTCTAAGACAGAAGACCAGTGTCTTTATTTCCCATGTTGTTGAAGTACTTTACATAGGCTTTAACCCAGTTGCTAAATTGCTTGAATTTGTTAAATGTACAAAAGGGCCTCCTCCCCGTTGATGGAGTAAAAGTAGATGTTTGATTAAGTAGATAGCTAGATGTGCTTTTTTTCTCCCCATCTGGATGTGCTAAGGGGGTATGTTTGAAACTTAGCACTCAGTTCATGCCTTTCATAAGGGGAGGGAAGAGGGTATTTAACAAGGTTCATAATGACAGATAGAGGAATTGACACCACAAAAGAAAAAGAATCATTCTAGCATTTCGTGACAGTTCACAGACAGATGTCGTTGGCTAAGTGAGAATCTCGTAGACGTGGGGGTAATATACACCTTATATGCATATGGATTAGCGAAAGCAGACTGTCAAGTCGGTGAGTGTGAGATTGTCAAATATGAGACATAGCTGCAGAAAACCTGGAGAACTACTTACTATTTATTTCTTCTCTTAAAGACCCAATCCTGTTGTCTTTTCACAGACAAAAGACTGAGTACTTTAAGGACAGAGGCAGGCCAAGGGTAGGAGGGAATTGAAGCGTTGGATTGGGGCTTCCGGAGGACAGCAGGGTTAGTAGTCTATTCCCTTTGAAGTGTATTTTTCATCTTATCCTAGGCCAACCATTCTCTTCTTTTTCAGTAGCCCTTACCTCACCCAACAGGCCAATATCTAGTCCCATCTTCCTGATGTCCATGATGAGGGATTCCAGAATTGCAATTGATGGGACCCCGGATAGAGCAAGTTATCTTTGGAGTCCCTTGGAATTAGTTTGACCATGGTGGTCAACCCCATTGAGGTGATTTTAGGCTCTGGACAAGATGAGATGCTTTAGAGAAACGTCACTGGCCTTCTGAGCTTTGGTAGAGGTTGGGTAGGTGGAGAGTGTCACCAGCCAGAGACAGTTTGGTTTGGTTGGGTAGATGGACAGTGTCCCTCGTTAGAGTCAGGTGACCTGGTTTTGGTCATGCTTCTCTCTCCAGCCTTGGGCAAGTCCTTCAGGTCACCTTCCTAAGCATCAGTTCCTTTGTTCATAAGATTGGAATGGTTGACAAGATGGTCTCTGTGGTCTCCCCAGAATGATCCTCCATGACTTGATTTTGGCTTTGGCAATGTTTTTCTGTGGGCTTGCATAGACCTGAGATCAGCCTTGGCAAAAAGCTCTGCAGGCTCTTGGCCCATTATCTGTAAGTCCACCCTCCCTCTGTCCTTTAGTGCCGTGCTTCCCAGAAGTCCCCAAACACTGAGGGCTAACTCTTCCAAAAGCAGTCAGAGCTTATCACACCCTGAAACATGCACCAACACAACAAGTAACTCCATCACCTACTAACCTATACTGACTAAACCTCTTTGGCCAAACCTGGATGGTTTGACTTCAGGACTGTGTGAGAAGGAGTGAAGAAGTAGACAGTTCTCCTACCTGAAACATAAGTAAAACAGATACGTGCTAGAGAGAAAGATCCACGTGCCTTTGATCTGTGTAGTGCCCTCACAGAGAAGCTTGATGTTTCTTGCTTGCAGTAGGATTTTCTTGGGAAAGTCCTCCTGAGTAAAAGGAGAGAGACACCTGGTGAAGATCAGAACTCTTGGAAAAGGCTGCCCCCTGCCTCAGCAAGGGGAGATTTAAGGAAGATGAGTTAATATCAGACTAAAGTAAGTGTATCGATCTGAGGGAAATTCTGAACTCTGCTGTGAGCTAGGCCGTTGGTAAGTAGGAAATGCTTTGGGGAAAACCCATGACTTCCCCAAATGCCTATGTAAATGCCTACAACACGGAAAATGGGCAGGGAGACCCTGAGATCTCAGCAAACACTGTCACTTCAACTGGAAATGTTGAGCTGAAACTGAAGAGAGGCCATGAAGATCAGAATTACAACAGTGTGTAGGTTCAAAGGCCTACAATCATCTGATGCTCAGAAAAGAGAATGTGATGAAAGTGTAGAGAACATCTGAGTGGAGCAAAAATTCTTTGTAGGGAAAGAGAATATGATAAGAATTATAGAAATGTGTATAAGAAATTATGCAAAGTAGATAGATGAAATTGCCTCTGGTTAAAAAGGCCAAACAGCCCAAGCAAAATGACCTGGGGGGGTGGTAGTTTGAAATGGATATATATCATCCAAAAAAGTTTCACATGGTAGGTGAAATTTTCTTAGTATTAAAGATGGATAGGTTGTGAAAATGTCCTTATCAATTAGAGATGCCTACTGATCTATTTATGGGTAAAATGAGCTGTGCTTTAAAATACTCCAGCAAAACAACAACAACAACAAGAATTATAAATAAAAAAGGCAGCTGAGGGATGGAACCGGGTTCGTAATATCTTTGATAATTGTTGATGGAGGTGATGGCTATATGGGGATTCATTATGTGATTATCTGTTTTTGTATATATTTGAAAATTTCTGTGATAGCATTTTTTAAGAAAGAAAAAGAAGACCACTATTTAAATACAAATGATAGCTTGAGATAATATTTGCAATGCATGTGAAAGAAAGTCCATATATACATATATTTGCTCATATACAAAGAGCTCTTACAAATTAATAAGAAAAAGAAGTAACTCAATAAGCAACGGGCAAATCACTTCATTATACAACTTACAAAAGAAAACAAAGGCCACTGAATACAAGAAAAAGATTCAGCTTTAGTAGCGGTTAAAAAATGAAAATTAAAATATATTGCAAGGTATGACTTTTTATTTATCACACCTCAAAGATTGCTGTTAAGGGAGTGGAGAAAGCGGGTCTCCTTGGTGGCATTCATAGGGTAGATTAGTGCACCACTGAGCATTGCATGTCAATATGAATCAAAACGTAAAATGTATAAGTGTACTTTGTAACTTCAAGGAATGCATGCTCAAGAGCTAGGTGTGTGTGTGTGTGTGTATCTGATTTGTTGGTTCTTTTTTTCTTCTTTCCATTGTACTCTGAGTCTTTTTTTTTTTTTTTGCGGTACGCGGGCCTCTCACTGTTGTGGCCTCTCCCGTTGTGGAGCACAGGCTCCGGCCATGGCTCACGGGCCCAGCCGCTCTGCGGCATGTGGGATCTTCCCGGACCGGGGCACGAACCTGTGTCCCCTGCATCGGCAGGCAGACTCTCAACCACTGCGCCACCAAGGAAGCCCTGAGTCTTCTTTTTTTTAAATTAATTTTTATTGGAGTATAGTTGCTTTACAAAGTTGTATTAGTTTCTGCTGTACAGCAAAGTGAATCAGCTATACGTATACATATAACTGCTCTTTTTTGGATTTCCTTCCCATTTAGGTCACCACAGAGCATTGAGGAGAGTCCCCTGTGCTATACAGTGGGTTCTCATTAGTTATCTATTTTATACGTAGTAGTTGGTTCTTTAGAATGAGGTTTTTAGAAATAGAAATTGAAAACAAACTGAATGTTCATCACAAGATAAGATAAAATTTGATATGTTCCTATAAATATATGTTCCTATAAATGAGTAGTTTTTATAGTAGTTCCTGTAAAAGTAGATGATGTAGATGATTTTTTGAGATGAAAAGATACCCACTATGAGTAGTTGAGTGAAAATTCAAATTGCAAAATGCTTTTAAGCATTTCACAGGTTTTTCATATATATATCTACAAGGCTCTCACTAAAATGTTAACATTACCTGTGGGTGAGAGGTTCTTGAGTGACTCATATTTTCTTCTTAATAATTTTCTATATTCTTTGACTGTATTACAGTATTATTAGTAATATCTAATATTATCGATAAAGCTATGTAATATAAAAAATTGTAGTTGAGATACCTCATTTGATTTGCTTCATAGAATTAAAAAAATGTTAACAAGAAACTAAGTTGGGTCAAAATTATGTTGGAAACCATCATGATAACTGACTAATTCATAAGGAAAAAGAAAAATATATAATAAGCAAAGACTGTTTTGAAAATTAATTTAATTCTAAGATATCCATGAGTCCAAGAGTGTTAGATGCAAATATTTTGATAGTTTAATTATCAACTTTATTGGAAAAGTGAAAGACAGTTTATTGCATACTGGTAAATAAAACCCAGATATACAAAATTTAGAAAGACCCATAAATATGTCTCCAACAGCATTTATTTATTTTTTCTTTTCTTTTTTTAAAAATTGAAGTATAGTTGATTTACAATGTTGTGTTAATTTCTGCTGTACAGCAAAGTGATTCAGTTATACATATATATATATATTTTTAAAATATTATTTTCCATTATGGTTTATCATAGGATATGAATATAGTTCCCTGTGCTATATAGGAGGACACTGTTGTTTATCCATCCTATATATAATAGCTCACGTCTGCTAACCCCAACCTCCCATTCCATCCTCCCCCAACTCCCTCCCCCATTGGCAACCACAAGGCTGTTCTCTAAGTCTGTGAGTCTGTTTCTGTTTCATTGATAAGTCCATTTGTGCCATATTTTAGATTCCACATATAAGTGGTATCATATGATATTTGTCTTTATCTTTCTGACTTACTTCACTTAGTATGACAATCTCTAGATCCATCCATGTTGCTGCAAATGGCATTATTTCATTCTTTTTTATGGCTGGGTAATATTCCATTGTCTATATGTACCACCTCTTCTTCATCCATTCAGCTGTCAATGGACATTTAGGCTGTTTCCATGTCTTGGCTGTTGTGAATAGTGCTGCTGTGAACAGAGGGGTGCATGTATCTTTTTGAATTATAGTTTTGTCTGGATATACGCCCAGGAGTGGGATTGCAGGATCATATGGTAGTTCTATTTTTAGTTTTTTAAAGACCCTTCATATTGTTTTCCATAGTGGCTGCACCAACTTACATTCCCACCAACAGTGTAGGAGGGTTCCCTTTCCTCCACACTCTCTCTAGCATTTATTGTTTGTATCGAACAGCATTTATGATGAATCTATCACACATCTTGAACCCCAAGATTTAATACACAGCTGTGGAAGCCATATTAACTAAAAAGAGTAGACACACTTTTCAAACCAGTATAACAAACAAAATGCTCTTTTAGAACATGAGATGAAGGTGGGAAACGTTACAACTGTCCCATAGAAAATAAGCTTTAAACACAGAGAATTTCTATTTTTACATAGTGGAAGCACTAGTTTCTGAAATAAAATTGGCTAATGAAACAAATTTGGATGATGCTTTTGAAGCATTTGACTGTTTTTACTGTGGTAAAATACACATCAAATAACATTTACATCATAACCTATTTGTACAGTTCAGGGGTGTTAAGTATATCCACAGTGTTGTAAGCCATCACCACAATCATCTCTAGAACTTTCTCATCACCCCAAGGAAACCCCATACCCATTAAGCAGTTGCTCTCATTCACCCCTCCCCAGCCCCTGGCAACTATTAATCTGCTTTTATCCCCATTAATTTGTCTATTATGGATATTTTCTATAAATGGAATCATACAACATGTGGCCTTTTGTGTCTGGTTTCTTTCACTTAGAAAGTTGTTGAGAGTAATGTTCATCCATGTTGTAGCATGTATTTGTTTTTCACTCCTTTTTATGGCTGAACAACATCCCACTGTGTGATATTTTGTTTATCCATTCATCTGCTGATGAACATTTGGGTTGTTTGTATCTTTTGGTTAATGTGAACAGAGCTGCTATGAACATTTGTGTACAAGATTTTGTTTGAATACTGTACCTGTTTTGAATTCTTTTGGGTATAGACTTAGGAGTGGAATTGCTGGGTTATGTGGTAGTTCTATGTGTAACTTATTGAGGAATTACTAATTTTTTTTCCACAGCAGCTGCACCATTTTAACTTCCTACCAGCAATGTATAAGTGTTCCGGTATCTCCACATCCTCATTGATACCCATGAATTTCCAGTTTTTTGGATTATATCTATTTTAATGGTTGTGAAGTGGTATCTCATTGTGGTTTTAATTTGCATTTACCTGATGACTAGTGACATTGAGCACCTTTTCATATATTTGGTGGCCATTTGTATATCTTCTTTGGAGGAAGGCCTATCCAAGTCCTTTACTCATTTTTTAATTGGATTGTGTGTGTTTTTGTTGTTGAATTGTAAGTGTTCTTTATATATTCTGAACACTTTAGATATTCTGGCTGTATACTAGAGTTTATATATTCTAGTGTCTAGAGTCATGTTGGATGCATGATTTGCAAATATTTTGGTCCATTCTATGGGCTGTCTTTTCACTCTCTGGGTAGTGTTCTTGATTTACTGATGCACAAAATTTTGTTGAAGTCCAACTTATCTGTTTTTTCTTTCATTGACTGCATTAATGTCAATCTTAATGTCATATCTTAATGTCAATTTTCATTGCATTTTGGGATATTCAAATTTATCTGTAAGAGGAACTCTGGTGTGTTTTTATCACCCATGATTATTTACTTAAATGTATTTTCTTTCCCTGAAATAATTTTGTATTAAAATGTCTGTTTCCTTTGTTGTTGTTGTTATTCTTCAAAAACGGCATGGTCTTCATCTAGTTGGTGAAAATAAAACTTTAGTGTAAAATTAAGAAGTTGGAAGCTTTTCATGGGTTTTACCTGTTGTCATAAAAAAACACCGTGACCTTGGGCTTCGCTGGTGGCGCAGTGGTTGAGAGTACGCCCGCCGATGCAGGGGACGCGTGTTCGTGCCCCGGTCCGGGAAGATCCCACATGCCACGGAGCAGCTGGGCCCGTGAGCCATGGCCGCTGAGCCTGCGCATCCGGAGCCTGTGCTCCGCAATGGGAGAGGCCACAACAGTGAGAGGCCCCCATACCACAAAAAAAACAAAAACAAAAAACAAAAAACCCCAAAAAAACTGTGACCTAAAAGCTAAAGCTTTCTATGTTAGAGAGATGAGATGTATGCTATAAGTGGAAAGAAAGCAGCTAAATAGTACTTTTGAAAGTAAAAAGTGATTTCAGTCATTACAATTGGATCCAATGGTTTGTATTTTCTGATACTTAAGAAATTACAAATCATTATGTACTGAACCATTACTTATTCATTGAGAAAAAAATGTAGTCGCCAACTTTAAAAAAGGATTCAGGTGCTTCCCCGGGCTTCCCTGGTGGTGCAGTGGTTGAGAGTCCGCCTGCCGATGCAGGGGACACGGGTTCGTGCCCCGGTCCAGGAAGATCCCGCATGCTGCGGAGCGGCTGGGCCTGTGAGCCATGGCCGCTGAGCCTGCGCATCCGGAGCCTGTGCTCCTCAATGGGAGAGGCCACAGCAGTGAGAAGCCCGCGTACTGCAAAAAAAAAAAAAAAAAAAAAAAAGGATTCAGGGTGATTGTAAAAATGATAATGTGGTTAACAATATCAATTCACGGGCTATAAGAGTAGTGACCAGCTATATTACTAGTGACAAATCAAATACTTGAGCTCATTTTGTTGTTAGTTTTATAAAATGGGGATGCAACTTTAGTTTTGGAGAAAATTGATCCAAAATAAAAAGTTGCAAGGCAACATTACAATAATTCCATGCAGAAACATCCTTATAGAGTTTGCTGTCGGAAATCTCATTAGAATAAAAAGCATGGAAGTACAGATATGTCACCAAAAAAAGAGATACAGATGGCAAATAAACATATGAAAAGATACCCAACATTATGTCATTAGGGATTTGCAAATTAAAGCAACAATAAGATATACCTACACACCTATTTAAATGACCAAAATCTCTAGCACTGATAACACCTAGTGCTGACGGGAATGTGGAGCAACAGGAACTCTCATCCATTGATGGTGGGAATGCAAAATGGTGCAGCCACTTTGTAGAACAGTTTGGAAGTTTCTTACAAAGCTGAACATTCTCTTACTATATGATCCAGCAGTGTGTTCCTTGGTATTTACCCAAGTGAGTTGAAGACTTAGGTCCACACAAAAACCTGCATGTGGGTATGTATAGCAGTTCTATTCATATTTGGCAAAACTTGTAAGTAACCAAAATGTCCTTCAAAAAGTGAGTGTTTAGAAAAGTGTGGCCCATCCAGACATGGATGTTACTCAGCACTAGAAATAAACAAGTTATCAAGCCATATAAAGACACTGAGGAACCTTAAGTATACGTTACAAAGTAAAAGAAGCCAATCTGAAAAGGTTACATACTGTATGCTTCCAACTATATGACATTCTGGAAAAGGGAAAACTAAGGAGAGAGTAAAAAAAACAGTGGTTACCAAGGGTTGGGGGCAGGGAGAGATGAATAGACAGAGTACAGAGGATTTTAGGGCAGTGAAACTACTCTGACACTATAATAGTGGATACATGTCATAATACATTTGTCAAAATCCATAGAATATACAACACCGAGTGAACCCTAATACAACTATGGACTTTGGGTGATATTTATGTGTCAGTGTAGATTCATGGATTATAAAAAATGTACCATCTGTTGGGGATGTTGATCGTGGGGAGGGTATGAGTATGTGGAGACAGGAGGTGTAAAGGGCATCTCTGTACTTTCTGCTCAATTTTTCTTTAAAAAATAAGGTCCAGGCTGGGGTGGGGAGAGGGATAAATTAGCAGTTTGGGACTAACAGATACACACCTCTATATATAAAGTAGATAAGCAACAAGGACCTACTGTATAGCACAGGGACTATATTCAACATCCTTTAATAACCTATAATGGAAAAGAATCTGAGAAAGAATATACATATATATAACTGAATCATTTTTCTGTACACCTGAAACCAACAAAACATTGTAAATCGACAATGCTTTCATAAAAAAATAAGGGCTATTTAAAAGAAGGCTGTAAGTGATTGGTCTATTTAGAATGCCACGGGTAGATTGCTCTAGAAAATTAGGTCTCAAGACTTATAGTGTTAGAATTCTCAGGGTAGGTGACAAAATGGTGTATCAACAGTTTTGGCTCAGGAACAACAGGAATTAAGGGGGAATTAACAAAAAGATTTTAAAAGTAAGCATGAGAGGGGCTTCCCTGGTGGCGCAGTGGTTGAGAGTCCGCCTGCCGATGCAGGGGACGCGGGTTCGTGCCCCGGGCCGGGAAGATCCCACATGCCGCGGAGCAGCTAGGCCCGTGAGCCATGGCCGCTGAGCCTGCGCGTCCGGAGCCTGTGCTCCACAACGGGAGAGGCCACAACAGTGAGAGGCCCGGGTACGGCAAAAAAAAAAAAAAAAAAAAAAAAAGTAAGCATGAGAATCTCTTCAGGAACTGAGGGCCATCCCAGACTTGTGTGGAAGTGGGAGATGGTGGTTGGGGAAGAGGAGGGTCAGAAGTTGCACAGAGATGACAGTTTGGCAGAAAGATTTTTGGCTTCTCCACTTGCCTTTTGCTCACAAGTCTTGGGACACGTTCTGCTTCTTTTCTTGACTTCATAAATCTTCAACAAGGGTCCAGACCACTGATACCAGCACCTGTTGGGTGATATCAGGGTTGAGGAAAACCTGTCTGGTGTGAGATGTTGAAAAAAAAATACTGGTGGTAGGTGTTCAACTCCCCACAACCCCCAAAGCTAGAAAATTATACCTACAAGGACAACCCTTCTAGGACTGCCACACCCCTCGGGGAGTGACTCTCCAGTTTGAACCTGTGTCCTCACCCTGAGAGCTTGTTGGAATAGATTGGTGGTGCCCACTCAGAATCATGCTGCAGTGGGTCTAGGGTGAAGCCCTTCATTTGCATGTCTCACAAGTTCCCAGGTAATACTGATGCTGATGGTTTTTGAGAGCCACTCCCTAAGGGCTTAAAGGTGGCATCCTGACTGGAGGAGTCTCCTAGGGTGTCTGCAAAGAGGCATTTGGTGGTGTTGTTCTGGGCTCCCTCCCTCCCCTTAAATTCCTGGGCTCCTGCAGTCTAGGACCCACCTCCCCTAAATACACATGGCTAGAGTGGCCGCTGCCCCCTGGAAAATGAGCTCCACATATCAGACATATGATGCAGTACAGCTACTTCAAACAACCAACAAACTGGGTAGCAAATGCCATCTGAGAAACATGGTTAAGTGCTAACTGAAACAATGTATAGTTTTCAACTAAAACAGTTATACACTTTGACATGGACTGAATATCCATATCCTCCACAAATCCCTTTGTTCAAGCCCTGACTTCCCACTGTAATGGTATTTAGTGGTGGAGCCTTTGGGAAGTAGTAAGGTTTAAAGGAGGTCACACGGGTGGGACCCTCAGGGTGAGATTAGTGCCCTTAGGAGAAAAAGAGGAGTGACCCCCTGTCTATTTCCCCTCTGTGTGAGCACACAGTGAGGAGGGCTATCGACAAGCCAGGAAGAGGGTTCTCACCAAGGACAGAATCTATGAGCACCTTGATCTCGGATGTTAGCCTGCAGAACTGTGAGAAGTAGGGTCTGCTGTGTAAGCACCCCACCCTGGGGCATTCCGTCAGGGTGGCCTGAGTGACAGACCCACCTCGTTTCCTGTCAGGGCCACACCCTCAGGTGCCTGGAGGTGAGCTCTTCACACCCTCTGCTCCTCTACTTCCCAGGTACAGCCACACCCTCACCTGCTTCCTTCTCCTCTCTTCCAGAAGGCCAGATACTGAACCTGATGGTGAAATCTATTGACCACCTTATAAAGCCCTCTCAGAATCGTATCTGATTGTTCAAACTTCTGGCCACCACCTGTGTCAGGTTGTGTTCATTCAGACTCTGAAACAAGGGTTGACATGCAGGTAGTTTCTCAGGAGATGATCCCAGGAGGCCCTGGTGGCCGAGCTGGAAGATGAGTTGGGGAGGGAAGGAGGCCAACACGGGTGCATGAGTGCACAGGCGACACTGTGGGCAGCTGCACCTGCACCCCATGGGGCCTCTGGGAGACAAGGGAGCATGCCTAGGTGTTCCACCTGAAGGAAGCTGAGCAGCTGATCCATTGACTCATATCAATCGTCCATGGGGTCTGCTCCCCAGAGGTGATAGTCTTCTAGCACTTTTGCCCAATGACCAGTGTTTGTGTGTGTGTGTGTGTTTGCGTGTGTGTGCAGGACAGGTGGGAGCCGAGGGGTTGGGAGAAGGGCATCTCCATCCTTGGTACCTTATCTTTTCCCAATTACCAGGAAGATCAACAAGGCTTTCCTTCCTGCACCTCGAGGTCTGATTCAGATCAGCGAAGCATGTTTCTCCCTGTCTGGTTATTGGTGCCTGACAGTCCTCTAAGTTGGGTACTTTACCAATGAGAGAGCAGAAGTTTCACATTAAAAAATATCCTGAGCCAAATAACACAGAGTCCAGTAGCCCTGGACCACAGATCTCAAGGCTGTGAGCCCCAGAAGCTTCCTGGAATGGTGTCGGAGTTTGTGCATTTGAGGGGCAGTAGGGGTACGTTTTCCTAGAAGGGGAGTGGTAGCTTTTATCGGGATGTTGATAGGCCTGTGATGCATCCACCCAGGAAGGTTAAGTACCACTGGACTAAAACTGCTGGAGCACGTTTACACAGAAACGTAGTCCCTCACAAAAGCAAATGCCCATAGCAGTGTCCTCCCTGTCTGATGTGAGGAAGACACTGTTGGAGTAGAGGAAATGGGTAGAGGAGAGAGGTACACAGGAGTGGAAGAGAAACCCCCAAAGCAACGTGACACTGGGAACTTTTAGCCTGGGGCTCAAGCTTGTTAGCTTCTTGGGTGAAGCCAAGTAGCAGCACTGTGTCGATGTTTTTTGGTCCAGGAGGTTGCTCACACCTGCTTGCCAAGCTGAACCACAGGATAGATGACACCAAGGCTTACTCTGATGTCATGTTTGCTATGGAACTCCCTCCCTCCTTCCTTCTCTCCTTCCTTCCTTCCTTTCCTTTCAGTCCATTCCTTCCTTTCTTTCAGCCTTCAACTCTTAAATCTTTTCCTCCATACGTCATTTATCCAACCATCTACTGTCAACTGTCTATTGCTACATACCAGGTCTTGGACCCGGCTCTAAGCCTATGACATGGTAAGTTATGGTGCCTTCACTCAACAGCCCCAGTGTTTAGTGAGGAAGGCGAACATGAAATCTAATGCCATTCTGGATGATCAATGCTATGAAGAGGAGATAAGTAGACTGAAAGCCCCAAGGACACCAGGGGCTTCTTTATAAGTGTTTGTGTCCCCCCAAAATTCATATGTGAATTCCTAATGCCCAATGTGATAGTATTAGGAGGCAGGGCTTTTGGGAGGTGCTTAAGCCATGAGGGTGGATCCCACACATATGGGATTAGTGCCCTCATAAAAGAAGCTCCAGAGAGATCCTCAGCCCCTTTCACCACATGAGGACACAGCGAGAAGCCTGCAACCAGGAGGAAAGCCCTTATCTAACCGTGCTGGCACCCTGATCTCAAACTTCCAGCCTCCAGAACCGTGAGAAGTAAATTTCTATTGTTTATTAGCTACCCGGTCACTGGCATTTTGTTGTAGCAGTTCCAAAAGACTGAGACAATGCACTGGGTGATTTAAGATGTTATTGAAACTTGGACATAATTACGGTTTGATATTCTCTTGGTCATCCACCTCCTAAGTCTCAAAGCACGTTTTAATTTCACCTTTACAAACAAAGATGATCCAGAGTACTGGGGCTTTGTGATTTTCTTCCAAGCAATGGGAGTGGGTTGTCCTACTGTCCTGCATACACATTTTTGGGGTCAGCAGCACATGCTGGGTATGGGCTTGATATTGGGACTAAACCTGCACCCAGGGACTGTGCGACTAATAACTGATCCGTCAGTGACCTAACCCATGGTATGTTACCACTGCATCTGCCTAGCTGATGGATGTGGGCTCCCGTTGGTCATACCCAGAGAGGGCTCAGACCCACTCAATATTTTCTCTCCCTTGAGGTGTAGTCCTAACAAAGTAAAGAATATATGGGAAGAATGCAAGTGCATCTCTCCTCCAAGGTTCCAGAGCGGCCATTTTCTTAGACACAGTGGCCTGGATAAAGCTTATTAATTACTTTAAGCCGATGAAAGTCATTTGCTAGTCTCATAGCAGGTGGGTAGTGGGAGCCCACATGGGTCTCACCCATACAAGGTGGGAATATGTCTTTATTTCAACCATAAGTCCCTCCTCTTTCTGGGCACAATTTATTGGACTAGGGTTTGTCTCCTAACCTAAGACGGGCCAGTTAGATTTTCTTTCCCAGGAACTTGGAATTGTTACTTGACATGCTGATTGATATCCAAGGAAGGTCATGAGCCTGAGGTTGAGGTAGTTCTATTCAGTTGTTGATGTAGATGCCTCAACAAGGAAATGCATTTTGCAGACTCGTAGGAATAAGAGGCACTCAGGGAGGAAGGGGGAAGACACGGTGAGACCTGCTGCCAAGGAAGGAAGAGTCGAGGTTCCTGGCTGTGCTCAACTGGGACTTCCCTGCTCCTGGTTCTAACTTCTGATAAGCCCCGGGGGACCTCTCTGACTTTGGGTATCACAGACACCCCTTATTCCTTATGAGGAAAGAAACAAAGAAAGAAAAGAACATGAGAACACACTTTTTACTTAAGGCAGGTTGAGTCGGTCTCTGTTACTTGCAACCTACAGAACTTGACTTCTTGTCCTAAAAGAGAATCTCAGAGTGTGGGTTATTCTCATGCTTGCTGACCTTGGGCAGTTGAATGTCTTGAGATAGTCCTTTAAAAGCAGATTATTATGACTCTAATGACAGGTACATGGAATCTTTAAGTCATGACCCTAGAATATGACAAGAGCATCAGGAGAGAAGGAGGAGCTGGGTGAGAACAGGCTGGATCGCCCTGAGGGAAATGAACGTAAGTGTCGGACAGAGAGGAGGTAGCCATCGAGGAGAGCAGGGATGTCTCCATCCTGAAGGTTTCCAGAAATAAGAGAGCAGTTGCTCATCGGGGACAGCTGGGAGTGTCTGGTGATGAAGTGACCCTCGGTTTTTCCTTCTCTTTGGCCTCTTGAGTCTCCCTCAAGGCTTGTTTGTGGCCATATTTTGTGCTGAGGGGTGAGGTCCTGCATCATAGGAATTGGTCTGGCCAGCTCTGTGGCCAGATTTGATGAGCAGACCTGTGAAAATTCCCCACTCTGCAATCCCCTGGATTCTGGTATCCTAGCTGGCTCATCAGAAATACCATGAAGGCGGTGGGAGAAATGACCGATCCAGAGAAAACAGTGAAACCAAACAGGAAGTTGGAAAAAAGTGAAATTTTACTATGCATTTTCTTGCCCTTCACTTGTCTCTATTTTTCTGGCCAGGATTCATCCCGAGAGACTATTTTTACTCTGTTCCTGATCCAGCGAAACCTCGAGGTTCTGCAAATCTTACCAGATTTAGATTCCATTTGTGTTTTCTCTGTAACCTCTTATTTCTGGGAAAGGGAGAAAATCTGAAGGCACAGCTTCACTTTGCTGTGTGGCCTTGGTCTCTTTTAGGAGGAGGGCGTGTAGGGCCTCAAGCTGCCCCACTGGGGAGGAAACCAAGTGAAGACTAATCTCTTCTCCAGAGTTTCTCTGCTCTTTGAAGCCCTGCCTTTGGGATTTCAGAGCTGGGTGAGAGGCAAGTCAGAAGTGTGCCTTCTCCCTGTGCTTTCCTAAAGTTGTCTTGACACCGTTTCAGAGCCGTCCCTCATGCCAGTGTACTCAGGAGTGAAAGGCCGGCGGTGGCACACACCCCAAGGGTTCAAGACAAAGTCTCCCACACAGAATTTTCTCACACTCAGCATGCAGGGCAAGGAGAAACAAAGAGGCACAGGCTGAGCGCTGCGGAAATCACAAGACGAAGACGTGGTCGCAGCTGTGGGGGACGGCAGCTGCCGTGCTTACCATTCAGGACTTCTTGTAGCTGGAGTATTCCTAATAGTGACACCAGTCAGCAAAGGAGTTTCAGATGGGCTTGAGTAGAAGGGGAGAAGAAAGAACTGTTCTTAAGTGGATAATTCTCTTGTATCGACTTCACAAATATGGTGTCTGTTTGCCTCTCTCTCTCTCTCTCTCTGGTAGCATCAAAGCGAACATTCTGTCTTGTCTGAACTGAGTGAGACCTGAAGTCTATTTCTGGCCCTACCAACTGACTCCTGGGTGACCTCAGTCACTTCCTCTAAGAGCCTCAGAGTTCCCCTCTCTTCAAAGGACTTTAGAATATTCTTACAACTACATAGAGCCCCCAAACCTAGAAGATGCTAACAGACACAGCCTTTGACTGCTGCACTCTGAGCCCAGGTGGATTGGATTTAGCCAGGGGCAGGTAAGGTATGAGGAGAATATTCCCTGGTCATTTTCATCCTGGTAAAGATGCATCCAAGTGCAGTGTGTTCCTCCTGTCACTTTCTCTGGTTTCACAAAAGCCTGTGGATGAGCTCTCTGATTCCATCCAAAGCTGGTGATGGAAGATCCTGGGAGAACAGAAAATCTTGGAAATGAACTTCAGCTTCAGGAAAAAATCGCCCAGACAAACTCTAAGGCATTGGCCCCAGGCTCTGTTGGGCTCCAGCTACAACAATAGCGTGTAAACCGGAAGGAAGAGAACTGGAGTTGAGGAGCCTCAGGTCCTAACATTTTCTGAATCGAGGTAAAAATATTTATTAACTTTATGTGTTAAGTGTTCATATTAAAACTACTATGGTGACCACTAAAAACAAAAAAACAGGAATAAGGTATGTAACTGTCAAACTATTAGTAAAGAAAAAACACAATTCAAAAGGAAACAAGAAAATAGTAAAAAAAAAAAAAAGGCAGAATACACAGAAAATGCAAAATGATAGAAATAAATCAGAATATGTCATTACTTAAAATAAATTTGAATAGGCTAAATTCTCTAGTTGAGATTAAACTAGATTTTGAGGGTGGATTTTAAAAATAAACAAAGCTATAGGCTTTTAATGATAGATATAAGATAGAGATTTCAGAAGGATTGAAAATGAAACTATCAGAAAAGATAAAGTAGCCAAATAGAGATCAAAGCAAACAAACAAAGAAGTGTAGCTATATTCCCATCATACCAAAGAGACTCTAAGGTAAAGGGAATTATGAGAGAATAAGAGTTATTACATCATTGTCAGAAAAATATAATAATTCTTGTAATAAACTTGTAAACTGAGAAATAGCCTCATAATATAGAAATACAATTGCACACACAGGACTAAAATAGATAAATTTACCATCATATTTTTAAATAAATAGAGAGATGTACCATGTTCATGGATTGAATAACTCAATATTTTAAACATGTCAATTTTCCAGATTGATTGAGGAGTTCAATTCAATGTCAGTCAAATCTCTACCTTTTTAAGGAATTCAAAAAGATAATTCTAGGATTTATGTGGAAGGGATCCACAAGTTAAGAGTAGCTAGGAAAATCCTGATTCAAAATGCGGGACTATTTTCCTGATCAGCTAACAAGAATTATTAGGAATAACATAGTGACTACTATGGTCTGGTCTTAGTACAGAAATAGACCAGTGAATCAATGGAACAGAACAGAAAGTCTAGAAATAGACTCATACATACACGGAAACAATTTATAATGGAGCTAAAATTGCAAATGATGGAGAAGGAAAGTTTTTTCAGTAAGTCATAATTAGAGGATAATTCGTTATCTACAGAAGGAAAAAAATGAAAGCTAACCCTCTCCTCAATCCATTCCTTTAAAATGAAGACATTAAAGACCAAATTGTGAAGTAAAAAACTTTTATTTCAGAAGAAAATATAGAAAAAACTCTTCATGATCTTGAGGTAAGGAAAGTTTTGACACAAAAAGCACATTTTAAAAAAGAAAATATTAAAAACTTCTATAAAGAAAATGAAAAGACAAGCTCCAAACTGAGGGATTCTCTCACAAGTACATACATATCACAGTCATTTCCAGAATCTGTAAAGAACATGTACTACTCATTTTCAGAATACATGAATAACTCCTACAAATCAGAATTTAAAAGTCGATTATAAAGCAATAGCAAAATGACAGAAGGCTTGAACAGGCGCTTACAAAAGAGAACGTAAATGACTGAACACATGAAAAGATGTTCAACCTCATTAGTAATTAGGTAAATGCAAGTTAAAATCATATTATCATATCACCAGATTGGAAAAACTAAAATATTCAAGAATATAAAGTAGCACTCTTTGTAAAAACAAAACTGTAAGAAACCAGAAGGTCCACTGGCAAGTGAATATTTTTAAAAGCTGGGGGTACTGCATAGCAGTTAAAATGAACTAACTGTTCATCACACATCACTATGAATGAATGTCATGAACTTCTTCTTGAATGGGAAAAGCAAGTCACAAAGAATATAAAAGGTAAATTTCTATTCCTGTAAAGTCCAAAGACATAAAAACCAAATATATTATTTATAGATGGTGAGAAATAAGAATAACTTTCTAAAGAACATAGGACAGAAGGAGATGAGATTAGGAAGGGGGACCTCAAAGTAACGATATACTTGGTTTTCCTAATGCACCAAGTGGGTTCATGGCTGTTAGTTAGCTATTCATTGTACTTTATGTATATTAATAATTTTGTGTCTACTCAATACTTAAGAAAAATTGAACATGTCGTGAATAATTTTCCAACTTCTAACATTCAGTTGTACTTCATTCTTTTTCAAAATGCATATTAGTCTGTAATGCAGACACGTCATTTTTGATCTATTCGTTTCCCTGCTGATGTACATTTAAGGATTTTGTTTCCCAAGTTTTGACATTTCTCATATAACAGAATCTAAAAAGGGCTTTTTAAAATTGGTATTTTTTTTTCAGAAAAGGATGTGTCTTTGTTTAATGAAACAAGCACACCCATGCTTTCTAGCTCCCCTACGTAGAAGACTTGATGCCTTGGACCTTGGAGAATAAGGAAGAGAGATTCCAGAGAGGTGGGGGGTGAAGGGAGTGAGTCACTCCTGAGGCTGGGGTGATCCTAGCTGTGAGCCTGAATCACGCTCTGTAATCCTGGTCTATTATCAAGACACCAGAGAATTTCTGTCTCCTTTTGTTCCGCAGGAGTGAGCTGGACCCTTCATTTTACTGAAATGTCTTCAACCCCTCTGCTACCTCAATGCAAGTTTTTCTTATGTGTAATTATCTTATCTGTAAATTTAGTAGGTTTTCTTTTTCTCCGAAAGCTTCAGGAATGGCATTTTCAGTATGAGTGTCGGGGATAATTAGAAAATGCAGGAACCAGGAGTTGGATCTATAAAGAAATGAACAGGAGAAGGCACAGGAGGTATAAATTCTCTTTCCGTCAGTGTTTGCAAAGAAGCCCAGGGCCAGCCAGTGCGAGGCACACAATGGTCCTCCTGCCTCTAAAATGATACAGGAACATTTGTTGATTATTTAATTTGTTGACCATCTAAAAGGGAAAGAAGAATTTATTCAGTTTAGAACTGTTAGTAATAAATGAGTTCCTTTATTATAGATAACTCAGTTATCTTTTTAATAGGTTGTTGAAAATATGACCTGAGATGCCATTTAAATAAAGATGTTATAGTATGTAATGGGTCACAGAAACCAAAAACACAATATCCAAGTAATTAAATAACAGTTAGGAATCAGACTTCCATTAGCCATGCCTGGAATTGGAGCATACTAGTTTACTGCTTTCTATCAAGAAGACCTCTAAATTCCCAATTTAAAACGGATACATTTCAAGCTTGTGAATTAGCGTGGGTATCTGTGTAAGAGAATAAATTGGGCCAGAGACTTAGCCATTGTGTTCCTGTGCAAACCCGATTGCTCCTGAGAGGTTATTACAAGTTCTGGGCTAATGTTCTGGAAAGAATGAATTTGCTATTATAGCAATCTTCCCGCATCATGGTACCTCTGCTATTAAAGCACAATCTCTAGATTTAGCGTGTCCTCTAGGAAAAAGATTAATTGAATTAAGAAGTATTTATTAGAAAAGAAACAAATAGCTCTTGCCAATTAATGAGATTGATCAGCCCAGCCATTAAAGAGGATGGAGGAGGTCTGCCCCATGGTGCTGGGGTTTAAGGTATGGAGGTTGATAGGCGATATTCCAGGGGTTGTGGATCACATTCATGAGCTGTATACATTTAGAGGCACAGAGGAAATGAAGTGTAAAAGAGAGTAATTGAGCCATTGTAAAATCAGATTAGAAAAATGTTTAGAAAAATGTATCACCATTGCCTCACCTTTCTTTTTTCCCCTCTCCCAAACATCTCACTTATATAATCCTCTGTATTGACTGCTACAGCATCTATAGACAATATTAGGAGTTGCTTGCTATTGTCATTTAATGATATTTGTTGCTATTTGGACATCAGCAACGTATGGATAGTTATTTTCTAATTTTCTGTCTAAAAAAGAAATACAGTTCCATTTGGAAAATCTGAAAATGTGTCAAATCTTCTACCTAATTTTATGAAAATTTCAATTAAACAAAGAGAATTCCCCTTTCCTCTAATGTCACTATAACTTTTTTCCAAAAGTGTTATTTCCAAACTTATTAGAATTGAGGAATAGGGGCTTCCTTGGTGGCACAGCGGTTAAGACCCGCCTGTCAATGCAGGGGACACGGGTTTGAGCCCTGGTCCAGGAAGATCCCACATGCTGCGGAGGAACTAAGCCAGTGTGCTACAACTACTGAGCCTGCGCCCTAGAGCCCGTGAGCCACAACTACTGAACCCACGTGCCACAACTACCGAAGCCTGGGCGCCTAGAGCCCGTGCTCCGCAACAAGACAAGCCCCCGCAATGAGAAGCCCGGGCACCGTAAAGAAGAGTAGCCCCCGGCTCACCACAACTAAAAAAAGCCTGCACGCAGCAACGAAGACCCCATGCAGCCAAAAATAAATAAATATAAAAAGAATTGAGGAATAATTGATTTCCGCTTGTATTTAAATAAGTATGTATTACATGTAATATATTCATTTCCTGCTAATGGGGTGTATGTAAGGCAAAGAAAGTTTGCCCAAGGAGAGTCTTCATTTAATTTCCCAAAGTAAATGTGATTTTTCTTCCACAAGTATTGATCTGTGTGTTGGCAACGACCATGCAACGACCATAATTATGGTAATCTCGACTCCCAGCACATCAGGTGTTTGAAGCAGAAGGGACTTCGAGGGTTACCTGATTGCATCTATGTATGAATGGCCTGTATGTTTGTGTCTTGTTAGAACCCATTAGCAGCATCTCTGCTGACACCGCAGGTGCTCTGGGAGCAGTTTAAGGTCCTGTCTGGCTCCACAGTAAATCTTCATTCACGAGGGAGGGACCCGGTTTATGAGAAGTGACTAACATTGTTTTGCTCACTACCTCTGTGTGAACAGGTTTTATGCATCACTGAATTCCCATCACACCTCTGGGAGGTAGACATTATTATCCCCATTTTGCAGATGAGTAAAACTGAGGCTCAGAGCAGCTAGTCAGTTGGTGAAGTTAGACTTGAACTCACATATGCTCTGTATGAACTTATTTTTCCTTTTCTCACTCTCTTCTCTCCCCTCGTCCACACAGCCCAGCTGAAGGTGCTACCGTGGTCTTCCTGCTTATATACCGGGTAACAGGGACAGGCTCTCACTGAAGCAGACACTCCACTTCTGCCTCCTCCTGCTCTGTGCCTGACACTTGCTCCCTCACCTGGGACGAGGCACCATAGTTAAGAGCATGGAGTCCACAGAGAGTCTGCCTGAATTCCAGTCCTGGCTCTTCCTCTTCTTTTCTGTGTGTCCCTGAGCAAATTACTTTGCCTCTCTGGGTCTCAGTGTCCTCCTCTATAAAATGGGGATAATAATAGTACCTCTCCATAGGGTGGCTTTGAGGGGTAAATGAATTAGTGTTTCTAAAGCATGTAAAAGCATGCCTGGCACACAATCTGGCCTCAATCAGTGTGGTCGAGTTGATTAAATAGGCACATAAAGGGATTAGAAGGGCACCTGGCACATGGCATGCGTTTAATTAAGCATGTTATTCTTTAAGAACGTAATGTGTTGACTTCTGCACAGCTGTTCTTGTGTTTTCTCCATCTTCAGAGACAAGTGTTTAAACTCTGCTCTTCGCGATGGGAAGAGTACATTTCAGAAAGCCCCCTTTGTGACACCCTGGGTTCTTCCAGGATGGAGCCATTTGGATATGCACCCTCCCACCCCCGACCTTGGTTTAATCAAGTCAGTTTTGATCACTGCTATGTTACCAGTGTTCAAGGACAGGATCCTGAAGCTTTTCTCTTTTATATGCATGTAGGTGCTCAATAAATGTTTATTGGATGAATAAATCAAGGTTGGGTCCTTCACTCAATATGGAGGCTAATTCCAGTTCTTGGGCTCCTGTGTGTATGTGGGCAGGAAGACCCACCACTTCCTCCTGAGCACATAACAGGGCCCACCCTTGAAAATGACCCATCTCTGCCCTAACCAACAGGGTTAGCCTCTTGGGAGAGAGGTAGGCCTAATGCCCCCTTGGTTCCTACCTAAGGGAGAAGGGCTGGGTTGGTTACAATGAAATGACCTAAGAATACTGAAATAGCAGAAAACAACCCAGCACTAATTCTTTGGCTTTACCTTTTTTAAAATTTGGAAATCCTGGACGCTATAGGAAATAGCACAGACAGTGCTAGTCAAGTAAAGTTCTGTAAAGAATGCTGTGTTCCTTGTCTCCCTGCTATTGTTAAAGTAAGTTTTCTCTATGATTTCTGTGGCTTGAACGTTATCATTAAGTATTGCAATGTGGCGTATGCATATGGAGTGAAGGCTGGTTGGGGGTCTACCCAGTGGGGATCGCTATAGATGCCAATCATGTGTATAAAATACTGTAGCTAGTTTGCAGAGTGTCTGATACTACCCACTGCTCCCACTCTGTTAGGGGATGGGGGGAGGCTGTCAGCTGGGAGCCATGGAATAGTTGGGTCCTGTTTTTGGCCGGTGTCTTGAATCATCAGGCCCACTTCCTTCGTGGGTGTTGCTCAGGCTGACCCCTGCTCCCAGCTCATTCTTGACCCTCACGAGGCCATCTTTCTGGGATAGGGTCTTTTACCCTGACTGAAAAAGATGCTCAGTTTCTCTCTCTGCAAGTGATGGATACTCACATTTTAACTGCAGTTACCCACTCCAAATGGCTTTGATTGTTGCTAAATCTTTGGGAGAGACTTTCCTCCCATTCTGGAATGTTCTGGCAGCTTTTCTGTTACTTGGGCATGAGTAGAGGGACCTGTGAACAGCTGTGACTCCTCTGGATTGAGTGTGTGGAGAGCAAATCCTTCCCCACTGTGAATGTGGTCCAGTGGGCAGACACTCACCCCCATCGCCCATAGCTGCAGACCTGTGAGCTTTTACTGTTTAACCATTTCACATCCACAAGCGGCCCTGGAATGGCTTAGTCCAGGCTCAGCAAAATGCGTGAGATGGGAAAACGTGGAGGAGAACAGAGCCCTGTCACACGGCGCACGATCCGGAACGCGGCTAAGGATCTCTCCTGATGAAGATAACTGATGGAGAAGCAGAGTTTCTGAAACAACACAGGGTTTGCAGGCGCTGGGGCTGGCCGTGGACACACACCCCTTGCTCCTTCTGAGAAGTGGGGTCTGAGCAGCTCCACGGCTGGGGAGGTTCCCAGAGAGCAGAGGCAGGACATTGGAAACGCCTCTTTTTTTTTTTTTTTTGCGGGGGGTACTCGGGCCTCTCACTGTTGTGGCCTCTCCTGTTGTGGAGCACAGGCTCTGGACATGCAGGCTCAGCGGCCATGGCTCACGGGCCCAGCCGCTCTGCGGCATGTGGGATCTTCCCGGACCGGGGCACGAACCTGAGACCCCTGCATTGGCAGGCAGACTCTCAACCACTGCGCCACCAGTGAAGCCCCGAAACGCCTCTCTTACTTAACTCAGAGTTCATTTTTAGCGCATGCAAGGCGGCCTGGCTCGTTATACATTTATTACCCTGCAGTGCACTTGGCAACTCACACCAGATGCCCTTAGCTGTCCATACTGTCTGGACCTCCTTCATCCCCTCGACAGCACCATTAAGTCCAAGAGTAAATTATTAATGGTGCTGACTGAAACCAAAGCCCCAAATGATGCAAATAAAGTTAACTAATGCGCACTAGGAAAACAGAAGTTTTCACCACGTTGAGGAAAGCTTGCTCCTCCAAAAAATGTGGCTTAAAATGTGTCATTACGTACCGCAATGTGGCACCCTGTGATGCTGGGGCCAACTTGCTCAGGAAGAATGGAGCCTAGGGAATTTGTGTGGCAAATAGCATAAACGGACAGCGATACGCAGGCGAAGTTGTGTCAAGGATGCTGTTTTCCTGGTCTCTCTACTCTTGATCATAATAATAGAGAAAAACTTGACCCAAAACGTCTGGATTTGGTCAAATGAAACCTGTACTCCAGCCCACTTACCAAGGAGTCCGGATTTAAGGATCCAGATCTCTTTCTGAGAATAAATGGCAGATGTGGGAATTCTCTAGAAGCAGGGGTCAGGGGAATGCCCTCTCTCCACCTGTGACAGGTGGCCATGGTCATTTGTGGAGAATGTGGGATATGGCTGGGGGTTATCATGAAGCCCCCAGGGCTGCTCAGGGATGGAACCTCTGCTTTCAGCTTTGAGGTCAGTCTGAGGCCTGGTTCATGTTCAGGAGGCTTGGATCATGGAGGGCTCAGCTTTAAAATGGTGAATTTAAGGGCTTCCCTGGTGGCGCAGTGGTTGGGAGTCCGCCTGCCGATGCAGGGTACGCGGGTTCGTGCCCCGGTCCGGGAAGATCCCACGTGCCGCAGAGCGGCTGGGCCCGTGAGCCGTGGCCGCTGGGCCTGTGCGTCCGGAGCCTGTGCTCCGCAGTGGGAGAGGCCAGAACAGTGAGAGGCCCGCGTACCGCAAAAAAAAAAAAAAAAAAAAAAAAACGGTGAATTTAAAGTCTTCTCAATATCGACAGTCAAGAAATTTCTTCATGCAGAAAGACCAACTGGAATTTGATTCTGTAAGGCTGCACCGGTAGGACCTTCCCTGGACTCTCCTGCGTGCTGCTGTGCCCCGAGACTTTCCACACACTGGGTGACGGGCTACAAGGTGTCTGGTCATGGTCCTGTGTCCTCGTCAGCACAGAGAAATGTTAGCCACTGGGAAAGAACAGGTACCAAGATCCAGGAGTGAAGAGAAAAAGAGACAGAGGGTGGCAGAGAGCATTCCCTGCCGCAGCCTTCTTCACCTGCAGTCATCCTGCTTCACGGTCCAGCTTCTCCTTCAAAGCTATAGACCACTCAGCCATCTTTACTTTTTCCCTTCAGCTACACCGAGCAGCTTGCAGGATCTTAGTTCCCCGACCAGGGATCGAACCTAGACCCTCAGCAGTGAGAGCACAGAGTCCTAACCGCTGGACTGCCAGGGACTTCCCTCACTCAAGCGTCTTTTAATTTCTTTACTCATTTATTTATTTTTCAAGCATCTTTTTCATGAGAACTTAGGGTGGTTCATGCCAGTTCAAACTGGGTTTCTGTCACAGGCAACTGAGAGACTCCTGAGAAATAGGACAAAAGGAGAAAAAATGCACAAAAGCAAAATTAATAAATAAATCTAAGTTACTTTTGAAAAAACTAATAACATAGAAAAGTCTCAGAAATGCATACGGCGGTAAAGCATGTATCAGAAAGTTGGCATAATTCCAAAAATTTGATATCCAACATAAGAAATTATAAGGAGAGCAAATAACAGATATAGAACACAAAAATGGGAAATTTCTATCAAGCAAGTACACAATAGGAATAAAATGAAAAGGAAACAAGCTGGGCAATATTTTCAATAAATATGATAAGAGATTTAATGTGGATTCTCATAAAAATTGGTAAGAAAAAAATTAGGACTCCAATAGAAAGTTGGGCAAACTTAATGAACAGACAATTCACAGAAGTTGATTATACATTATCCAGTTTGAAAGTTGAAAAAAAAAAACACCCAGAGACACAAATTAATATCCTATGGTCACCGTATAACATCATATGACATAAAAGTGTCAATAATGGTAAACATTATGCTGACGTTGGCATATTTATGGCTTTTTGATGACAGGATATATTGACGCGCTCTTTTAGGAAACAATTAAAAATTCCCATCAAGCTTTCCTAAAACTGTCAATACTACTTGTCCAGGTCATCTTATTCCTTGAAATGTATCATAAGATAAGAAATTAAAGAACTTAAGGGCTATAGTAGGGCTTTGGTCACCAACAATGAAAATCCAGCTTCAATAAACTTAAATAAATAAAAGACTCTATTTTCCCTGGTAACTCTAAAGTTCAGGTACAAACAGGTTTGTAGGCGCCTGGATGGAAGCTTAGAAAGAAGGGCCTTGGGGCTGGCTTCCTGTATCACTTTTCTGCTGCTGTATAACAAAGTACCATACAATTTGAGTCTTAGAACTATTCCCTCTTTTTGTTTTTTGGCGCACAGTTTAGTGGGTCAGAAGCCCGGTCACAGTGTGCCTGGCTTTCTCTGCTCAGCATCTTATGAGGCTGAAATCAAGGTGTCGGCTGGACCGAGTTCTCATCTGGGGGGTCTGGGGAAGGACGTGCTTCAGCTCGTCCAGGTTATTGGCGGGTTCACTGCTTATGGTTGGAAGACTGAGGTCCCCCTTTCCTCCCAGCTGTCAGCAGGTGACTGCTGCCAGCATCTGTCAGCTGCCCAGGGTCCTTGCAACCTGGTCCCCACCCTTCTCAAAGCCAACAGTGGAGAATGCCCCTAATGTCAAATCTCCTTCACGCTCTGAGTGGCTCACTTCCTGCCTCTGGCCTCTAGAGCCAAATCGAAAGGGACCATGTCCAACCAGACAGTGTCTCTTGATTAACTCAAAGCCAACTGATGGGTAATCTTAATAACATCTGCAAAAATCATCTTTCCATATAACATGACATAATTATGCTAATGGGTATCTCATCATATTCACAAATTCCACCCATACTCAAGGGAAGGAAGTTACATAAGGGGAGGGGCCTTTGGGGATCATCTTAGAATTCTCCTTGCTACATACATCCTCCATCTCCCACTTGGCCTCATAGTTTAGATTGATTGTCTATCCAGGGAATGGGTATGATACAGGCACCAGGTTCATACCATCCCAGGTGTGCAACCACACTCAAGACAGGGTATTCTCTTCCCAGAGAGGCTGGGTCCATCCCATGGTCCATAGACTTATCCATCTAAGGACTTCGAGATGCTCTCCTTCATCATGGGGTCGAGAAGAGATGAAACTAGTAGTTAACTCATGACTTAATCGAAATATAAGTTGAACAACTCTGAGATACAACTGAATACCTATCAAGTCAATAACATTTTTAAAAAAAAATTTATTTATTTATTTGGTTTACCAGGTCTTAGTTGTGGCAGGCGGGTTCCTTAGTTGTGGCATGTGAACTCTTAGTTGCGGCATGCATGTGGGATCTAGTTTCCTGACCAGGGATTGAACCTGGGGCCCCTGCATTGGGAGCGTGCAGTCTTAACCACTGCGCCACCAGGGAAATCCCTCGATAACATTTTTTAAATTAAAAAAAACCCAAACAAACCTGAAACTTATATCTAAACAGTATAGGAAATGTATCAGCTCAAATAGGAAGTCAACAGGTGACACAGAAAGAAGACCCAGCAGATCTGCAAGAACATCAAAGATCCTCCCTGCCCATGGTCAGCCTTCTACGGTGTCATCCTTAGAATCCACAGGGTGGTTCCTGCTCAGGTGAGCTCTGCCCTCACATCCAGATCCAGGGGTTCCTTCGTACCATTCAGAGGAAGGGAGGATGTTGGCCCTTGAAGCTCTTGCAGAGGACAAAGTTCTTCTGTCCAGAGGCCCTGGGAAGCACCCTTGGCTCTGGTTGGGTCACTTCCCTGTCCTGTAACTGATGACTGTGGTCGGTGGTGTCAGCCATTCAGGGCCCCTTCCTGCAGTGACCATGGAATCCAGGTCATTCACAGGTCAGCTCAGATGAGGCCGCTCCTTGCGAGGAACTGAAGCAGCCCGCGAGGCAGGCCCTGTACAGGAAACCAGCATGGGCATGAAGGATAGAAAGACGTTCCCTAAAGTGACTTTGAGCCTGACAGAGCCCAGGACACCTCAAGAAGGTCCCATACAGGCGGGATTGTCAGTGACAGGTTGCCTTGGAGGGCACGAGCCGTGGGTGACAGTCCCTGCGTGGGCACAGGCCTCCTGCAGACCTGCATCGTCTCCTCCAGCCGTCACCACTTCCCCGAGAAGTCCATGCCCCTTCCACATCTCAGATGAGGAAACGCAGGCTGGTCCCTATCTTGCGGGACACCAGCATGTTTGGCAGCTCCCTGTCATGGCCCCTGAGCCTCCCCACACATGTGAGGCACTGTTTGCGCGGCCCGAAGCCACACTTGCCCCAGGGAGTGGCCCTTGTGGCCATTGTCACTGTCTTTCCAGTAGGTGGGAATTTCACTTCCTTATTTCCAGGCATAAATAATTGCAGATGCAAAATCGCAGCCTTATTTTAGCCACAAGCGTTGAGAATGCAGCTCTTAAATCCTCGGCAGTACCTTGCATCTTTGAGTAGGAGGTGGCCTGACCCCAACTTGCTGGCCGCCGGGGCCCTGGCTCGTATAGAAACCAAGCTGTGAGAGAGGAAGCAGGTGGGTCTGTCTCCTCCGAACCCAACCTATCCCTTAAGGAGAACGTCAGCCAAAGTCCCGGACGGTGTGGGCCCCAGGAGCCAGCACTCCGTCCATAACCTTGTGTCCCGGGTGACCAGGTGTCCTGGCACCCGCCGGGTGGGCAAGGCAGGCTACGTAATGGGTGGGTCCTGTGCAAACTGAAGACATGGGCTCCTTGTGCAAAAAAGAGGAAAGACGTGTTTTCTTTCTTTTGTGGTCTCTCTCTTAAGTTGTCATGAGGGTTTTTATTTGTTATTTGAGGTCATCTCCCTTGGCCTCAGGGATACTCAAGGGGGTTACTGTAGACCTCCCAGTATCCAGGGCACCGCCCACAGCTGTGTGTACCTAACCATGTCCCCAGGTCCCCAGGTCCCTGTGTCCCACACCCAGGCCGGGTCCCAGTGCAGGGTGGAGGGCGGCCATGAGGGAGGGGCAGGGTGCCGGAGCAGACGGCAAGGCGGGGTGGGTGGGTGGGGAGACAGCTGGGAGTACGGCTCCCCTGGCACACTCTCCACTGTCCCCTTCACCCTACATACCAAACACAAAGTCAAAGGTGAAACACCCAACAGTTCAAGGCCACAACCGTGAAGCAGTACTGGTGGGGCCTCCCACACCCGGGCCCCGAGCGACCGCATTGTGGGCAGGCCCTGGGAGGTGACCCAGCTGCCAGGCTTCGTGGGCGGCCAGGGAAACAGAAAACCATCCAGTGCATTGGATTTCTCAACGTTGATGGCTTCGCCTGTCTGCCCTTTATGGGTCACGTGATCTTGAGAGAGTAGCCTGACCTTTCTGGGCCTCAGTTGCCTCTTCTGCATGCGGCAGCCGATCCCAGGGCACCAGGAGGATGGAGGGGTCGTCAAGGGCAGAGGTCCCGTACCTCGGGGGGTGACTGCTTCTGGGATTGACTGGCTCTGGGAGTTGCAGCTGCCCCGGGGTTGGGGGCTGGCCTCGTGGTCGGGAAGGCTGGCTGTGATCGTGGAGGGACCCTCCCCACCGCCCGCCCCCGAGGCCTGGGGCAGCCCTCAGTAGGCAGCTGTGGAGTCCACCTCTGGCCCCTGCCTGGTGTGATATACTCCACCTGCAGCTGCTTGGCGACCCGTTGGCTGAGGCTGACAGGGCCCCCGTACCTCCCACGGATGGCCAGACCCTTCGCTGGGCTTCAGAGACAGAGGGCCAGGGAGTTCAGAGCCACGGTCCCGGGCATGGGCAGCCCAGTGGGGCCCTCGGGAAGAGCAGTAGGGGCTCTGGCAGCATCTGGTCGAGAAGGCGTGCAATGCAGGCCCTGGGCTGAGTCCTCAGTGACAAGCAGATGAAGCAGGCAGGTGGAAATGGGAAGGGGGTGCCCTGGGCAGAAGCGGGGGGCGGCAGCTCTCAGCCATGGCCCCAACCCCGAGACCCCTGCTTCCTCATACCACTGAGACAACATCCCTGCTTCCAAAATGACAGTGGCAGCTAAACACACGTCCTTGCTTGCTTAGCGCCCTTGCCGTGCGGTTAGGGGTGCGATCCCATCACAGGAAACAGCGCCATCAGTGCTGCAGTCTAGGAGACGGAATAGTCCAGCACGAGGCAGGGGGGCAGTGCCCTTGGCACCAAGGGGGATGGGGAGGCTGGAGTGCCAACGCCCCGGGGCTCAGGTCACGCTGTCCTTTCCCAGGCCCAGCTCCTCCAAAAACTGTGAAAGGAGGCGACTCCCAAGAGAGCAGATGGTGTGCGTGTTTTGCAGAGCACAGAAAACGGGGGATCTCGGCGCCCGCAGGAGCCTGTGGTTTCTGAAATGGGGGGGGCCGGCTTCCTGCAGCTGCAAGGCATGCCGGGGAGGAGGTGCGCAACCTGGGCCTCACCTCACGCGTGTTCTCAGGCGGTTTGGCTCCCGCGGGCCTGGCCTGTTGCTCCCTCCCGGCCCAGAGCACAGGGGAATCCAGCCACTGCCAGGGAAAGCCAAGGATGCACAGATCCCATACATCAGCGGGGCTCCGAAAGTGGAAGCCAGACAGAACTCTGTCGCAGGCAAGGCCCCCTGGGAGAGATGGGAAGAGATTCATTTTATTTTGTGCATGGAGACAGTGATCTTAACGTCATGTAAATGTAGCCGGCGATTCCTAATCTCTCCTGAAATGTACGTGTCAGGGCTCTGGTGTAACTCAGGTTGCCGATGATAGAAAACAAGCTGTGTTTTTACAGGGGAGGCTTGTGATGACCCGCTTCTGAATTTTTTTTTTCCATCACAAATTTAAATAGAACAAGCTGAGGCGGTGGCGCCTCTTTGGAGCAGCAGGTGGAACACCTGTCTGCTGAGCATTGACCCACACCTTCAGAGGCAGCATTGCCCGGGAGACCAGAGACCGCAGTGACCGATGCTTCAAGGTTAACCGATAATTATTCCAGTGCTAAGCCACATCGCCAGAAGTGGCCCCGTTCTCTGACTCTCAAACACCCCCAAAAGCAACTGATTTGGCAGGACGATTTCTTCTTCCCCCAGGGATTGGTGAAGGAAACAGCCACTTGGAACAACTGGTTTTTGACTTTTTTTTTTTTTTTTTGGCTGTACCGCATGGCTTGCAGCATCTCAGTTCCCCAACTAGGGATCGAACCCGCGTGCCCCCGGCAGTGAAAGCGCTGAGTCCTAACCACTAGACTGCCAGGGAATGCCCTACTGGCAAATTTTTAATCAGGGATGTTAGTAATAACTTTTCTCCTTATGCAAGTTCCCCCTTTGAAGTTCCGGGCCAAGGAAGTTTATTTTCCCAGATAAGCAGCAAGAATCATTGTGACCAGACAGTGGGATCCCACAGTTTGTCTTCTCTGTCCTGACTCTGACCAGACGAGGATGCTTAGAGCAAAACGTTTTACTTCATCCATTTCTATGTTCCTGTGCATTTCATCTCTCATCCAAGAATTCTCAACAGAGGTTCTGTCCCCATGCCTCCCCCCATCCTCATTCCTTTCTATTTCATGCTCATTGATTTTGTTCTTCATGTATCTGCTAGCTTTGTCTCTTTGTTTAATTCTGAGTCAACCTTAAAGCAATTTTGAAACGAGGTGAGCTGTCTCTATGTCACTAAACTTGAAAATTCGTCAAGTGTGTTCTGATGGGAAAATGCTAGAATCCTGTCCATTTGGCATCTTCGTCAATTTCACACTGACACGTGGTGGGTCAAGGTGGGTGTGACCATCTTTCCCAAGGCACCCGGCTCAGCAAATCAGTTCTGTGGCATCAGCAATTCCAACCTCGGAAATTCCACAAGGTATGAAAGAAAAGAGTTTTGCCCTTAGAAGAAAGAGGCCTCGAGCCACAGATGAGTCACAGACTACCTCCGCCTCCTCCTAGGCTTCTTCATAAAACCTAAGACTTCCTCTTTCCTTCAGCTGGAAGCATTCACCTCTTCTTCCTCCACCTTCCTTTCCTGGAGAGTCCTGACTCTGAAATCAGGCTGGAACCCCTTTCTCGGTCGCCATGTGCACAGACAGCGCAGGACCTGCATAGTTTTCTACACCGTATCCCTCATTCCTGTTTCTCTCCCTGCATCTGACCCCCGTCCTGCTGGCTCAGACCTCAGTCCTGCTTCCAGACTCCCTCCCCTCTGCCCTCCTAACCCGCCCCCACTGCCCTCTCTCTGCTCACCGGACGCTGCTTGTCATCCACTCAGAGGTCACGTCTCTTAGAGAGGGCTTTCCTGTCCCCCAGACTCACACTTGTCACCAGCCCCTCCACCTGCCCCATAGTCCTGTTTATTCTTCACGATGGTTTCCAGTTGCTGAATTTCTTTCTTTCCCTCTCCCTCCCTCCCTCCTTTCTTTCCTTCCTCCCTCCTTCCTTCCTTTCTTTCTTCCTTCCTTCCTTTCTTTTTTCTTGTTCATTGTCTTATCTCTCCCACTAGAATGCAGGTGCCATTAGAAAAAGAATCACGTCTGTCTTGTTCCTTTGCTGTATTTTTAGCACCTAGAAGACCATTTTGAGACATACTTAAGAGAATGAATGAATGAATGTATAACTCACTCAGTGAAGTTCTTAGCACCATTTATCTGGGCCCTTAAAACCATCCCCATTCTGTGACTTGGGATTCTCCTCTTTTTATTTATCTTATGTAAGAGCCTTCCTAATATTTCTAGAATACTGATTCCCCTTTTAACATCCCTTAAAAGTTCCCTAGTCTAAGACAGAACAAGGTCCAATCTGCAGACCTTGCTGTTGAAGGAGCCTTTCATCTGGCATATATCTGATTCCAGCATTTGTCTCCTTGGAAGCAAACTCCACTCCATCTTACCATTTCAGCTTCTATTTCCCCAGCCATGCAGTCTAGGTCAAGGCCCTTCTCCCACCATTCTCCCTTCCCTTAATTCCTTCTTCCTTCTGCCAGTGGAAGGCATCCCCATGTGGAAAAAGGCGTAGTCTTTGGAGAGTCAGATAGATTTGGATTAAAACCATGCCCTCGCTATTTACTATATTTGGCCTTATGTTTTTCTTTGTAATAGAAAGAACATGGCAACATGTTAGTCTTCTCAGTACACTTTGCATTTCCTACAGCCCTTCCTGTGAGGGCTGTTCCAATCTTAGCATCCCCCAAAGGCGTCCCCAGCCCTCTGCCATCACTCCTTTGGTGAGTTTTCTCCAGGATTTGCTATCTGTACCCTTTTTTTTTTTTTTTGCGGTACGCGGGCCTCTCCCTGCTGTGGCCTCTCCCGTTGCGGAGCACAGGCTCCGGACGCGCAGGCTCAGCGGCCACGGCGCACAGGCCCAGCCGCTCCGCGGCATGTGGGATCTTCCCGGACCGGGGCACGAACCCGTGTCCCCTGCATTGGCAGGCGGACTCTCAACCACTGTGCCACCAGGGAAGCCCTATCTGTACCCTTTGCATGGAGTGCAAACTCATCTGACACTGTTATCTAACCCTCTGTATCTGCATCAGCCCTTCTCAGCTATTCTCACGAAGGGCAGGAAACTTGTCTTATATTTACTTTCTCTACAGAAGATACTCAGTAAATGTTTACTGCTCCTGTCCATTCATTCCCTTATTGGGTATGTATTGAACACTTGCTACGTGGAAGGCCAGATGCCAAGCCCTAGAGTGGCGGATGCACAGGCAGAAAAAGGTGGAGATTTGTTCTTAGGGCACTTACGTCCACGGGGCTTTAATCCACAGTAAAAACAGCATTACTGAATTACTCTGCACCTCCTCTGTGCTGAGATATTGCCAGTGTTAATGATGCTATGATGAACAAAACACGCATGGTTTAGGTCTTACATACTCACACACTGATTGTAAGGGAGAAACGGCACCAAACAGACATCAGTTCTAATTTCAGGGGCATTTAAGAATACGGAGAATTTAGGAGGATGAAGATGATAATACATGATGATAGAATAAGATAACACTGCCCACTAAATTTTCAGATTAAAAACACCAGATTTATCATTCTGAAAAATTCCAAATTGGCAATTATGTGGTGATTTTTTGCAGTTTAACATACACCATCTGTGCTGAGAGCCCTCTGTAGTCCCCCTTCCTGTCTGCCCAACTTTGGTCAGGTTTGCAGCTGTTAAATGAGAATCAGATCCACTGACGTCTCTTTGGCTCACTCACCTAATCTAGGAAAGGTGGGAGACAGAAGAAGAAACCTCTTCTCCTCCCCCCTCTTGTTCTGCTTTTCAATCATTGCATTGCAGCCAGAGATAATCACAATTATTCTTAGAAATGTCCAGATGAAAATGTTGATTGAGAAGCAAAGTTGATCAGGCAGGTTCTAGAGGCGTCTTTGAAGCCCAGAGATTTATCCCACAGAGGAATGGCCTGAGATACCCTCCCCTCTCCTCCACGTGCACCCCTCCACTCCCATCCCACTCTGGGATGCAGACTCCCAGCAGAATTCCCTGATGCAAAGGAGTTGCTAATGCACGTGGCGGATTACATAACCCATCTTATTTTGGGCAATTGCCTTATCAGAACAAGTCCCCCAATGGGAAAGTGATGGAAAAAGAGGAAAGAGATGGGCATTTCAGTACAGGAGAGGCTGCAAGAACTGTGCCTTGGTTTATTAATAATCACCACGGTAATCTCGTGAAGTGGGCATCGCTGTTCATATTTTTCAGATGAGGAATTTGAGACTCAGAGAGTGGATGTTCTGGGCTGCCTGCTGTCCCACCCCCTCTTCCAAAGGAAGATATCACCACCAAGTATAATAAAAATTGGAAAACCATATTACCAACAACAGGTTATCCAACTACTGTCATTCAGAATCTGGCCAGTGCCAAGGTAGCTATGAGGGAGGTTTTGTCAGGGTGGTCACTGAACACTTCCCTCTGGTTCTTTCCACTCTACTCCTGGGCAGAAGCAGCTGGGCACCACAGTGGCTTTTCTTTTTCCTTTTTTCAAAGAATTTCTGGCCTGTTCAAAACCAGGAAGTTCCGGAAATTGGGCAACAAAACTTAATCTCATGAGATTTCCTACCCAAATAGGTACTGAAAGTTCAAAGTTTCCAGATAAGTGTACAGCTTCTTGATGCTTATCTAGCCTAAAAGTTTAAGTATTCTGAGTTTCCTCAGATTCCAAACCAGAGAGAGTCACAATGTCTTCTTCTTGTGGGAATTTTTAACCTCCTATGATGCTATGATTTAGGAGGAGGTGGTGAGTACTCTCATTTTATACTCAGTTTTCCAGGAAAATAAATATTGTCCAGAAGAAGCTACTAGAGGGGAAAAAAAGTTAAAATCCAATCAGTAAAATTTTGACTTAGCAACAGAACAAGGCGTCCTAGATATCTGAACACCCACAGATAGAGATCTCTCACACACTGAGGCCTGCTCAGAAACAAGGGCCACATAGAGTCATGCAACAGATGGAGAAAGAACTTGCACACATCTGTAGAGCACAGTGATTGATTCCCAAAGGTGTGTCCATATCTGGAAAAAAAGTAGTAAAGCCAAAGCCAATTAAAGATGATTAAAAGTTCTGCCATCATTTGGATAATGTTTTATCCTTTTCAGAGCATTTTTGCTTTGCATTGTCTTCCTTGAGCTTCTCCCTAGTCACCCACTAAGATAGGCAGAAGCATTATGACCATTACACAGCTGGGAAAATTGGAGGCCCAGTCATGTTGAATGACAGCTAAGAAGACCTGCTGGAAGTGAGCCATTGCTAGAATCCGGACTTATGGTTTCCTAAGAGGAGGTTGTGATCTCCCTGTATTAATAATGAAAGAGAAGTCCTAAGAAGAGCAGTGGAAACAGCAAACTATGGCATCACGGCCAGCAAGGCAAGGAAGGCTGGTTTTGATACAAACCAGGGTTCTTGGCCTTCCCCAATCAATAGAAATTGGTACGTGGCCAGACAAGAAATTCAGGCAAAACGTTACTGGGGCCCCTGCTTCAGTAGTGGGGAGCAAGAACAAGTAGGTTCCCTTGTTCCATCCCCGAGGAGGGGCAAGGTTGTTCCTTACATGGGGTGAGGGTAGGGGTGTGTCCAGGGGTCGGGCCAGAGGGGTGGCTTAGGTGTTTTGCCCACCCCTTTGGCGGTGTTGAGTGCTGGGGGCATGTGCAGTGCCCTGCTTTGGCTCCTAACACCCTGTTTTTGCTCCTGGTTCTTCAGAAGTAGCAGCTGGGTCTTGGTCTTTTGTACCTTGTTCTCCATAATTTGCCCCAACTGCACATGCATAATTATTTTTAGTTCCTTATAGTTTCTTTGTATTTTCTTGCTTGAGGAGATACTGTCCAGGTGCAAGCACTGCAACAAAAGGTCCCAGGTCCCAGGTCCCAGCCTGTCTCAGTTTCACGAAAAAAAGTTGAACTTTGGGGCTACAAAGCTCTTCCATTCCTGTTTTGGACTCTATTTATGGCATCTTGGGCAAGTAACTGAAATTCTCTGGACCTCAGCTTTAGTAAATATTTATGAAATGAAGTGTCTTGTGAAGATGAAATAATGTATGTATAATAGGCATTTACTACCTGTTTGATCGCATCTTTTGTTCTTTCCATCTAGGATTTACCAAAACGAAATAATCACATTTCTAGAAACTGTTACTACTGATACGCCAGCTGCTTCTCCTTTTTCATCCTAGGGACTCTACAAGATGCCCCACTTCTCCTAAACTCTGCTATCTCATGTTTTCACTGACTGGGGGCACAGAACTGAGAAGATATAATCCATTCCTCAATGGGGCTCAGTGCTTACAGTGACTTCATTTCCTTCCTTCCTTCCTTCCTTCCTTTCTTTCTTTCTTCCTTCCTTCCTTTCTTTCTCTTTCTCTCCCTTTCTTTCTTTCTTTCTTTCTCTCTCTCTCCTTCCATCCTTCTCTCTTTCTTTTCCTTTCTTCTTCTTTCTTTCTTTCTTTCTTTCTCTCTCTCCACTCTCTCTCCCTTCCTCTCTCCATCTCTCTCTTCCTTTCTTTTTTCTTTCTTTCCTTCCTTCCTTTCTTCTTTCTTCCTTCCTTCCTTTCTTTTTTTCTTTCTTTCTTTCTTTCTTTCTCTCTCCCCCACTCTCTCTCCCTCCCTCCCTCCTTCAATCTCTATCTCTCTCTTCCTTTCTTTTTTCTTTCTTTCCTTCCTTCCTTCCTTCCTTCCTTTCTTTCTTTCTTTCTTTCTTTCTTTCTTTCTTTCTTTCTTTCTTTCTTTCTTTCTTCTTCCTCCCTCCCTCCCTCATCTTTCTCTCTCTCTCTCTCCTTTCTTTCTGACTCTTCTGTCATCTATATAGAGATGTGTAGACTGTGGCCATTGACAAAATTTGGTCCAATGCCTAATTTATATTCTACTCTAAGCCAAAAATTGTTTTTGCATTTTTAAAATAGCTGTCTATGGCTACTTTCATGTTACAACTACAGAGTTGAGTACTTTATCCACAGATCCTAAAGCTTTAAAAGCCTAAGCTATTTACGCTCTGGCCCTTTGAAGAAAAAGGGTCCTGATCTCTGATCTGTTTTCCATCCTATATTTCATGACAGTGCCCAATGCCCAGTGTAACTTGTGCATGTGCTCTGCCTTCTGCTTGCTTGAGGGTTAGTTTGTTTTTCTTTTTCTAGTTTCTTAAGCTGGAAGCTTGGGGTATTGATCTGAGACATTTTTCTCTCATATAGATGCTGAAGATGTAAATTTCCCTGTGAGCACTGCTTGAGCTATGCTCATAAATTTTGATATCTGTGTTTTCATTTTCATTCAATTTAGAATATTTTAAAATTTCCCTTGTAAGTTTTTTTCTTTAACCCACTTGTTATTTAGAAGTGTGTTGTTTAAGTTCCAAATATTTGAGCTTTTCCCAGATTTCTTTCTGCTGTGGATTCCTTATTAAAATCAGTTGTGGTCAGAGAACATATTTTATATAATTTCAAACTTCTAAATGTATTAAGGTTGTTTTGTGGCCCAGGATATGGTTATCCTGGAGAATATTTCTTGTGTATTTGAAAAAGAATATGTACTTTGTAGCCCATGAGTGGAGTGTTCTACAAATCTCTGTTAGGTAGACTTGGTGGAGAGCTTTGTCCAAATCTTTTATTCTTGCTAATTTTCTGACTATCTTTATCAATTATTGAGTGGGATTCGTTGAAATTTCCAGCTATTGTTGATGAATTTCTCCTTTCAATTCTGTCAGTTTTGCTTCATGTATTTTTTGGCTCTGTTATTAAGTGCATATACATTTATAATTGTTATATCTTCCTGATGTATTGACCCTTTTATCATTATGAAATATCTCTCTGTGTCTCTAAAAATATACTTTTCTCTTACAATCTGTTTTATCTGCTAATAGTATTCTACTCCATATCTCTTATGATTATTGTTATAAATCTTTTCTTATCCTTTTGCTTTCAACCTATTTGTGTCTTTGAATCTAAAGTGTATTTTCTGTAGATAGCATGTAATTGAATTTGCTTTTATATTGCCTGACAATCTGTACCTTTTGAATGGGATTTTTTTTCATTTACTTTTAATGTAATTGCTGATATAGATGGATATATGGCTGTCAGTTTTTAAAATTTGTTTTCTACTTGTCTCAGGTCTTTTTTTTTTTTGTTCTTCTATTCCTCTTTTACTGCTTTTTTTATGTTAGATAAATATTTTTAGTGCACTATTTTAATTTCTCTAATTTGTTTTACCATATTTAAAATTTTTATTTTCTTAATAGTTACACTAGGGATTGCATTATACATCTTATCACAATTCACTTCAGATAAAAACTTTGCTCCAATACATCTCCTTTCCCTCACCCCTCTTTTGAGCTATTATTGATATATAGATCATGTCTACATAGGTTATTAATTTAAGAATGTAGTATTATAAATTTTTGCTTTACACTACCTTATGTCTTTTAAAGAAGTTAAGAAAAGTAATAAGAAAAAATATAAAGTGTTTTATATTTATCCACATATTTACTATTTCCACCGCTCAATATTTCATCCTGTGGACCTGAGTTACCTTTTGGTGCTACTTCCTTTCAGCTGGAAAGATTTCTTTTCTTTTTTAATTATTTTATTTATTTTTATTTATTTTTGGCTGCATTGGGTCTTCGTTGCTGTGGGGGTGCTTTCTCTAGTTGCAGCGAGCGGGGACTACTCATCGTTGCAGTCTGCGGGCTTCTCATTGCGGTGGCTTCTCTTGCTTTGGAGCATGGGCTATAGGCGCATGGGCTTCAGTAGTTGTGGCTCATGCTCTTTAGAGCACAGGCTCAAGTAGTTGTGGCGCATGGGTTTAGTTGCTCTGTGGCATGTGGGATCTTCCTGGATCCTGTGTCCCATGGAAACTGGACTGGAACCTGTGCGCTGGAACCTGTGTCCCCTGCATTGGCAGGTGGATTCTTAACCACTGTGACACCAGGGAAGCCCAGAAAGACTTCTTTTAGTAGTTCTTGAAAGGCAGATCTGCTGCCAACACATTTTCTCAGTCTGTTTTAGCTGGGAATATTTTTATTTCTCTTTCATTTTTGAGGAGGAGTTTTACTAAATGTATAATCTTTAGTTGACAGTTTTCCTTTTAGCATTCTGAATATGTCCTTCTAGCCTTCCTTGTTTCTGATGAGAAGACAGCATTAATTGTATTGTCTGTCTCTTGCCCGTGGGTCTTTTTTCTTGTGATGCTTTCAAGATTTTCCCTTCATCTTTGTCTTTTAAAAAAATTAACTAAGTTGTGTCTAAGTGTGCATCTCTTAGTGTTTATCCAAGTTGGGTTTATTAAACTTCTTGGATTTGTAGATAGTTTTTCATCAAATTTTGGATGTTTTTAGCCATTAATTTTTTCAATTTCTTTTTATGCTCCCCTCTCTGATTCTTCTAGGGCTCTCATTACCTATAAATCAATACACTTGATATTGTACCATAGGTCTCTGAGTCTTTGTTCATTTTTGTTCAATTTTTGTTATTCATATTGAATAATTTCTATTACTCTATCTTGAAGGTTACTGCATCTTTTCTCTGCCATCTCAAATCTTCCGTTGCAGAAAGGAAAAAATTTTATTTAAGTTATTATTAACTTCTGATAATAATTCAGACCAAAATTTCTATCTGGTCCTTTAAAAAATAATTTATATCTCTTTACATATATTTCTATCACTATCTTTAAAGCTGGGTTTAAGCCTTACTGAATTTTATACCCAATTAAATTTGCACATTTATAAATTGGTTATATGTGTAAAGAGCAGGTCTCACACAGTTGAAAATTAAATCAATACGTGAAGTGAAAACTGAGAGAAATTCTACTAGCTTTCTGAGGACAGAGGGAAAACGATGAAGAAGATGGACGAGAAGATGGGGACTATGAAGGACAGAGACAGAAAGCTGACCAAGTGTTGCTGGTGTTTTAGAGGGAGGAAATAAAGCAGTTAGAGTAGAAGGAACAAATAAAGTCAGAGCAGATTAAAATTCTACTGAACTAATAAAGGAGTGAACTGATATACAAGGAAAATTAATACAATTAAATTCATCAGACTTACCCTGGCAATATTTTTGAACTACAAAGGTAACAGCAAAAACACACATTCTTATAAATATCCAGAAAAAAAAAGAATAAAAAGGAAGAGATGGAGCACCCACAAATGTTTAATAAATATACTTAATCTCTTGGCTTTCCTCTGTAACAGTATTATGAGGAAAAAAAAGGCAGAAGCAGTGTCTACAGAATTTTAGTGCAAATGATATGACCCAAGAATGTGATGTGCCACCAAATTTTTATTAAGCTGTGAAGCTATAAAAAGACCTTTCCAAATAGTCAAAGAAAAAATACCATTTGTAAACCTTCTTTAAATAATAACATAAAAATTTGCTTCAGCCAACCAAAAACTAAACTGAAAGAAATCAAGAATGAGAAAGTAAAGATATCAAAGGACTAAAGGTGAAAATTAAATTTAATTATTATAAAATTAGTTTAAAATTAAATCCAAATCTTAATGCTATTTATGAGACATAAAATAAAATAATTCAATATGTCATCTAAGTGACAAACATTATTGCTAGGACAGCACAAATTTTATTCTGTATATCAGTTCTGACCTGTTTCTATAACTGCCTAGAAAACAATATTGTAAAAGTGTCTAAAGCCACATCTTGACTCAAAGGGAAAGAATTCTGTGATGAAGTAGAGGTATTTTCTATAATCAATCTGTGATGTCTGCCTTGGGTGCACAAGTGGGTGTAAAGGTTCATGTGCTATATTCATGGCACCTTGCATTTCCATAGCCTGGAAACAAAGTGAACATAATTCATAATCTTGACTAAACCTAATATCAAAAGTTTATAAAGAGCTAAAATGTAAGGCAATAGAATAAATGTGTCATATATGTGTGTGTATATATATATAAAACATATTAAAAATTTGCAAGGTGGGGATTTCATTTGTTAATGGTTTAAACCATGAATATAAATCATTTTAAGGATCTGTTGAAACATTTTCTGAATAGTGTTTATAGACCACAAGTTCAATGAGATATTAATCTTAATTGGTATGTTAAAAATAAATCTTTTCCAGAACAAATAACCTTGGGAAAGCTACACATTAAATCAACATCATATATATTGATTAAGATTAGAATATTAATGTCTTTAAGAAATTCTACATTGAAAACAATTCATAACAAGTAACTATAACCCTTAACCCACTTACCAAATATAAAGCAGGCTTGGTTGCCAGCAATAACTAGTTAATATAATTAGCAATAAAGTTCTATTCATAAGAGCACAATACAGATAAATAATCTGTTAATAATACTAATAAAGATGTGCAGAACATATAAGAGAAACATTATTGAGAGGTCTAACAGAAAAATTTAATAGTAAGTTATGCCATATTTCTGAGTGGAAAAACTGAAAATAGTAAACATATCAGTTTTTGACAAATCTCAGCCCAAAGTGCTATAAAATTATTCTAGGAAGCTGAAATAATTATACTAAAGTTTATGTGATAGCACTAATAGGTAAAGCCGGTTATAAAATTAAAAAAAAAAGAGCCAAGATTGTGTAAAGTAATACTATTAATTCTGGAAAAAACAGAGCGAACTTTTTGGCCAACCCAATACAATCAGGTATTAAAATGTATGGTAAAGAGATAAATTTCTTCAGATAATGGTCAATAGTTTATTATGAACAAACTTCCACCTATTAAAACTAGAAGTGCTGGATTAAAAAAAAAGAAAGAAAGAAAGCATTGGAGACCTATCAGGAGAGCAGAGAGAGACTTAAAGCTTCAAATTTTTTAAAATAAGGGAATTGCAGATAGGTGGACTCTATATTAAGAGGTGGAGGAGAGCTTCCTCTAGTCTTATGGGGCAGAAGCGACCAAAATTGCGGTTCAGAAACCATGAAAGAAGTCAGACCCTGCTAAGTCAAGGATTTTATTTGGGACTCTCAGGGGCAAAACCAGAAACAGATCAGCATCACAAAGATTGAAACAACTCTGTCCTTCGTGGGATTAAGTTGACCTGCTGCTACATTAAGTGCCTGCCAGTAACAAAAATAAATCCTACCTAGAGGGATATAAAAGTATTTAGAGCCATAAATGGCCTGTAAGATTTTTCATATACGATGTCCAGCGGACAACACAAAATTACTAGGAATATCCAGTAATTGGAGTCAAGACCAAATGACCAAAAAGCAGTAGGGATAGCATATAGAGAAATCAAAATCACAGGAAATCCAGGAATTGGAGTTATCAGACACTGAGCTTAATTTTTTTTTTTTTTTTTTTTTGCGTTATGCGGACCTTTCACTCTTGTGGCCTCTCCTGTTGCGGAGCACAGGCTCCGGACACGCAGGCTCAGCGGCCATGGCTCATGGGCCCAGCAGCTCCACGGCATGTGGGATCTCCCCGGACCGGGGCACGAACCTGTGTCCCCTGCATCGGCAGGCGGACTCTCAACCACTGCGCCACCAGGGAAGCCCCACTGATTTTAATTTAATTGTAATTAATATGCTCAAGGAATTAAATAACAAGAAGGAGAATAACAGAGAACTAGGAAATGAGGAGTCAAGGAAAATCTTTAAAATGTAAAATATAATAATTGAAACTATTGAGATGCCTTTAATAGCAAATAGGCATAGATGGAGTGATGATGAGCTGGAAGAAGGTAGCCAGGCGGAAAAGGAGTAAAAAATATAGACAAGAACCTCAGAGACATTTGGGACATGATGAAAATGTCACACATATATGTAATTAGATTTCCAGGAGAGGATAAATAGTGGAGCAAAATCATTATTTAAAGAGATAATGAAAAAAAAAAAAAGAGGTAATGGCCAAGAATTTTCAAATGTGATAAAAGGCATCAGCCCCCAGATTCAATGAGCTGAAAGAAGCCAAAATAGTATATATATATATAAAAAAAAAAAACCCTGAGACCCAAATACTAAGAAAAATTTTAGGAGTATTTAGAGGGAAAACAAAACAACCTAATTTCAAAGCTGCCTGAAACCTCTGGGTGGGGGGAAGATCAGTGGGAACAAAGAAGCCTCTGGGGCTGGTCAAGGGTTACTTGTGGCTGAATTGGAGGGGGGGCAATAAGGAGGATCCCATGGACTGGAGAATCCTTTCCCCCACCTCGAGGCATCAGGTAGCCTGGCTGGAGGGAACTCCCCTTGTGCCCTCTGGTAGCATTGGCAGGGATCAAAGGAATTCCCAACAGAACCAGATAAACCAGAAGAAATAACACTTCAAAGTCTCTGAAAATGACATTGTCATTGGAACTGTCGTCCACAAATATAGGCCAGGACCTGTGTGCTAAACTATAAGTGAACAGAGCTGCAGAGGCTTGAGGAACAATAACAAATGATTCATCCCTCACCGGAGTCCAAGAAGGAAAGGAGAAAGAGAGCAAATCTGAAAAAAGAAGGGTTGCTGAAAACTTGGGATCTAAAGAAATTGGGAGCTGAAAACATCCAAATTTGGAGGGAGACTTAAGCCTATAGATTCAAGAACTCAAATGAATCACAAATAGGGTAAACTCCAAGAAATCCGTGCTAAGGCACATCATAGTTAAACTTGGGAAAACTAAAGACAAAATAAAAATCTTGAAAGCAGCAGAAAGAAACAACACATCCACTGGAGGGGACATCAATTGGGACGATAGTAAGTTTCTCACCTGGATCCCTGGAAGGCAGATGGGAGACCACTTTTTCAGATGCTGAAAGAAATAACTGTTAACTGTAAGTTTTATATTTAGGGAAATGATCTTTCAGGAATGAAGGGGAAATAAAGACATTACCAAGGGAAGAAAAACTAAAAAGAACTACTCACGTAAAGACCTACCCTTAACAAATGGCTAAAGGAAGTTCTTCCAGCAGAAAAGCAATGAGAAAAGAAGAAATTTTGGAGCATTAGGAATGAAGGAGGAACAAGAAAAAACAGAAATACCAGTACATACAAGAGACCATTCTCATTGAGCTTTATAATGATATTTGATAATGGAAACAAAAACTATAACAACACCTGATACTCAAGACGATGGTACTTAAAAGTGGGGACAGTAAAGGGACACAAGTGGGAGTGGGGTTTCCACACTTCAGTCAACATTGTAAAATGTGACGGTGAGCAGACGGTATGTCCCACGTGTGTCTTGTCACACCCAGAGCCACCGCCAGTAAGAACACCATACAAAGAAATGCACTCAAAAACAGAGTAAAAAAATCAGAATAACAAAATTAATAAAATGGAGAACAGATTAGTGTCACCAGGGGTTAGGTGTGGGTGGGGTGGGCAGCAGTATGGGGTGGGAGGTGTTACAAAAATTCAGCATGAAGGATTCTTGTGGCGATGGAAGTCTTCTGTGTCCTGACTCTTGCCAGTAGACCTACACGTGTGATAAAATTGATAGAACTACACACACACACACACACACTCACACACAAGTATAAGTAAACCAGGGACTCTGAATAAGATCAGTGCACTGTGTCAATGCCTGTACTGTGGCGGTTATGCATAGTTTTGCAAGATGTTGCCGTAAGGGAAACGAGGGTCAGGGTACACAGAGCTCTCTGTATTATTTCTTGCACCTGCATATGAATCTATAGTTACCTCAAAATTTAAAAGTTTAGCTACCCCCCTCCCCCCAGCATGAAAACAATACGCCAAAAGGCAGGAAGGGAACTCTAATATTGCTTAGGAAGTGGTAAAATACTTATAAATAAGCCAAGGAAGCGTGTTGTGATATCTAGGGTAACTGCTGAAGAACAATAAAAGACTGTAAAACTATCAAATAAATAGAGAAAGAAGAGAAAGCATTTTTAAAAACAGTTGAATCAAGCCCACATGAAGAATGGAAGGAGAAAAATGAAGCAGAGAACAGGTGCTAGAAGTAGAAAATCAATTGTAAAATGTTTGATTCAAACCTACATATAAAAGTAGTTAGGAAAAGAAAAATGGAAAATGTTCCAAATAAAAAGACCACGATCGTCAGACTGGATTTAAAAATGAAATATATAAGATTTACACCTTGGATATAAGGAAACAGGGAGAGCTTGACAGTTACTTCTTTGAAAAAGCCAATCAAATTGGTAAATCCCTGACAGACAGAACATATCTTACCAATATTAAGGATTCAAACGTGGACATTACTACAGAAACTATGCACAGAAAAGCTAATATAAAAATTTTATTAAAAGCTTTATGTTAATAAATTTGCAAATTCAGACAAAAGGATGAAATCCCTAGAAAAATACAGCTTTTCAAAACTGCCACAACAGGAAATAAAACGTTTGAATAATCCTACATCTACTGAAGAATTTGAATCTGTTATGAAATCCTTCCAACAAAGAAATCTCATCCAATTGTCTTCTTTGGTGAATTCTTCCAGATAGTAGAAAACTAAAAACCTTTCAACTCATCTTTACAGTGCCAACATGATCTTGATACAAAATCTAGAAAGAATATCACAATAAAGGAAAATGAGCAGCTAAACCTTTCTCATGAACACAGATGCAAAACTCCCCTCAAAATATTAACGGAATTCAGCAATAAAATAAAGAACAATTTATCACAACTAAATTGGCTTTAATTCAGAACGTCAAATTTTGTTTAGCGTTTGAACATAAACCAGTATCATTTACCACATTTACAGATTAAGGAGAAACATCTTATGATTACCTCCACAAATGAAGGAAAAGCATGTGATAAAATTCAATACTCATTCAGGATAAAAATTCTTAGGAAACTGGGAATAGAAGGATCCTTTCTTAATCTCTTAAAGAAAACCCACATATACAAAACAGAACACAACAAGGCAAATCAACCTATGGCAGCTTCCACTATGGCTGGGTAAGCTCTGTACCAAACCTCCCAGAGGCCAACTAAAAACTCCAGACAAAACACAAAATACAAGCTGCAGGTTCTCCAGTGGAGTTGATACTAGGAAGAAGAAAAGAATATGGGGCAACCTTACTTTTTTGGCTTTTAGCTTGTAGTAAGGTCCCAGTTTGCACCATGTAGCCCAGCTAGGGGTGTCTGAGCCCAGTTGGGTTTAGAGAGGCATCAACACAGGGGAAGGCAATGATTGGAGATGGATTACTTCCAGGGAGACGAATCACATAAAAATAACAAGAGTGGGGTTCTTAATGTTGGAGAAGGGTGTTACCTGTATGGAGGCTGCAAACTATGCTTCTGCATTGAATTTGGAATTATCCATGTGAATTCATGGTTTTATAGATAGATGTTGATCTACGCATATATTATCTGTGATGTACACAGATACTCTCCAGCTTGATCCACCGAGAAGGGTTGAAGCAGTGAGCACACGTAGGCCCAGTTCTTGATTTCCAACACCATTTTCCACCAAATGGAGCTGGGGCTCCTTGAAGGAATGGTTGATTCCAGGGCTGGAGCAGAGAAAATATGACATGAGCCTGCAACATTTTGTCATGTCAGACCACGATGACATAGTTAATTTGAAGGGGAACCTATCAAAAGGACACATATGCTGACGTGGAGAGGTTCCCACTGTCCAAGTCTGGAAGAACTTGAGACTCAAAATAAATAAGGATAGTAATGGATTGCAGTTCATTGAATGAAATAGGAAACCATGAGTTTATATAGATATGCATAATAAATGCATTAATAAACTATAACTTTGTTGAGGCATGGGATATTTACATAGTTTCAAAGTAGGTACCGTAAAATGTTTGTTAATTTGAACGGGGAAAACAATGATTTTGCAGTGGAGAAACTAGCAGATACCAACTTAATCAAACAAAGTTAATATCACCAGTTATGGGACAAATAAAAATATGTTCCACATGATAGAATGTCCACAGCACACGAGTCATGAGGAGATTCCTGGCAAACACATATTGGCAGAAATTCCTGAAACAATGGACCCATGCTCTTCAAACACATTAAGAACATGAAAGTCAAGAAAACGCTGAGTAACTCTTCCAGGTTGAAAGAGACTAAAATGAAATTAGAACTAAATATAACACCCTTTAGGACCAACAGATCGAGTTCAGAGTCATGTATTTGGGGGCCAGTTCATAAAATTTGCATAGCGTTTGTAGATTGAATGATAGTGTATCAATGTTGATTTCCCATTTTGACGGTGTTATAGAAGATTTATAGGATAATTTCTTTGTCTGTAGAAAATATACTCTAAAACATTTGAAGGTTGATTAAACATCACGTCAGCAACTTAGTATCAAATGCCGTTGCAAGGGAGAGGCTTTTTACTAGTGTACTTGAGACTTGCCTCTAAATTTGAGATTGTTTCCCCAAAACCATGATTTTCAGAAAGAAAGGACATGGCCAATTTGGAAAACTGTGTATAGGTCAATATGTTTGGAATGTAAGATACATTTGAAGAATGGGAGCTGAAGCTAGAGGCGTATCACAAAGGACCCAATGATTGTATTTTTGCTGTTTTAGGATTTTAGGGAAAGAAGTGTCGTGGTCTAGATTGCATTTTAGGAAACATCATTCCTGCAGCTTAGCAGAGGATTAAATGAAGAGGATGCAGACACACAGTTAATAAAACAAGTTCAAGGCTGTCAGATCAGAACCCAGGGAGCCGTGCTCAATGAATAGGGCAGCTGGAGAGCGGCAAGAGCAGCTGGGGGGATGGTCGCCCAGAAACTGAAGGGTAACAGGGTAAGGAGCACATGGCAGATAACGAGGTGGAAGCTTAGACAACTGGATATAATGACAAAACCTGGGCCATGTTCCTTCCTAAATCATTCAGGGAAGAAAATTCTGATGCATGAAGGTCCAGAGCCCTTGTACTGCCTCGGGCAAGCTTGTCCTGGGCAGGCAGAGTGATGCAGAGAGCCTGGGGTCGCGAGGCCGTGAGCAAGAGAAGGTTGGGAAGGGCCTGCTTGGTGTCTGGCTGTGCTCGTGACATTTGTGGGAGGTTTGGGGACCACGCCAGCAAGGGTGAGGGTGACAGGTGTCTAATGGCATTCCACGGAGGTCGGTGCCCAGGGGCAGAGATGTGCATCCAAGTCTGGGGAGCAGCGGTGAGGTTGGTGACATGTCAACCAGCTGGAGGACCCAGAGGACAGGAAGGGAGAGGGAGTGAGGGCCAAATGCAGAGCCGCCAGCGGTGGGGTGATGTGCTCCCTGCTCAGATGCGATGCTCCTTGTCCTGTTCTCTGGATGATGCCCCTTTGTTCTCTGTGCTTATCAGGGCAGCAAGGGACACACTGAGGGCTTCTCTGTTCCAAGAACTGGCTGGACATTTGAGAGACATTATGTGCTTAATCCCTGCAACGAGTCTGCTGGAAGGATATTATCTACACTTTCTAGATAATAGATAGAAAATAGATCTGAGGCTAAGAGAATTATTGTCGCTAGCTTGAGAGGGAGATCCAGTGCTGTCTGACTCCAAAGCCCTAGAACTTGCACCACTAGTGCTTGACTCAGAGTTGCTTAAGCAAGAATGGACGTAGAACTAATGCCAGAGGGAAAATGGCAGACTATACCCCTTCTCTAATGTAGTTAGAATTGTAAAGTTCAGCAGGTAGCTGTGAAGACTTGCCATCTTACCACTAATCAATGGTGATTCCTAGAATTTTATTTATTTTATCTACTTATTATTTATTTATTTAGTTTATTGAAGTATAGTTGATTTACAATATCATGTTAGTTTCAGGTGTACAGCACAGCAACTCAGTCATACATATCCTAGAATTTTAGAATTTCAGCACTGGCAAGACTTAGTTGCCAATTTACCACTCTTTTCTTTAACCAGTTGAGAAATTGTCACCCAGAGAAGTGAGGCAGATTTGCCAAGAGGACACTGGATATTAAAGATCAGAAGGGCCCATGGAATTTTGTTGAACAAAACCACAAAGCCTTGATTATCTTTATCAATGGTGCTTTATTTTTATCTTGAGCCCATTGCTTCATGGAGAATGTGAAAAACAAAACAAAACAAAACAAACAAAAACCCTAAAAAATAAAACCTAGCATACATTTTTACATATTACCCATAATAATATTTTATAAACTTGTCTGTGATGTGCAGATCATAATAAAGCATTTGATAAGTACTAGCTTCTCTCATTATCGTTAGTTTAGTGATTTTTGAAACAATTATATTAGGGGCAATATGGTAATACTGCAAATAAATAAATATGGTAATACCATAAAATAAATTCTCCCCCTATGTCAGCAAAAAGGGGTGGCAGCTGGTTTGTGCATTTCTGTGATTTCGTGGTACTGTTAGTCGGTTTATTTTGGTCATTACGATTTCAGGTACTGAATAAACTTCAGGTCCACTAAATAAAGACATTGAAATTATAGTCAGCGTGACTGGTTTTGCTTGGAACCACTGGTCCCTTCACTCCATTGCTGGCCTTGCCTCCACACACCCAGGTTCACCCCCTCTAACACGGGGTAGGTACACAGCTGCCCTCCTGCTTTTCAGTCGTGGAAAACGCTGGAAATGCCTCATTCCACAATGCTTGTTGACTCTTGATGCTGTCAGGTTTCAAACTCTTTGCCAATCTAGTGATAAAACTAACATTACTGTAGTTTTGATCGGAATTCCCTTGTTTATTAATGAGACTGAACATGTTTTCACATATTTTTCTCTCATACAAAGTGCCCATCGAAATAATTTGCCCACTTCTCTACTAGATCATTTGTCATTTTTGTTATTTTTATATTGGGAGTATACTCACATGTTTTAGGAAAAAATATTTGTGATGTGTGAAAATATCTTAATTCAATATGTATTGTCTTTTCACATCTTACCTGTACCTTAATTTTAAGATGAATTGGCCAAAGCTTTCCTTAATGGAATGTGCTTTTAACATCTTTATGAAGTCTTCTTTTTTCTAGGTAATGGCCAGCTGCATTGTTTTCTTAAAGTTTAATAGTTTTTCTTTTAAGGTATATGTCATAAGTTTACCTTAAAATGACTTTAGTATATTATGTGAGTTAGGGGTATTAGTTCATTTTCCTCCCCATATGAAAGCAGTTGTTTTCTGCACCATTTTCCCTCCGTCTCCACCACCAGCTCCATCATAATCAGGTTTCTAAGTTTGTGTAAGTCTGCCTCTGAGTCTCTTCTTCCGTACCGTAAGTCTATTTGTTTATCTCTGCACCAATGAAGTGTGTCTTAATCATATTGTTTAAAATATGCCTTGATATGTGGTCAGGCACATCCCTCCACTTGTTCTCTTCAACAGTGCTCTTTATAACTGTTGGCAATCCCATGGTTGGCCCTCTATATCTGCAGGTTCTGCATCCAGGAAGTCAACCAACCACAGCTTGTGTGTTAAGTTTGTGATCCCCAGTTGTTTGAATCCATGGATGTGGAACCACGAATAGAGAGTTTAGCTGTTTATTAGGAAAAAATATCCACATATAAGTGGACCCAACAGTTCAAACCCCTGTTGTTCAAGGGTCACTATTTGTTAACGATTATCTTAGATATTTTAAAAGGGATAATGAATAAAGTATGCAGTTCACCAAGTTATCTGTCTTCCTCATAAACATCGCAAAGGTCTAAGATAAATATGATTTTGTTTTTTCGGTTCAATTATTTTAGATTAATTCTACTTTTACCTAAGCACTAATGTTAAATGTTGTTTTACCATATAGTTAATGGTTATTTAGATTTACCTGTCACAGTAACAAATATATTTGCTTGTTATTCCTTCTTGCAGGTCAAATTGTCCGAGTTTATATTTCTTCTTTTTGAAGTACTTCCTTTAGAATTTTCTTTAATGAGTATTTATAGATCAGTTTTTGTTTATCTGAGAAAATTTTCTATTTTCCTCTTGTTCTTTAAAGGGAGTTTCATTATATGTACAATTCTAGATCGGCAGTTCTCTCTTGCCAACACTCCAATGGTATCTTTTGGCTTCCATTGTTGCCAAGGCAGCTGTCAGTGTAATTGCCATTTATTTTTTTAGGTTTTTGTATTTTTCTGCCTAATTTTTAGGTCTTTATCATTGGTGTTGTGAAACATCAACATTTTGAATCTAGGTATGAATTTTTTTTTTTTTAGATTCCGTGGGCTACCTAAATCTCAAGAGAGAGTCCTATAATCAATTCTAGAATATTGTCAGCAATTGCTAATAAAGACATTGCTCCATCTCTCTCTTATTAGACTCTAAACAAATCTGTGTTAAACCATCACAATCTACACTTCATGTCAATCCATTTCATATTTAACATCTCATTTTCTTTCTGTGTGGCAGTCTCGATAATATCTTCAGATTTAATTTTCAGATAAATAATTCTGTCTTCAGCTGTATCTAATCTGATGACTATTGTATTTCAATTTTCAGTACTATAAAAATTTCAGAAATTTGATATGCTTCCTTCTTTTCCCAATATGCCTGGTCATATTTTATTGTCCACTAGTTTTTACTCATCGTACCCTATTTCCTTTTATATTTTATGATGTTCCTTTGAAATTTATTTGTAGGAATTCTTTGAGAACTGAATGAAAATTGGGTTTCCTGGAAAGGATTTGTCTTTCCTCCCAGGAAATTTTGAATATTACTAACCTGGGACCACTTGAATTTCTGGCTTTAGATTTTTCAAACCATAGAGACAGCTGGAATTTGAGTTGAAAATGCACGTGAAAGTCAGTAGAGATGATGAAATCTCAAAGGACAATTTGTTCCCTTTTATATGGTGCCAAAGCCAAGGTGGGCGACTTTCCCCTTTGTCTCTTTGTAGGTTTGTTTCTAAATTACCCTACCCTTCTGGCTTTTGACTTTAAGTAGGCATCTCTTTGTTTCCCCAGCTTGGGAGAGTACTTATTTAACTCTTGTCCTTGTGCTTCGTGAGTGGAAATCAAGTCAGAAAGCCGACTTCAATAGTATTCCACTGATGCTTCTGGGAAAAAGAGGTTGAGTGCTTGCTTACATCTGTGGTTTCTTTTCTCAACTTCATTGCCTCTGAGCAGTGCAAAAAATATATTCTTAAAAATGTTTTATACTAAATTTTGTGTGTGTGAAAAGATATCTCAGGTCATTCTGTCATACTGTGTACTTTGGAACAATTTTATTGGACCTCGAAAATAGAAAATTAAATTAATCGTACTCCCAACTTTATGACACATTGTAATCATTCGTCCACGTCATTGCCATTGTTCTTATCCTACAGACAATAATTCTGATGTGTTTAGTATATATTTTGGGAGTGTTCTTTCAAAATGTATATTGGTATCTTGTATGCATGTATTTTTAATTGATTCCCATGGTATCAAAATATAATCTCATGCTGTTTATTACTCTTTTTTTTCACTAAGCACTATTTTTTAAAGGTTTTTCTATGTCTTATTGTATACGTCTAATTTGTTTCTTCTCACTATTAAATAATTCTCCATGGAAGATGTCTACCATATTTTCCTATCCACTATTCTAGGACAGATTCCCTGTGGCTCCCAGCTCCCCACAACACAGGGATGCTGCAAGAAGCATCGTCATATGTGAGCCCTTGAGGACTGCTGGGTTGTCACTGAGGAGCCATTATATGTCCTTTGACTAATAGTACTAGATTGCTCTCTGTAGCAATTAAAATCAATCTATATTTCTACCAGTATTGTAGGAAGGGATTTATACCTCACATTTCTACTAATGCTTGACCCTATCTTGCTTTCAAATTTTGTTATCTATGAACTTTGTCCATGGTTTTTGTCATTAAACAGAAATAATTTTAGTATGATCTAATAACAGGTTGTTGGTTTTCATTTTACTTAAGTTCTATACTTCTGTCATTCTTCAGGATCACTAAGGTATGGTCTTACATTTTTCATAATTAATTTTAAAGTTTTGTCTTTCATACTGGAATCTTTGATTCACGTAGAACTCTGCTAGATTTGCTATTGTACACTTGAAAGGTGACCAGTGCACTGAGGAACTGAATTTTAATTTTATTTGGTTTCAATTAATTTAAATGTAAAATCTGAAAAAGCGTTATTTTCCATCACACATAACTAATTGTCCTGATAGGCATGCATGTAACTATTACATTATATAAGCTATTATTGTGTTATTGTGGTGTGTTTGTTGGGCACATGCATCATTTCTATTGTTGCACGTAAACATATTACCAATCTAATTGGTGTCACCCAATTCGTTTAGTTAAAATGATTTTATTCTATACACTGGTGTAACATCATAGTGTATTTATTGAACATATTATGAAAACAGGAAGAGTTAGAGTGATACTTGTGTAAATTGTAATTATTAAATACATTTTAAAATTATTATTATTTAGTCAATGTATTTAATATCTTCCTAGTCTAAAAATAAGTATTACCAAAATTTTGTGTTTAAAATGAAGCCATACTACTGATGCAGAAACAAGTGGAGATGTAGATGTATATAACAAAAATCAATAAAAAATGGAGAGATGTACATAAAAAAAGTTTATGATAAATGGCATTTACAAATTGCTCTAACACAGCAAAAAAAGAGTAAAATTTAAACATAAGAAAGAGGGTAATATTAAGAGGCATTTACAGCAAATACAAAATTGCCAACAAAAAATAATTGATAAAACTTAATCACTTGAAATGAGAATTAAATGACCAACACAAAAATTTTATATGATCTTTAATAGAAACTGGGCTTATAACTTTTGCCATCTATAGAATGGCTTAAATTCGTACACAGAAAAGAAAGAATTTTTAGATAGGAAGGTGGTAAAAGAAATTATTAAGTTATAGAAATTTTGTTAGAAAGTTACAAAGGAAAGACTAAAGAAGATATTTTACTATAAGTGAAAACCTGCAGTTAAGCCATCAGATAATTGCCCACAAAATACAATACTTTTCTAAGAATATCAAAGACCAATTGATTCAACATTTGAAAAGCTGTAGATGTGTCATCTGCTTTGAAATGCCACTCAACTAATACTTTTGGTATGCTTTAGCCCGAAGAACTTCCAAATATATTTAGAAATACTGTCAATTCACAATCTAAAAAAATTGAATTTGTGGCATAGATATTGTTGAATCTTTTACATTTTTTCAAAGAATAATTTCTGATAGATGTGGAGAAATTAGCTCCAATTACAGCAGACAGTGTTCCAGCTATATTAAAAATCTGGATTCCTTACAATTTTAAAACAAGAGACTGGTGTTTCTCTTATGGCTTCATTCTACAGTTTGATAGATATCGAAAATACCTTTTGCTCAGTTTTCTGAATCTTTTAATGAAAGGATCATGAATATAGTTGTTAATATCTTTCAGTATATAAGTGCAAAGGATATGGATCATCAATGGTTTATTTAAGTGTTGAAAGAAAATGAATTTAAGGACCTTGTGTTATTTGTCAGTGCTAGTTGTTTGAGTGGTGGGAGTGGCTTACAAAAAGTTTCTTTACTGTTAACCTCAATGTAAGATTTCTTGAAATAAAAATAATGTTTACCCTCAATTCAATAACTAAAGAAAGAACTTGGCTTATGGAGAAAATGTGTGTGTTTATTCGATCAGCACTGTTCAGGCATAACTTGGCCATGTGTTCAGTGTTAATGAATCAACAATGTATATATTAAGTAAGGTGTCTTTAAACAGAAGGGCACAAAAAATCAGGTATGTATTGGTCAGTTGATAAAATTATTGTAACCAGAAGTTCATAGGGACTTAAAACTGTATTTCCTCTAGAAAGGATGGTTCTGCATTTGCCACCTCAGTCCTCATGCTGAATTTGTAGAAAACAACTGCTGTGAACAATGATAACTGACAATAGAGGTCATTGATTTTTGCTAGTGTTTGGAAATGCTACTGAGTTTTGTAGATCAAGCTTGTGTACAACAAAGTTGCTGAAAACTCTTATTAGTTTTAAAAGTTTACCTGATGCTTTTTCTTCATTGGTAATCATGTCACATGCAAGTAAGCATAGTTTCATGTTTTCCTTCCCAATCCTACAGCAACACTAGGTCAAATGGTAATGGTGATTATTACCTCTGGCTCTGGTTTAAATAGAATGCATCAACATTTTTTTCATCAAGTAAATATTTACTATAAATTGTTGGCATATACGATGAAGTTCTGTCATGTATCTCAAGGTAACTATTTCTCCATTTATTTATAAATCCATATTCTATACCAGAATAGCACAGAATTCTCAATGTGTGCCATCTCAGTTCAAAAGAATCATGAAAAAAAATGATTTATGCCAGGAGTTTTGTCTTTAAATGTTTTTCAAAGGGAATTACTAATGAATAAAGGTTACTATTTCTCCATTTATTTAAATAGTCATAATGTATTTATCCTTAACACATTAACATGGCAGATTACACTATAGATTTTCTTATATTGAACTATACTTATGTTCCTAGCATTTTATGACAATATTTTAAACATACTATTGGATTTAGTTACCCATATTTTATTTAAGGTTTTTGCATCTAGATTCGTAAGTGAAATGGAACTATAGATTTTTCTTTGCTTGTTTGCATGGACCTTATTTCGTTTGGGAACCAAGAATACACTAACCTCACAAAATGAATGGGGCTATTTTATTTTAAAGTCTGGAACAACTATTTCTTCAGGTTTGGTAGCTGTGACCCAAAACCAAATTTGTAAGCTACCCATATGAAATGATATTCAGAGACCGTGTAGGACAAAGTCATCTTAGTGTTTTACTACTATCAGTGCTGTTGGTATTTATTTAGTTTGTTTCTAAACATTCTAAAATAATCCTCTTAGATTATAACAACTTGCCTTCCTGCAAAACGCTTATAAAATATTTTCTTACTGGCTTTAAAAAATAAACTTGTTTAAAATATTTTTCACGGATGCATTTTATGGTTAATATACTTTAAACTGTTGACACTCTTCATGGATTTTTCTCTTTAGAACTTACTTTTAATTCACAAAAATTTCTGCAGAGGTGCTGAGATTTCTGGTAGTTCAGAGTAAAAGCTGATAAATGGGGAATATTCTAATATTTTTGTGTTAAAATGTGTGTAAGTGTAAATATTTTCATAGGCATCATCTTTTTGCCTTTAGTCATTAGTACCTCCCTTTGACAAACATTTATAAGACAAAGCTCATAACATAAATCATCTTTTTTTCATGATTCTTTTGAGCATAGATGGCACACATTGAGGCTTCTGTGCTATTCTGGTATAGAATATGAATTTATACAAAATAAAGAAATAAGAGCTCTATTGAAATAGTGTTTCTACACATCTAGATAATCCAAAACGCAATTGTAGATATTCACCATTAAATCTAGTATATCACTTGAGTTCTCATTTAATTTGTTCAGTCCCTTTTTTGCAACTTTGATCTGGATACAGTAACTGCATAGGTCCTTAGGTGGTTTCAGTTTAATTTCCGAGAATTCCTTTTGTTAAAACAGAAATGCTGAAGATTCTTAGCTCTCCACTTGTTGAATATTTTTATTAGAGATCTCCAGCTGATTTTGAACAAAATATACCCCAAATTCACAGAACTTGTTTACAAACTGGTTTTTAACATGCAATATATATATATAACATGGCAGCAGCCAATATCTTACTTAGGAGGGATCCATTAGAATGGGAGAAAATATTTGCAAATGAAGCAACTGACAAAAGATTAATCTCCAAAATTTATAAGCAGCTCATGCAGCTTAATAACAAAAAAACAAACAACCCAATCCAAAAATGGGCAGAAGACCTAAATAGGCATTTCTCCAAAGAAGATATACAGATTGCCAACAAACACATGAAAGAATGCTCAACATCATTAATCATTAGAGAAATGCAAATCAAAACTACAATGAGATGTCACCTCACACCAGTCAGAATGGCCATCATCAAAATATCTAGAAACAATAAATGCTGGAGAGGGTGTGGAGAAAAGGGAACCCTCTTACACTGTTGGTGGGAATGTAAATTGATACAGCCACTATGGAGATCAGTATGGAGGTTCCTAAAAAAAACTACAAATAGAACTACCATATGACCAAGCAATCCCACTACTGGGCATACACCCTGAGAAAACCATAATTCAAAAAGAATCATGTACCAAAATGTTCATTGCAGCTCTACTTACAATAGCCCGGAGATGGAAACAACCTAAGTGTCCATCATTGGATGAATGGATAAAGAAGATGTGGCACATATATACAATGGAATATTACTCCACCACAAAAAGAAACGAAATTGAGCTATTTGTAACGAGGTGGATGGACCTAGAGTCTGTCATACAGAGTGAAGTAAGTCAGAAAGAGAGAGACAAATACCGTATGCTAACACATATATATGGAATTTAAGAAAAAAAATGTCATGAAGAACCTAGGGGCAAAACAGGAATAAAGACACAGACTTACTGGAGAATGGACTTGAGGATATGGGGAGGGGGAAGGGTAAACTGTGACAAAGCGAGAGAGTGGCATGGACATATATACACTACCAAACGTAAGGTAGCTAGCTAGTGGGAAGCAGCTGCATAGCACAGGGAGATCAGCTCGGTGCTTTGTGACCGCCTAGAGGGGTGGGATAAGGAGGGTGGGAGGGAGGGAGAAGCAAGACGGAAGAGATATGGGAACATATGTATATGTAGAGCTGATTCATTTTGTTATAAAGCAGAAACTAACATACCATTGTAAAGCAATTATACTCCAATAAAAAAAAATCACAACAGAAAAAAAAGAAAAAAAGAAATGACCTAATTAACAGAGTAAGATAAATGTACCCATTATTTAACATTATACTAGAATTTGTAGTCAATAAAGCAAGGAATAAAACAGAAATAATGAATTCAAATATTGGAGAGTAGACAAAATTTTCATTATTTGCAGACGACATAATGTATATCTAGAAAATATGAGAATATTAAGTGCAAAAACTATTACAACCAATAAGAGAGTTTGGTAAATGGGGCAGACACAAAGGAATTTCTTTAATTAATACTAGCAGTAAATAACTGGAAAAATATCTGTAGAAGATCCCATTGACAGGGACAACCTCAGCCAAAATTGTAAACTATGTTATAATAAGTACACAGAACAGAACAAGAAGATCCTAGAACTTTCTTACTGGACGTAAGAGAAAAGCTTATGTAAGTGGTCATATCTGATTAGGGCAGCACGGGTGGCAGAGGCAGCATAACAGAGAAAAGAAATGAGGTGTGTCTTCCCAACCATCTGGTTTCTGTCTGAGGAGAGGTTTATTGTCTCTTCCTTGACCGTCCAGCCCCTCCTACACAGAGAATTACGGTCTGACCTCTGGAAGTTTTGATCTCAAGGCTGATCTCCAATCACCAAGATGCTTTGTCAACCACTCACCTTCAGAGTTCATGCAAGAGGAACTAGGAAGCCCAGTTTAGGACTCATGCCCTGAGCCACGTTCTCTAACCTGGGTGTTATTACCTGAGTCTAATGTTCTTGCCCTTCTGTTCAATAAAGTCAGCATTTACTTCCCATGTAGAGAAGATGTGTGATTAATTTGTATGTTCAAAAACCGATGACCACCCTCCAAACCTATAACTGCACATTTTTTCCCCCTTGAGTTCATCTCTCTTTAAGAAGCACAATGAAGGTAAAGACCTATAGAAAAATAGCTTACGTCTGATGTCACAAGGGGCAAAAGAGAATCTGTTGCTTATTTTTCACCCTTGAGCAGATTCTTTCTCTCTTTGTTTTTTTCTTTGCTGTGTTTTAAATCTACCAAAGTATTCAGTGATTAATTATTTTAACTGATATTTATATTAACCTACTATGTGCCAAGGACTGTGCTAAGCATTGGGTGTAAAATAAGGAATGTATATATAATGTGTGTATGTGTATATATGGAGATACACATATACATGTTGACATGTATGAATGCACACACACATGTCTTATTTATGAAAATACATGCACAAAGGAAAAAGACTGCAAGGGAATACAAAATATGACAATGTCTGAGAGGTGATATTACAGGTGATTTTTAAAATATATATTTTTTTCAAGTACTTATAAAGAGCATGGGTTATAATTTTTCATCTAGGAAAAATTTCCTGAGGAGCTTTTTAAAAATAAAGAGATTTGAGGGACTTCCCTGGTGGTGCAGTGGTTAAGAATCCGCCTGCCAATGCAGGGGACACGGGTTCGAGCGCTGGTCTGGGAAGACCCCACACGCAGCGGAGCAACTAAGCCCATGCATCACAACTACTGAGCCTGCGCTCTAGAGCCCACGAGCCACAACTACTGAGCCTGCGTGCCACAACTACTGAAGCCCATGCGCCTAGAGCCCCTACTCCACAACAAGAGAAGCCACCGCAATGAGAAGCCTGCGCACTGCAACAAAGTGTAGCACCCACTCTCCGCAACTAGAGAAAGCCTGTATGCAGCAATGAAGACCCAACGCAGCCCAAAATAAATAAATAAATAAATTTAAAAATAAAGAGATTTGGATTATTGAATCATGTTGCCTGTTGCTATGCCCTAGGCATGTGCTCCACACTGATGGGGTATAGATTTCTGCTTAAGAACCACTGCCAGGTTGGTGGTGGGTCACTCTAATTGCAGGCTTAGCTCTTTTCTGAGATTGCTATCTTCAAGGTAAATTTGGTTCCTGAATGTTTCCGTTCTTATTTGTAATCACTATCTTATTTCTTTAACAGAGGAGGGAGTGCTGTGTTTGGGATTGATGAGCAGCCTGACCTCTAAAATATCCAGTCATCCAACTTGCAATGAAGTTTCCCTAAAAGGATGCATTAAATAGAGTTTGGAGACAAGGAAACATATTAGAAAATGCTCAGAACAATCCTGACATATCTTAAGTATCTTATGGTCCCAGTAGATTATTTATACATACACAAATAATTCATTGAATAGAGACTTGCCCAAATAAACCCAATAATTTTTCTTTTAGTTGCCTTTGATATCTCTCCAAAGCAAAGTAATTCGTTTCCTTCCATCCTGGGTCCTTTATTGCTGGGGTCCAAGTAAAGACTTCTCAGCTTTCAGTACAAATTACTTTTGCAACCAGGTGACTTCAGGATAATTGGATTTTTTTCCCACAGTCACTTTATCAATCCTCTTTTATGTTGAAAAGTTTTCCCCAGAGGTGACTCCTGACTCTTAAGCTTTATAAACAAACAAACAAACAAACAAAAACTACTCTGACTACTCTCACAGTGGACCCTGGATAGAACTGACATTCTTCCCAAATAGTCTTCTTAAATAAGTCACTCTTTTTCATCATCCTTACTTATCCTCAGGCTTCTCCCATTTATCAACTCCTGGGATGCCTGGTCCGTATTTCAGAAGTCCAATTTATATTTGAAATTTTCACCAACTGGAAAGCATAGAATTTTTGCTGTTTAATCTATAACACAGACTGGGATGAGGTAAGGAGCAATACCAAATAAACAAGAGAAGAAAACATGAAAATAAACATTAAATTTCTCAAAGCTAAGATGTGTGTTTTCTCATATCTTCACATTCCTCACATTGGGATACATTTTATGATCTGTATGTGACTAATGTGTATATTTTGATCATACACTGCATTCTAAATCAGAAACATTAACATGTAGGAAATGAATATTTCCTCACCTTGAATGCTTACAGATGTGATTAAATCTATGGTAGGTTTATACTCAACGGCATCCTGGAATGAAGAAAATAGAAAGTAGAGTACATTTCCCTCATGGTAAGCCCTGTCTCGACTATGAATATGAATGATTGAACATTTAACAGAGTAATTTGAGAACTTGAGTAATGCAGAATGGCCATTCTGTTCCTCTCTGTTTGCAAAATTCAGCCACAAGGCAAAGCCATGTCTGGAGCCAATGGGAGATCTATATTTACATTTTAGGACGAGACTTGCTTCCTTTAAACCCTAAAATACTGCTGAAGATCTAGAGAAAAGAGGAACACTTAACTGGAAAGGGTTTGTATTGCTTTTCTCGTTTTAACAAGAAGAGCGATTTTAGTGGAAATTTAAAATGAACTATATTTAACAAGATAAGGATGAAATTCTCTTTAACTACAAATGCAGATTAAAATACAATACTGGGTCCTCGCTGGAGATGAGACTGGATGAGGAGGGGATAACACCTTAAAGGCGGCATTTGTGTGTGGCATTTTGTTATTTTCTTCTTTGATGTGAATAAATTGAAGAAGTTTCCAACAATTAGCCCTCGCCAAAGAGAACTGGTGAAGTGCGTGCTGTCCTGTCTCTCATTCACTGAAGCAGGCATGTGATGGAGAGCAGAGCTCCAGGCCCTCCAGGGAAGTTCGAGGTGTTTGGAAAGGGATCCCATGACACCGGCGACATTCGCAACAGCCTCACTCATTGTGGGGCAGGGGGGCGGGGACACAACGGGCTGTGCACCAAGATGCTTACTCTTCTGCATGTGAATTGTAATGAGATTATTTCAGACAAGCAGCAAGGCAAGAAAGATAGCTTGATTTTGATGCTAACTGTACTTACTCCGCACTTACCCTCACTGCCCAGTTTGCATACTCAAACACGTGAATTTGGGAATTGCCCGGTGGTCCAATGGTTAGGTTCAGCTCCGAGGGTGAGGGTTCAATCCCTGGTCTGGGACCTAAGATCCTGCAAACTGAGTGGTCAAATAAATAAATACGTGAACTTTTCCTCCTCTCTCCCAATTTTTAAACCGAGTCAGTCAGGACGTGTTGCAATCTATAATAGAACGAACAAAATGGGGAAGGTGACCTTTAGTTGAAAATAGAAAATTTAATTCTAAGAACTCTTAGCTTGAAACCCAAATCCTGGTTCCCTCCACTAGATAATGACGCAAAGGTTCCTCTGTATTAATAGCAGCTCAGATGGGTTAGCTGTCCTGAAAGAATCACCCCCAGATTGGAAAACTTAGTTCCAAACAGAAAATGTTTGGTACTTACCACCCACTTAAGAGAGAAAGGAGAATCCCAGCTTCACCCACCCGGTTAACCAGACCTCCCTCTTCCAAGGACTCCGGGATGGAGAACCTCAAGGCCAAGGGATTGCTTTGCTTTAGAGCTGAAGAGCCATTTCTGGGAGCTTTTGCTTGCAAATATAGAAGGGGGTACGGTGTAGTGAAAGGAGCCCTGGATTTGAAATTAAACCCTCTGCTGGGAGTCTCGTCTCTATCACGTATGGACTGTCTCAATTTCTGGAGGTGTGGTGAGGGGACGGATATTAACCATACAGCTCAAAAGATTATCATAAGAATCAAAATAAGACAGTGGTTAAAAAAAAAAGTGCCCTGAGCATTATGACATTATTGTTATTAGGAAATATAAGTGATTTATTTAGCATCTTCAAATTTTTAAAGTATGAATATTCTAGTTGTGTAAAATCAGGATGTTTTCTGGTACTTTCCCACGTCCAGCTGTCTGGCACATCTTCCATTATAGGTGAACCAGAGCTAACCTGTACTGTGAACCAACCCTAGTGAAATGATATGTTATCTAATCTCATCATCCTTAACACATATGCAAATCAGGTATTAGTTTGAATTGTATTAAATTGTCAATTTTGGAAGTAAAAAAGGTCCAGTATTGACTTTTTTATATGTTTCAACCTAATACTACCATTCTCATCACGTAGATGAACAGATGGAGCTGACGGAGAGAAAAAGATGAGCCCAAAGTGAAACAGGCGGAACAGGAATCTGATCCCGGGTCTGTCTGCATTATTACCGAGTCAGCTTACTTGAAGTTCACACCATTGCCTGGGATGTAATTTTCTTGGCCTTGAACTGATTCAGCACAGCCTGTGGCTCTCATTTCCCCATTCATCTTGGGCTTCATTTTCCTTTTGTCAGGAATTCCCCACACTTTCCACCAGCAGCCCTGGCCACTCCTCCTTCACATCTCTTCCCCTGAACAGAGCCTAAAGAGTGATCTTTGCTGTAGTCAGTTTTCCAGAAGTCTCACTGCATTCTGACGACTGAGCGTCAGCCCGTATTTTGGGCCTGGATTGTGTGTTCTTTCCACCTTGTGCATATTCTTTGAAAATTCCAACCCGAGCTGGATCCCTGAGTGTTTCTGAGCATTACTCGAGTCTCCTTGAGCACACATCCTTTTGAGAGTCTTGGACCATGGAAGGCAGCTTCTTTCTAATTCTTTTTTTTTTTTTAATGCTGATGACACTGTTCCTAGAAATCTGTTTTAGGGAGAAATTCTGTGTTTGTAAGTTCATTGCATCAGAGGCTCAAGCCATTATTTTTTTTTTTTTTTTTTTTTTTTTGCGGTACACGGGCCTCTCACTGTTGTGGCCTCTCCCGTTGCGGAGCACAGGCTCTGGATGCACGGGCTCAGCGGCCATGGCTTACGGGCCCAGCCGCTCTGCGGCATGTGGGATCTTCCCGGACTGGGGCGCGAACCTGTGTCCCCTGCATCGGCAGGCGGACTCTCAACCACTGCGCCACCAGGGAAGCCTCAAGCCATTATTTTTATCATGGTTTTCAACTCTTTTCTTAAAGCCATGTATTGACTAACATACACCAACACATGCGTGGATTTTTGTAACAGCATATAGTTTCGAGGGATCTTCGCCTGCCGGTGACTGTGCTGAGTGTTTTACATGTGCTGTGTATTTTAATTCTCATACTAATACTCTGGGTTAGGTATTGTCATTAACCCATTGAACAGATAAAGAAAAGGGAGCCCAGTTTCAGGCAGAGGTTTAGGGCCTAAGGGAGACCCTGCCCTTGTGTCTTTTTTCTTTTATAAAATGACAATGATACTACTTCCTTGAGTTCCAAAATATTTGTCATGTGCAAACATCTTGTGAAGTTGAAAGCATGACACAATGTTGGTTATAACACTTTTTAAAAATAGTAGCGTATAAAAAATACTTTGCAACCATCACTACCCTTTAGTTCAGAAATTTTTGGTCACCCCAGATGGAAACCTGTACCCATTAAGAAAATCACTCCTATTCCCTGCTGTGTGGAGAGGCCATATTTTATTTATCTACTCAACAGTTGGTGGACATTTGGGTTATTTCCACTGTTTGGCTATCATGAATAGTGCTGCTATGAATATTCATATATAGGTTTTGTTTTCCCACGTGTTTTAAATTCTGGGGGGTATATACTTAGGAGTGGAATTACTGGGTCATATGATAATTCTATGTTTAAGTTATCGAGGGGCAGCCAAACTGTTTTCCACAGCAATTATACCATTTTACATTCCCACCAACAGTGTATGAGTTTCCAATTTTTCCATATCCTCACTGACGCTTGTTATTTTCCACTTTTTCTATTACGACCGTCCCGGTGAGTGTGAAGTACTACCTCCTTGTGGCTTAGAATTCAGTTTCCCTGATGACTAATGATATTGAGCATCTTTTCATGTGCTTGTTGGCCCTTTGTATATCATCTTTGGAGAAATGTCTATTCAAATCCTTTGTGCATGTTTAAATTGGGGTGTTTGCCTTTTTGCTGTTACGTTGTAAGAGTTCTTTATGTAATTTAGGTAACAGACCCTCATCAGATATAAGATGTAAATATTTTCTCCCATTCTGTGAGTGTTTTTTCCCTCTTTTTTTTCCTCCCATAATTCCCATCTAATTCTCTAAACTCACACATTTCCAACAAAATAAATATTTCTCACCATGAAGTAGTTCCAATGATGTAACATGTTCCAAATTCTTAGAAAACTAGCCTAACGCTGCAGCAAGAGTAAACAGCCATTACAAAGTGAAATAATTTATTTCTTTAACTTACCTAGCATAAAAGTTGAAATCCCTGGTTAGGCTTAATCAGAATATCTAAATATCTTTAGATGTTTAAAAAGTAGAGAAGTTGGAAATGATAAGCAAACACTTCTTTTGATAGTATCCTTTGACGCACGAAAGTTTTTAACTTTTTGATGAAATCCAATGTGTCTGTTTGTTGCTTGTGCTTTTGGTGTCATATCTAAGAAATCGGCCAAATCCTTGGCCATGAATATTTACTCCTATGTTTTCTACAAATAGTTGTAATGTTTTAGTCCTTATATTTAGATCATTGATAAATTTTGAGTTAATATTTGCATATTTTGTGAGGTAAGGCTACAATTTCATTCTTTTGCATATTGGATATCCAATTGTACCGATACCACTTGTGAAAGACAGTTCTTTATTGATTGAATGGTTTTGGCACCCTAATCAAAACTCAGCTAACCATAGATATATAACTTGATTTCTGGACTCGCAATTCTATCCATTGATCTCTATGTCTACCCTTATGCCAATACCACTGAAGTGGTAGATTTGCAGTAAGCTTTGAAGATTAGAAGTATGAATGCTCCAAATGTTATCAAGATTGTTTTGGCATTCAAGGTTTCTTGCAATTGTATATGGAATTTAGGAATGACTTTTCCATTTCTGTAAAAAAGACTGTTGGGATTTTGATAGGGATTGCATTTAATCTGTAGATCACTTTGGGAAGTGTTACCATGTCAATAATATTAAACTCTCCAATCCATTAACATGGTATGTCTTTCCATTTATGTATGTCTCCTTAATTTCTTTCAGCAGTGTTTTGTAGTTTTCAGTGTACAAGTGTTGCCCCTCCTTGGTTAAACTTATTCTTAAGTATGTTATTCTTTGGATGCTATCGTAAATGAAATTGTTCTTCTAATTTCATTTTTGCATTGTTCGTTGATAGCTTACGACTGATTTTTACATAATGATATTGTTTCCTGCAAACTTGCTGGACTCATTTCTTAGCTCAATACTTTTTTGTGGCGTCTTTAGGATATGCTATATACAAAATCATAACACCTGCAAATAAAGATAGTCTTACTTCTTCCTTTAGAATGTGAATGTGTTTTATTTCCTTTTCTTACATGATTGCTGTAGCTAGAACCTCCAGTACGATGATGAATAAAAGCAGTAAAAGTTGAAACCCTTGTCCTGTTCCTGATATCAGGGAAAAAGTGTTAGTTGTGGGTTTCTCATAGATACCTTTTATCAGGTTCAAGGCATTCCCACTTGTTATGGACTGAATTGTGTCCATCCTAAATTCATACGTTGAAGCCATAACGACTCTCAAGGAGACTGCATTTGGAGATAGGGCCTTTAAGGAGATACTAGGTTTAAATGAAGCCATAAGTGTGGGGTCCTAATTTTATAGGACTCATGTTCTTATAAGAAGAGGAGAGACACCATTATTCTCTCTCTCTCTCTCTCTCTCTCTTCATGCACACACAGAGGAAAGGTCATGTGAGGATGCAGCAAGAAAGCCACTATCTGCAAGCTAGAAAAAGAGGTCTCACCAGAAACCAGCTCTGATGATAACTTTATCTTGGACTTCTCGTCTCAAGAACTGTGAAAAATACATTTCTATTGTTTGTCACCCAGTTCATGATATTTTGTTATGGCAGCCCTAGTAGATGATTGCACCGGTTATTCTTAGTTTTTTGCGTGTTTTTTAAGATCAGGAAGGGGATTTTTCTGCAAATGACTTTTCTGCATCAATTTAGCTGATCATACAGTTTTTTTTCTTTTTTTTAATTGATATGTTGTATTACATTAATTGATTTTCAGATATTAAGCCAACTTGAATTCCCAGGGTAAATCTTACTTCGTGTTTATACACGTTTTATAATTCATTTAATATGCTGCTAGATTTTGTTTGCTGATATTTTGTTGACAGTTTTTGCATCTATATTTATTTTTTTCAGATTTTTTTTTGATGTGGACCATTCTTAAAGTCTTTATTGAATTTGTTACAATATTGCTTCTGTTTTATGTTTTTTGGCTTTTTGGCCACGAGACATGTGGGATCTTAGCTCCCCCACCAGGGATCGAACCAGTACCCCCTGCATTGGAAGGTGAAGTCTTAACCACTGGACCACAAGGGAAGTCCCAGCATCTATATTTATAGAAGATATTGGTCTGTTTTCTTTTTCTCGTGACAATAGGGATTTTAGAATTTATGGAAGGTAAGGAGCAGGGGCAGATTACAAATGTTCCAAAGATCCTAACCAACCAGGGAAATTTCTTCAAATGACAAGACACTGCAGAATGTACAAGAAAGGGTATATTGCATTTTATCTCTATCTTTGACACTTACATTAAGGCTTTCTTAATCCATTTAACCCCATTTATATAGTTAATTTTTGAATTGCCTAGAGAGAGTGGAACTAGGCTTTGTATCTGTGCAGGACTTTTTCCAACCCCTTTGTTTCTTTATATTTGAGGTATTATCTAGTAAAATCCTATTAAAAACAACATGAGCCTGTCTCATTGTGTTTGGCTGAAGTCAGATTCCAGTAACGTTAGGATTCCTTCTAATCACTACATTATCTGGAGTTAGTGACTGGGAAGCAACACTGTAGTACTGCAAACATTTTTGAGGTTGTAACCACATGACATTAGTCACTTAATTTCTCCCTAACAAATGGTGTCTGTATATACACATACATATATGTATTATATATACTTGTGTATATGTATCTCTGTGTATATATGATTAAATGTAATTCTACTTTTGAACATTTAGTGGGAATTATGAGATGGTTCACAGAGATGATCTGGTTGGCTTAAGTCTGTAGTTGAAATTGTTGCACTGGGTTAAAAAGTGAAATTGCGTGGAAATCAATTCCTCATCTTAGGTTGTTTTGCATTTGCATAATAGTTCTGACATAGATTTGAGGTCTGAGATCTTAACCTTGGCTGTTTAATTTTCTTCTTATAAGCTACAAATGATTGTTCATTGCTGGTACTTCAGCACAGAACTAAAAGTGTTCCTCCACTACTCCTCCCATGGAGGGAAGGGCCCCAAGCTCCCAGGGAGAGCCTCACGACTCCAGGCAGCCACACCCCTCCCTGCTTTCCATCCGGGTGCCTCCCCACAAACTAGTCTCCTTTCCATTTCCTGCTGAGCTTGGTGATTGCCTAGTCCCTGCCAGTGTTACCCCACTTCCTCTATTTGGAGGTACTCTTCTACCCCTTTCCTAATTCATCTTCATGACGTGTGTTAAACTTTTCTATGTGAAATTGTCACTAATTCACCTCCTTCACTCTGGTGTCTCCTTTGAGCACCTCTATCTTGAAATTAGGTGAATTTTATAGAAGGAACTCCATCTTCAGCCATGTAGGGAGGTACAGAGGTGGGTCTAGGGAGTGCTTAGTCTGCCAGCCAGGGCAAGCAAACAAGAGTTAGAGGAACCCACGAGGCTGAGGATACTGTCTGGGTAGGGGAAGGTGGACAAGAGTATCCAAGGGGCACATCTCAGTCAGGGGTCTTGTTAACTTCCAACATGAAGTACTGTTGACCCTTGAACAACATGGGTTTGAACTGCACGGGTCCACTTACACACGAATGTTTCCTGATAAATACTACAGTGCCACGTGATCTGTGGTTGGCTGAATCTACAGGTGCAGGACTGTGGGTACAGAGAGTCAACTGTAAAGTTATATGGGGATTTCTGGCTACATGGAAAATGTAGCCGAACCCCCTACCCCCTGTGTTGTTCAAGGGTCAACTGTATTCCTTTCTAGTGATGCTCATACGTGCTACGCATGGCACCACTTCCAAATCCATAACCATCAGGATATGATTAAGGGCACAGGATAATGGATGACGTTTGAGGACCCTGGGAAAACCCACAGGACAATTCCTGGTACCACTTAGGTCTCTTAAATGCTAATATCTGCCCAGTCCTTCTTCTTTGGGCACTGTTGGCAAACACTCACTCACATCGTCCTCCTTCTCTCTTTTCTAAACCATCTGCCTTGTACTGGTACCCTTTCCTCAGGCATGGTACTACCATGGGTTGGACCACTGCCTCTTCATTTGATTTCTGCATGGTCTTGCTCTCTCTTTGATTTAAGAGACACCCCATCTCCTGAAGACTACTGCAGTGTGGTCATCTCCATTAGGGGAGAATTCTGATAATTTAAACTTGGAAGCTCGGCTTAAGTCTGAAGACATGCTACTTTAACTCCTCTGTACTGACCAAAATAAGTTAATGTCATGACCTAATCTGTATCCTTACAAGACGTTTTATCCTCAATAATTTGGATGAATGGTTGGATGCAGAGATGGACAAAGAGCTTGTAAACTCAAAATCCATGACAGAGGCAACATCTACTGACCTTGCTGTCTTTCATGAACTCTCACTTTATCATCACTTTCTGTCTGCATTTTATTATCACATTAGGACATTAATTTCTCAGGGTGGCATTGCTTATTCTGCCTCATAGGACTCCTTCTCCAGAAATTCCACAGCCCCTTCCTGACCTGGGAACATGCCACCACCTGGCTTGGATGCTGAGACTTGACCCTAAAGGACTAGAGGACAAACCACAGGAAGGCAGGTTCGTCACCTGAGAATCTCGATAGAATGCAGACTCTGATGCTAAGGTTTGAGGCTGGGCTCAGGGGTCTACATTCCTAACAAGCATTCCAGTGATCCAGGGGCTGCTGGTCTGTGGACCTTGAGTGATGAATCCCTAGTGGTAAAACCGTGGACTTTGAAGCTTCCCTCTCCTGAGTAGTTATCTCGGTTTCCTCCATTGTCAGCTTCATGACCTTGGGAAAATTCCTTCACCTTTCTGAGCCTAGTTGTATGTCTATAGAGTGGGAATTCTCCTTGCTTCCCAGGCTCCTGTGAGGATGGAGGGCATGAGTGCTCAGTGACTTGCACAGTATCTGTCACCTTCAATCCTCCTCTTCCAACCTAACCCTTTCCTTTCAGGCCCATCTAAGTCCAGCCAATCTCTGGCTTCTCTACCTGGATGATCCCACAAGCAGGACATGGGACAGCTGTTTTGAGAGCTTTTTCAAAAACATTCAGTCTTCTCAGCCTCCAACTATCCCCTTGGTTTGGTCACAGCTCCCTTTCTCAGCTGGCGCTCACCCTTCCTCTGGCTCCTGGATCACAGCTCCGGACACCTGGGCTCTTCCTGGGCCTGGGAGTTCTGAGCACACCTGGCTTAGACTCTCACCACCTATGGACACTGTGAAGAGATACCTCACCTTGGTGGCATCATCCAAGGAGGGCAGGTAATACCTTTCTTTCACCCTAGCAAAGCTGCTGTTTGGATATAGTGAGAAAGTCTTGTTTCTAAACTGAATGAGGTTCCTGTTTATTTCAGGAGCATGTTCCCTCCTCCTGGTGGTCCGTCCCTCTGAGAAGTTGGTTGCTGGCCCACATTTTCCCAAAAGCTGGGTGACCCGATGGCACCCTCAGAATGACTCCTTTCTAGCCTTTAAAGACGACTCCAATTTCAAGGCCATGAGAGCTGTGCAATCTCAGATTGTTGATTAGAGCTTTGGCCACTGGTTTCCTGCCTGCAAAGAAGAGAAGAGAGTCTGGCATTTCTGCTCAAAAGAAGGGCAGGACACTCTTGTATAGAGAACAAGGGGAAATCATTAAGGTGTCCACGATTACCAAAGCATATGTAAGAAATGTGTTGTCTAAAGTGGAAATTGCTACCCTTGGGCAACAGGAAAAGGCTGGTCATTACATTATAAGTAGGAAATGGGAGATAATGAAATAGATGCCAAGCGTACAATGCAACCTCGATAAGGGAGTTTGCATCATAGCCCTCCCAATTCATCTTCACAGACGGTTCTTCTCTCGGGCATTTAAACATTGTCTCTAATATCAATCGGTGAAATGAGCAAAGAGATTTGCCCAGTTGTTCTTATTGTTACCAATAAAGCACTGGTCAGATATCCCCACAATGTCCGCTCAGATAGGAAAGCAACTTAACGGATCCAAGCCGGCTTGTGCGTTTCTGCGCTTCTGAAATGCCGTGTGCTCTGATGGCCCGAGGAAGTCGCAGGGGATTGATTGCATTCGAGTCTTAATGGACTCGGGCTTCAAACAGGCAACACGAATAGAGAGAACTCTGTAAAAATGTTTTCACTCAGTTCCCTGAAATGCTCGGGACCGTTTAACCATAATCTCTCGCTTGTTTTCCTGGATATCCGCCAACTAATGGGTGGTAGGATTTCCGGTGAGAAATTCGGCACAATGAATGATTTCCCCAGCATATCAGAGAGGCAGCATTCCTGTAAGGCCAGATTCCCACGAGGTCTCCATCTTGAGTGACCACTCTTATAGAATCCACGCCAGCTGGTGTCACAGACCACTGGAGACCACCTCTGGCTTCTGCAGCTTCAGAACACGGGTGTCCAGAATGGAAAGTCCATGACTGTAAAGTCAGGAGATAAGTGGGGACAAGGGTCCTGACCCACCCCATTAGGTGGGTGGTACTGGATGAACCCTGACCTTGCACATCCAGCTAGCCCTTCCTCTGCTCTCATGGCTGTTGTCAAGTGAAGTGCATAGTGGGGACATGGAAGTGAGGCCACTAGGACACCCAGTGGAGCTACCATTCACAGAGGGGCCTATGAAACGGGTGACTTCTGGGATTATGCAACGCACAGCCCAGGGGGCCGGGTGTGTTACCCATGCTTGGAAAAAGCTGTGATCTGGCCCCAAATCAAAGGGCCCCGAAGCATGGTAAATATGGACCGAGTGAAAACTCCAAGTGGCAACCAACCCCAAGAAGTCAGAGCTCAGGCCTGGGCTCTTTAGTACAGAGCTGTGGGGACCTAAGGGCTGAATCGGGCCCGAGGTGTGATCCATGCCCAACCCTCATGTCGGAAAAGGGGAAGCTTGGGCCAAAGTGGGAAGTGGTTTTTTTTGCCCAGTGTCACTCAGAGCATCTTTGGCTGAGCCGGGGTGGGGACCCGCGGTTTCTGGATGCGAGGCCTGCACACTCTCCCATGATGCCTGAGATGGTAGTGAGAACACTGCTTGAGGAAGGGCTGTTGGGGGAATGTTAGGTGGGCGGGTTGATGGCCAGAACCAAAGGTCGCCTCTGGGGAGCGGAGGTGACACAAGAAAGTTTATGACACGTACACAGACGCCTCTCTCTGAACCGATAAGAAGGTGTTTTGGCGCTCCCCCCTCTCTCTCCCTCTCGCACACATGCACACACAGCCGCTCACCAGTGACTTCTCTTTCTCTGTGGACCCGCGTTCTTAGCTCTTCACCGCAGGGGCAGAATATTCTTAAATCGAGCCACCCCAAGACTCTGTTGACTCCACCTCCAAACTGATGCTGCGTTCGGACGTGTGGGTCCCTAACTCTCACCTGTGGTTGAAGGGGGGCTTGGCAGGGACACCTGGAAAGCGGGGAGGCGAGCAGTGGTCCCTGAGGACCCAGGACTCCTCACATGGGGCTTTGAAATGACCCCGAGCTGCTCCACTCGGCTCCAGTTTCTTCTCCCGGATCCTTGCTCTGCCTTTGGGTCCAAATCGAACTCTGTCTTCCCTAGTTTGAACCCTGCTGAGCGAGGCTCCCCCAGGCGGAACCTGTAGGATCAGGATGGAGCCTCAATCCTGAAGCAGGGCCATGAGCCCCAGGACACTCAGCTGCGTGTCCCCCCTCCTGCTGGCACCCCCGACCCTGCAGAGCTGGCAGCCGGCACACCGTGCGTCTCGTCCTCCACCCCTGGACCCCGCAGCATCCAGACCCAGACGGACGTCTGACTTCGCCATCCTGCTCTGGGAACTGAGTCTGCTGCTGAGTGCTGAAGGGACATCCATCTGTCCATACTGCCGGGCAGACCTCATCCAGATGAGCGAATTCTTGAGTTTTGGGTCACACAGAACTTGGTTGCAGTTTTGTAAATTAAATGATACACATTCACATCCCTTCACTTTGACTGTTGATCTGAAGGCCCCAAGAGGTCCGGACCGGTGTTGAGCCTCATGAGGTCATGGAGGGACAGAGGGGCTGGGCTGACAGGTGTTGTTTGACCGGCTGCTCTGCGCCTGTTGCTGTGCTACACCTTCTACAGATTATCTCAGAGGCGCAGGTGGGAAAACTGGGGAACCACAGGGAAAGATAGGGGGACGTGTGTGACTCCTGACATCTAGGAAAGGACAGGCCTTAAGAGAAAAAGATAAGGGGGAGAGAGACACACATTCAGAAGAGCCGTGCTGGGCAAGGCCAGCCTGCAGCCAGCAGACCCTCTCTTGTCCCGTCTTTGCTGCAGATGTGACTCTGCTGTGAGGACCTTCCCAGCTACAGCTACCAATCCACGCCCAGCGTGAGCTGAGCGCCTGGGAGATCTGGGGGACCTCTCCACGCTGCTCTGGGAACGGTGGGGTTCTCCAGCTTCCCAGGGGCAGCCGAGGCCTGAGGGAGGAAGCCAGACACCCCCAGGCCAGGTCTGGGAGCAGGTCCACGGGCGATTCTCTGTTGCTCTGCCCCGCCACCAGGACTCTCCGGGAGAGCAGTGGCTGCTGCCTTGCAGACACCGGGCAGCCGGCCCACTAGCACAGGAGCCTGGACGGTCCCTGCAAAAACAGTGTGATGAGCCCTGCAGCCATCTGCCCACTCAACAGCACGCTCCCTCCAGACGTAAGCGTCTTCCCTCGTGGACTCCACTTCCAAGCTGCTGCGCCCGGCCTGCCTGTGATTTGTGGGCCTCCTTCCCCCGGGGAACCTTAGGCCTCGGTGGGATGGGCCTCACCTGCCTCCTGAAGGTCACAGGTGAGCAGCTGCGTCCCCTCCCCCAGCCCAGGCAATGAAAGTGACTGGTGTTGATGGAAGGGCAGCTCTGAGCCAGGCAAACCGATCATTTCAGAATCTCACCTGCCAAGCCTCGTACTGCTCCCTGCTTTACAAATGGGGAAACGGAGGCCGCATCCCCCCAGACCCTGGGATCTGACCTCACGCTCCTGTCCCTTCTGGGCTCAATGCCAGCAAAGCAAAGGCAGCTCCTGTGAGGGATCCACAGAAGTGCGTGCTGGGAAGGGGGACGGACGGGAGCAAGATTCAGTGGGAGGGGCCTGGGGAGTTGCCCCCATCCCCCCACCCCGGCCCAGATGAAGCCAGCACCTCCCCGCCAACACCGCGGCTGGGGCCAAGGCCCGTTTTCAAGCACCTTCCTGCCCCGAGCGCCACCATACGCTGTGTGACCACAGGGCCGGGACAGGACCAGTGCTGTTGTGTGTGTGCGTGCGGAGGGGGGTGCTGAGTGTGTGTGGGCTCTGAGTGCAGGGGAGCAGGGATGCGAGGGCAGAGCATGCACATGTGGAAAAGCCGAGAATAGCAGCCGGCCGCGCTCTCCAGCGGGGAGGAGACCCCATCCCAGCGGGCAGAGTGGAGGCTGCTGGGAGGAAGCAGAGGCAGCTGGTGGAGCCCAGGGGCTCTCCAGCACGGGGCAGTTCCTCTCGTGTAGAAGCCAAGGTACGGATGTGGTTTCCAAGTCTCTGGAGGCCCCCTGAAGATACGCATCCTGGCCGCGTGCGTGCCTGATTTAGAGATAAGTGCTGTTCTGGAACCCAGGAGCGGGGGATGGGGGGGGAGGAAGGAGGGGGAGGGGAGCCCAGTGCAGAACTTGTCCCCCCACCCGCCAGACAGATTCTTCCAGTCCTCTGCCTGCCCGGCGCCCCCTCCCCTCCCCTGCCCTTCGCCCGCCACCCTGTGCATCTTGCTGCTGCCTCCAGTCTGGCCCGGAGTCCCGGCCCGGCCGAGCCCTGGTGGCCTGAGCCTGTCCAATGGCCGCACAGAGGCCCTCCTGCGCTCAGCACCCAGGGAAGCAGCTGCACTGAGGCTGGAAGGACTTAGCAGGGGGCTCACCTGAGACACTTGCCTACCTCGGTCCTATCTGCCGGGGGTGGGGGGCCTGGCATCGTCACCCTGCGCCCTGGTCTGGCCCGTCTGACCCCCTTGGAAGGGCACGGGGATCCCCCTGCCTCGACCTCCCTCTGAGTGGGGGGCCCCCACCAAAGTCTCCACCCCGACCTCTCCGCCCAGCTCTTCAGCCCAGTCCCCCGATGCCGGACGCCCATCAGCACGTTTCCTCATTTTACTGGTACCACCTCCTGGTGCATCTGCGTCCCTCACCCAATACATCGTGGACTCAGAGACGGAGCCGGGTCTCCCTGACCTGGTCACCTCTGCCAGCCTCTCCTCCCGCAGCCCAAATGCAACCTAACCAGGACCAAGAATGTGAAAATGCGTCCAGTGTGAACTGTGGCCTGGAGTATCCTACGATGCAGGACCAACGACAGGGCAGCAGGAGGGCCGGCCTGGGTGAAGAGGGGACACAGGAAGGCAGGGACAGGCACTGCTGACTGCTGGGCCCTGGGCATTTACCCTAAGGGTGGCAAATGGCCTTGTTGGCCCGGCTCAACTTTCCACAGCCTGGGAGGCGACCCAGGCCCTGGGAGGGCAGGTGACGGGTCTTACAGTCCCTCGGAGCCCAGAACGTGTGCATCAGTGGACGCTTCCTGGCGCCAGCCAGCTTCTGTGCTCAGCTGCGGGACCTCTGAATGGGGTCAGAACACACCTGGCTGACCTCACGTCTCTCCTTTCGTGTAGTTGCCTTGGGCCGCGCCTGCCCCAGAGTGAAGGCTCCTGCCAGTGAGGACCCTGGAAGAGGAAAGCAGGAAAAATGACCCGGCTCTGATCTCAGTGGCTCCCCTCCCTCTTAGGGGCTGCCATGCGCATCAATGTGATTGCTGTGGCCGCGTAGAGACCCAGCTTTCCACGTCAGACAGGCTGTGAGTGCAGGACCTGTGCTGAGTCATTTACGAAAACCTTCAGTATCAAGCACGGTGTTTGCCACTTGTCAGGTATTCAGTGACGGCTATCACACGAATGAATGAAAGAAAGGACGGCGTGGTGTTTTTCAGCCCACGGGTACACATTTGACTGTACTAGCCGAGAGCCCTCACGACTACACGATACAGGCAGACACGTGGGGTGTGGAGGGAATGAGCACATTCAAGTCCCCCCTGCCACCTGGCAGAGAGCTCACTGCTTTTTCATCCCACATACCTGATGGGTACCCCTTATGTCACTCACAGAAGCTGCGCCGTCGTAATTATTCGTTGTATCGATTCGACTCATCCTTAATCAGACATCGCAGTTTATGTTTGCAGTTTTCTTTGATAAACATTAAAGCAAGTCATGATTTAATACTGTGAGATAGAGATTTAATACTATGAAATAGAGATTTTTATATTAAAAACTCTTAAACTGTGTCGATTCCCCAAAACATGGCTAGCACCTAAAAAATAGCAAACAGATCAACTTTTAAAGACTTTTGTGGCTAAATGTAATTCGTACAATTCATCAATGCGTCTGCTCCTTTACAATCTGTTTTTTCGATCCACAGTGTTACTGGTTCTCCACCGCACCCTGTGATGTGGGTATTGTCATTTTCCTTTCACCAGAAAGATGCTACCAATACTCGAAACCTAAGTCTCAAGAGGTATTTATTATAATACGTGCTCACCCTTTCTAAGGACACAAGATACGAGATTACAAGTGGCCTCAGGGGGACAAAAGGGATGGATGGCGCGAAACGAAACTGAGAAGATGAAGAGGTGGGAGGTGACCCTGATGCCCGCGGGCAGCGGGCACCTGGCTCTGGCCCCCCAGGGCTGTGATGCCCCACACTTTGTAGTTGTGACCCAGAGAGACAGACAGACACGCTGGTACGAGTAAAATTCCATCCTTTTGCATCTGTTGAGTAACCTCCGCTCATTTGATACTGCCTTATGAAGGGGGATAGTCAGGCATTTATCATGACACGTTAAAGAGGAGAAACCGAGGCCCAGGGCTGACCATGCCCGGCCCACCCGTGAGGGCAGCAGGAAGAGAGGGGAACTTCTGTCTCCATCCAGTGCCTCCCGTGCCCAGGCCGAGGCCCCACAGCCTTCCAGCTCTCACACTCCGCCCTCGGCAGTGGTCTTGAATAAGAGGGCTCTGGATGCAGCCGGTTGCACAGGGCTGCTCAGCGAAGCCATCGATTGTCCTCCGGGCCTGTGCTGGGCACACGGTTATTGCACAGCAGAGACCGCCCAGATAAGGAGAGATTTGCCAAGTTCCCTGGTCGGTTTGCACACACTCCCATTTGACCCAGTGAAATCACTCGCTGGTGGGTGAGTCCGGCGAAAGCCATGGACGCCACCTGCTAACTCGGTGACCCAGTGGCTGGTGCAATGCCTAGCAGGGGTTCAGGGAGCATTCCACATGGTTCAGCAGAAGGACAAGGTTAGGAATAGGTGGTCTGGAGGCCCAAAGCCCCTGACCCCAGCTCCAGCGTGTTCTGTGTGACTTAGGGCAAGTAACTTCTCTGGATGTTGGTTTCCACCTGTGAAAGCATTACCCAGACAGTATTTATTTCACAGGGCACCGTGGAAGAGAAATAAGGTAACTGCCCAGAGCAAGAGCCCTGTAAGTACAGACTGCGATGCTCCTCCCAGCAGAGCTGCTGGAATGCAGACAAGGCCTCCGGACCAACCTCCTCTGCTCTCTGGAGAATCATTTCATTTCCCTGCTACTTCGATGTCCAGTGTGACAGATGGAGGTATTTTTGGTAGCGTCTCGCGTTAACAAGAGGGCAGCACCCAGGCCGCGACTCAGGTTGCATCCCAGGCCTCACGTCTGAATCTGAAGGAGCACGAGTGGGCTGGCTGTGTCGGAGTCTCCTCCATCTCCGACCTCCTTCTGGAAAGGGAAAGAGTCGGTAGGGTCTGTAGGGGTGGCAGGGGGCGCTAAGGTGTGGAATTGTCTGAGTTACGCTCGAAGGAACCACAGAGGAGAAAGTCCAGCCAGCAGACTCCGGGCAGGGACAGGGCAGGGAGGGACAGGAGATTCTGTGGCATCCCCGGTGGGTCCAGTGACCTGCTAACCCCAGCCAGGCACACGGCGCTGGGGGTCCCACATGTGGCCGTGACTTTCCCAGCAAAGGGATGCTTCTGTTTGAGTCCTGAAAGACATAAAGTTACAGCCATCAGACTTTGCAGTAAAGATTTTCAAAATCTATGTCTTCTGAAGGAAAACATTCTTTCCAGCAGGCGGTGTGAATGTGCCCATTGCCCTGTGGCTCTTCTGTCTGATTCGAGATTCCATGCTGGCTGTCACATGTGTCGGGTGGGAAATACCCGCCCCCCAGCCTGAAATCCACCCTTGGAAAGCCGTGTGCTCTTGGACAAACACTTCAGTTTTCTCATTTGAGAAATACCTGCCTATTCGTTTATAATACTCAAATTAGTGCTGACATCTAAAAAAGCAACAACCTATTATGCTTTTGAAAAAAAATTTTTTGTGACGAAAACAAAGATCTGGCTTTATGGATTTATTTTCTCCCCTTGGCAGGAAGCCACCTTAGTTTTCTGTTTTAAAGCCTTTCTGAGGTTCTGTGAAAATGTTTGAAAATATTTTATTCCTGAAAAATAGACCCTCACACTTGAAGAGGACGGTTTCTTCAGAGAAACATAAAATAAGTTCTGTCCATCGTCCGTCGAAGTGGGACACCTCAGCCATGGTACGGTACCATGATGAAAGTCTGGGGTCTCTTAACAGAAGTGGCTTCTGTCCTTCATGCCACGTCTCTCTTCTTGAAGAAAGAAGAGAGAACAATTTCTGATCCGACAAGACCATTCTATGGTTTCAGTTGTGGCCTCATTCCATCTGCTCTCGTCAGAAAGCACTCCGGACATGTGGATGCCCTTTGCAGCTAATAAAGGGGCGGGAGGCCTCGCTCAAATCAGTGCTAAGAACATAAAGAAACAAGAGAACACAGGCAAGCTGGAGAAAGGCGGCGGGCAAAGGGGAAAGCAGGGCTTCTTATGGCAAATGAACTGGACCGAGAGGCCAGCCAGGGGAGGAGTGTGGGTCTGTGATGAGGACCAAGGGCAGGACCAATGGCCAGGCAGTGTGGGCCTGCCATGGGCACCAGCAGGAGAGGCGCCAGGTAGCCCCTAAGTGAGCATCCAAGTCCTCACCCATTATTCGGTACCCAAGTGAACGTCCAACCTCCCATCCATTATTGGGTCCTCAAGTGAGCATCCATCATCGCATCCATCATTTGGTACCCAAGTGAGCATCGGTACTCCCACTCAATCCTCCATCAACTGAAAGGTGGCTTTCGCCAGAAACCTCGCGACGTCACACCACCGTCTCTAGCCGCGTGGCCTCAACGTCACACAGTCAATCTTTCAAGGGCATTTCATCCAGCTCCCTTTTCACTGTCCCCCTTTCTCTGCCCTGACACACCTGCCCCATCAGCAGGTTTTCACAGCTTCACCTTCACTTCTGACCACATCCCGCACCTACACGCTTCTCCTTACCCTGTCTGCAAACTCCTGCCCCATCTCCCTGGTCCAGGGAGCATGCTTTCCCTCTAATCTTTTTTCTCACAGAGACCAGAGAGACGGCTGTACCCACCACTGGACTCTGTCAGCCCCACCTACAGACCCCTTCCTCGTTCTCAGAGGAAGACCCGCCTCCTTTCCTGGCCTGGACGTCCCCCTGGAGGTGCCTGCTGGCTGCGTATCCTCCCCAGCCCCGCTGCTCCCCTCGTGACTGGAATGGGGGCTCCAAGGCTCAGGTCTTATTCAAATCCCTTCCTCAAGGAGGATACCCTGGCCACCGCCGCCCCCCCCCCCAACCTCTACCAGGGTCCACTGGAGGGGGAAATAACTGCGTTGACTTTATCACTACCTGCTTCTCTGGCTGTAGGCTGAGCTCCCCATGGGAGACGTGGTCCCTGGGCCCCCACCTGTACCCCAGCCCTTAGCCCACTCAGCTGAGTGGCTGAGTTTGAGGTGACAACCAACACATCACTTTTCCAACATCGGCTTCCCCTGAGCCCCCCGGGCTTGTGCCCAGGCCTCCCTCCTTAGCTCTGGACGTCCTCCCG